>NC_044324.1:50415780-50721841 GCF_007399415.2 Gopherus evgoodei
TGTCAGCTACCATCACTCATTGGGAGTGGTTTAATTATGCCAGCAGGAGAGCTCTCTCTCCTGCAAGCATAGAACAGCTACCCAAGAGACCTTATAGTGGCACAACTGCAGTGGTACATCTGTGCCTCTGTAAGGTCCATAATGTGGACATAACCCCATCCTTGGAAAACTAAGGCTTTATTTTCACTTTCAATGTCTTTGCATTAACTTCAATGACCCACCCTTGCCTCTTCCTTGATGGACAATGTATGGGTACTTGAAGAGATTGGTGACTGGTTGATTGCTGGGATTTTTACACAAAAACTGGTGCAGCCCCTTCCTGCTTTGACGTGTACTTAAAATTGTAGTACAGGTCATGAACATAGTATTCTAAATACCTAAATGCACAGAATAATAATCAGAGTGTATACATATCTCAGTGACCAAGTTCAGAACATTACAAGCTTTCATGATGTAAGCAGAGTCAGGATGAGCTCTACCCTGACATCTGGTGGAAAGAATTTCAGAAAGTGTATTTGCATAGGCACACCTACCCCATCCCAGGCTGCCGAGTGGTGGGACTACTTTGTGACAGAAATGACTCAACCTCAGTTGGGTGGTACTTGCTAGACAAGGGACATGGGTTCCAAAACCCAGTGAATTGAGAGAGGCTGGGGACAGGTATCTGTGCCTGGTGGTGCAGTCTCCTTATGGAGCCAGAAGCACCAGTTCCACCCCCTCCTCTCTCCACTGTGGAATATCAGAGTTGATTTTTTTATTCCCTCAAGAATCTAGATACAGGTTGCTGAGCTGAACTCACTTTGGGCTAATGGTGCACTAGCACTGGGGCTCCCCTACTAAGAGCTGAGATCACTAAGAGTTGAAATCACTAAAGAGCTGAAATTACTGAGCTGAGAGCACTGAGTACTGTGCTAACTAGTGGGGGAGCCTGAAGCTATACTGTGGAACAGAGCAGCTGGCAGAGTGGAGCAGTTTATGGGGATGGCTGGAGCGGATCATGGGATAGCTGGTGGAGCAGAGCGGCTGGCAGAGCGGAGTAGCTGTGGGACGGGTGGAGCGGCCTACAGAGTGAGCGGAGCCGAGCAGTTTGCAGGGAGAACTGGAGCAGCTCATGGAGCAGAGCAGCTGGTGGAGTGGAGCAGTTTGTGAGGATGGCTGGAGGAGCAGAGTGGAGCGGCTGGTAAAGTGGAGCAGTTCGTGGAGAAGGCGGAAGCAGAACCCATGGAAAGGCAGGGCAGTCGGCCCCAGACCACATAAGGTGCCCCTTTCTACCCAGGCTGGGGGGAGGGACCTCTATAGATAAACTCTCGAACTCTGGGGTGGCATTGACCAGAGACTTTTGGGTTGTTGGACTTTGGGGTGATTGGACTTAAAACCCTAAAGGGAAAAAGGATATTGCCAAACGTACTTGGAGGTGGGTTTTTGTTTATGGTTTGTGTTATAACCCTGTTTGTGGTGTTTCTCCAATGGGATGCCACATTGATTCCTTCCTTTATTAAAAAGATTTTGCTACACTCAGACTCCGTGCTTGCGAGAGGGGAAGTATTGCCTCCTAGAGGTGCCCAGGGGGGTGTGGTACGTAAGTGTCCCAGGTCACTGGGTGAGGGCTCGAGCCGGTTATGCATAGTGTTACTGAAACGGAACCCCTGGATACTGAACCCAGCCCTTGTTGCTGCCAACTCAGAGGGGCAGAAGGGTTACAATAAAAAAGCCTTACTTAGCATATTTTATACACAATAATATTGTATACAACTAGTTGGTCCAATTGTTTATTTCTTAGGGTTCAGACTCGGTCCTAGAGATTATTAAAGAAACCAGGTAGGAAAGGGAAAACAATGGCCTAGGAAAGCAGCAACCTCACAAAGATGATAGACAGGTTTATAACCACAAGAAGTGACAGGGTTGTTTGCCAAGGCTAAAATCTCCCCTATAGAAAGAGGAAGAGTGTGGCTATCAGTGGCTATAGGCTGACAAAGACACTGCCTGAGAGTCAGGGTCTGTAGCAGACAAGGAGTAACTTGGTCCCTAAGAGAAATGTGTCAAGTATCAGAGGGGTAGCCGTGTTAGTCTGGATCTGTAAAAGCAGAAAAGAGTCCTGTGGCACCTTATAGACTAAGAGACGTATTGGAGCATGAGCTTAAGCGAAACCCAGGAGCTGGAAGATAATGCCAAGTATAGGTCTCAGTTTTTAAACCCATTTCTCTGAATTTTGAGCACTTTAGATAAAATAAGTCATACTGTGTTTTGGAGAAGCTGCTTGTGTGTCACTTTGTACTGTTACAGTCTATAGGCTGTTGGAGGGAAATTCTCCCAGGTGAGGTGACAAGCCTATTATTACCTAGCAGGCCCACAGCTGGCAATTAGGAAGGTGTAACCTAGACACTCAATTGGAAAATGGTAAGATTCTGTGACCCCACCCCAAAAAGAAGTGGCTGCACAAGCCTGTCACTTGAAAGCAGAGGTGACACTGGGGGGGAGGGACATGTGGTCCTCTGCCCCCATATTTAACTGCTTGGCTTGTAGTGAGCATGCACACATGGAATAACCATGCTCAGTAACATCTGTTGAAGCCACTGCCCTTACTTATGCCCCACCTCCCCCATCTGCAGGCATGGTTCATCTCTGCTTGGAAGGGGTGCATTCAGCATGCTGTAAAAAGGCCTTAGAAGGGGCAGCCTATCCAAGGACATTGGCAGACTTGATCTCATTATCTAAACTCACCTAGGGTCAGTAATCTCTCGGTCAGACCTATAATACCCTGAAATATTTATGCCTCACTTGTGCCCCATCACAGAAAGAGAAGAGAGAAATGATTTCATAATTTTCATTTTTTGTCTTGTTTCTTTGGATAACAGCATTGTTTTACTGTTGATATATATTAAACTGCAGGAGCAGACAAGGAATCAGTAATACAGCCTAATAAAGTAGCATTTGTATCACTTGGATGAACACCTGTTGGATAATTCCTGCTATAGAAAAAAGAAAATTTTACAGATCAGGAAAGGTAAGGAGCTACTGAACCATTGTGTGATCCAGTAAGTGCAAAAATATATTCATTTGCAGTATGATTTATATATGGTAATATGTAATATCACCCATAGTAATATTTACATTGTGCTTGTTATATCATCTAGATTCACGTGAGTCTCCTGTTGCCTCCAAAGATTATTCATCGTTGACAAAGCTGATGTGAGATTCAGTAATGCTGTTTAGCAGATGTCTAACTTAGTATTTCAGCAATGACAGTAGGTATATTCAGAATGGCAATAGATACTGTGGCAAAGACTAAGCAGGACCCTGAGGTATATCTATTTCTCTTTAATCTTCTGGGTCATTTTATTTCCCTTTTGGGTTGCCTAGTAGTAATGACAGTTTTTTAATCAAGATTTTCTTGTGGAGCTTTGTTTTAGGCATGGTCAAGTTTTACATTTGTTGTCCTTGACTAAATGCGATAAAACTGGTACAAATAATCTAAATAATGTTATGTGTTGACAGTAAGTAGACAGAAACCACTATTCCTCCCACCCTCCAAAAAAAGGAGAGCAGAAAGCTAAATGAAAAAAAAAAAGGGACATCAATGCCAGGAATGTTAAGTAGATCAAATATTGCGTACATAATCCACAAGGGATAATGGACATTTTCTGATCTGGGCAACTGGTTTTTTAACCTATGTCTAAATGTCATCTCATCAGTTTTTCCATCTATTGCAATTTTCTGAGATAAACTTGCATGGATTTTCTCTTCCTTTGAGTGTCATTTGATATTGATTTTTGATACCAGGTCATAAATCTGTGTGGAGGGTTATGCTGAATTGTTAACATTTTATTTTTTTCAGACTATTCTATCTGTATTAAATTTAACTTTTCTTTTTCTCCTCTTAGCATTCCAGTTCCTACATAGTGTTTCTAGAGCCATTGGTAGTGTGGGAATAGATGGAAACAGTGACCTATATTTAGTTCAGGGCCTGAACTAAATATAAAACTCAGCAGCACTTCCTTCCCAGGTCTGCCTAGCTGTCCTTCCTATATTTAGTTCAGGGCCAGAATGTGCTATGAATGTTACTGAGTTTTTATACTGCTCATTTGAGTCCAAAGCCATCTTTGGCACTTGCCCCTCGATGTGTCTTTTCCTTGGGCCCTACCATTCATATGCATTCCATAAGTGGAAGGACAGCTAGGCAGACCTGGGAAGGAAGTGCTGCTGAGTTTTATATTTCTACCATATATTTCTATACGGTAGACTGAACTTTTGTGCTCCCCAGGAAGAAAGGTAGCTTGGCCTGTTCGGATGAAGAGAAGCTCTGGAGGAATGGCTCCTGGATGCCATTCCCCCCACTCATGGCATGAGGGGAAAGGGAGAGGAGATCTTCAGCTGCCCTGGAGACAAGAATCTCAAGAGTGAGAATGAAGATGATGATGTAGGGAAGGTGAGAATGACAGTGAGTGGCTGTGGAGATGCATATGATATATAACATGGTGTGTGTTGAGTCATCTCACAAATATCTAGTAAAAGAAATATAACGTGACAATGAACAAGAACATATAATATAATAAGAATGTAAAATGGCCATACTGGGTTAGACCAATGGTTTATATAGCTCAGTATCCTATCTGAGTGCAAGATGCTTCAGAAGGAGAGTACAGATCAAGAATAATACTGATTATAGACTCTTTTATAAAAGTACAATAATGGTTACATATTCACTATGAAAAAAACATATGCCTCAGAGAATATGTCATTAACAATGAGGGCCCAAGATCAGATCAGCAGATATTAACATTCTAGTAAGGGAGCCTGCATGTTTTACAGTAAAGTGAGCCTTTTAAAGAAATACAAATTAATTCCTATTTCTCTTTTTGCTTTGGTGATGGAACATATTAAGATGAGAAAAGCTCAACAGTAGTTACCAGACATGGGCAATAAAATGTTAACGAGAAGAAGTGTTCTTATAAAAATGAAATGAAAGTAATGAAGATCATGCACAGCTAAAACAAAAACAGGGAAGAAAAGGAATTCAAATATTCCAGGAAGTTGAAAAATACTAATAACCAGAGATTGGGGATGGCGGAGTGGAGGGGAAAGGACAGATACAAATGTTATAGCTTAGCAAATTTTTAAAGGATTAGTAGACACATTTTTAAGAATAACGTCTGTGTTTACACAAGCTTTGACAAAAAATTACAAGGACCATCAGTAAGAACATTCATCTAAGTCATTTGAAATTGCCTCCCATAGTATCATATTGCACAACTGTCCAAGACCAGTATATCTTCCACTAAAGTATCTAATTTAAGCAATTGTTGAAGGCAGGATATTGTACAATATGGTCTATTCTGATATAGCAGGTCCTGTGGCCCACTTGCAAAAAATTGAAGATTTTCTTGATTTTTTTTAATAGGTTTATTTGTTGTTGAGTTTTACTGAAAGAAAAAAAAAGTTTAATAATCACTCCCAAATAGTGCTTGGATCACAGTTATTAGAATTATGCATTAATGTTCCTTTTTAAATAGCAAACGTGGATACTTTCAGGAAAAAATAAGCTTGATATAACTACACAATGCTGCTGCTTTTCCAATCTGAAAAACAGGAGTCTCACATCCACTCTTCCAGTCCATAAGTGATTAGATACTCAAGGCCCAATTTTCATGTGGACCTGAAACCTGGGGAAAGGTGACTTTATGTCACATGTGTGTCTCACTTATTTCAGGGCAAGTTGGACACCACTTCAATTGCAGTGCATGTAAAAGCAACCTTAGGGCTACCCTACCTTCCCCCTGACTGACTTTAGCTCCAATGAATCATTGACAGCAGTGGGAATAATGCCCTTTTCCCTGCTGTGTCCCCTAATCTGGGGCTGCAAGGACTGGCCTAGAGCTCTTGCTTCAGCTCAGTGGTACATGGAGACTCCACACTAGGTGATTTCGTTAGTGGCCAGATCTGCTGCAGCTTAATATACTAATATAAAGAGGCTGTAGCAAAAAGATGAGCTGGGGCATCTTCAGGTTTCTGCTTTGTGACCTAGGATATTTGGTTTCAGGATTTTATTTTATTCCATTGATAGCCCTACCCTTGTCTGGTGATATGCATCATTCAAAATTGTTACAGAGGAAATTAAAGGATGAAGGGGCAGATCCTGTGACAGAAAAAGTCCTGTTTATAAGATGAGTTCATGAAAGGACCTATACTTGGGGAAATAAAGGAAAAAAGAACGTAAAGGAATGGCCTAAATCTTGTTTAGTACTTCTTGAAATAACACTACATTAATGCATACTAGGAAACTTTTAGTGCATGCCAGTAGGATCCATATGGGCCAGATAGTGTCTGACACACTAGCGTGCACTAGAATTTATATGCTGTATAAAGGAATTTGCAAAGGATCCCCTGTTCTTTGCAAACAACTCTCACTTCAGACCCGACAAACGCACTACACCAAACACATGCCTTTCATGATACTTCTCCAAACAGTGTAACTTGTATCTACTGAAAGCTCATAACTTGTCAGGATTTATAATCATAGTATGTATGGGTAATATTTATGGAATAATGTATTTATCTTGAAAGTGTGCTTTATGGACTTGGAGTAATAGTTAGTCATGGGGATATGATGTCTCTGTGATACCCCATTTAAGCAGAAGGGAGTTGTCACTTCTCCCTGGTTAGTCAGTGATGTAATGCAAGTCTCAATAACCTAGCTGATCCATCCCAAGACTCTTAATAGAAAACCATCAGAGACAACTGCAAACAATCGAAAGCACTTGGAGGTAAAAAAAGGAACACTACAAGAAGACAGGGGTTCATCTGGCCTGTGAATAGGAACAAAAGCCTGTTTTAGTATAACACAGTGGGGAGATGCACTCTGTATCCTTTCACCGAGGAGACATCTTAGGGGATGTTCTCATGAAACATTTGATCCTGGTTCCCCTGTAGTCAACTAGTTCTGCAAGACACTGAACTTTGGGAGGCAAAAACTACTTTATTAGATAGGAAAGGTAACTATTAAGTGTAGACTCAGCTTTGCATCTTATGCTTTTTTATAACCATTTTTTCCCACCACTCTCTCTTAAATAAATCTAGTTCTGTTTTATTATAGGTCCTCACAAGTGCTGTGTGTGTATTTTTTTAAGCAGTGCTTTTAAGTAAAACCAGGGAACTGGGGAATGCTGCTCCCTTGGGGTAGAGAATCTGGAAATTTTTGTGAGTAGCAAGTGTCAGAAGCTAGGTATCACAGAGGAACAATGAAAAGGGACTCAAGGAAGGGGGTGCACCTATTGTTAACCTGCAAGGCAAAGACAGGGCTGGCGTAGCCCAGAGGAAAGTGCTTGAATAGCTGAAAGTCTGGTGGTGTCAGCGAGTTAACACCCAGTTACCACAGGCAGGGAATAATAAGGTGACTCTAATCCCTGGGTACCCTGAGATCCATGTTGCATCCTTCAGGCTAATATATTATGTAGACAGGCTTTTAGGAGTCTAAGGACTTGTGTCATTTTGAAAATGGGACTTAGGCTCCTGAGACATTTAAGCACTTTTTTGAAAATTTTATCCTTGGTTTGTTTTAAACTGGAAAAAATCTTCAAGACAGGGAACCTGCCTTATTTGTTTTGTAAATTGTAATGTTGATTTATAATGCTAGATTAATAAGAATAATATTCAGATCTATGATCCAGCAAGCGGAGATAGATTTTTTCTTTTCATGAAAAAAAGCTTGTAGCTCTTTGATCTCATAGTTACAGCATTTTTCTGACTCTCTGCAACAAAGACTGATTGTGCCTGACAAGGTATACCACCAGAGCACTCATCCATCACTCTTCAGACCCCTCAATTTTCAGCTGAGTACAGGAACCAGTTTGCTTTCAAAGATCTTTTTTATCCAATGTCAGCTTGTATATGACCTGGAGTGATGATAAATCATAGGTGAGAAAGGCTTGTTGGCATGATTGGTTAGCATGGTAGGAAAACTTTCCCCTTCCTGCACCCCATTCTAAAACTTCTATTAATAATCTATACTCCTCTATTCCTTCCTCCAGCCAGCCTTGGAAGTAAAAGACCTAGATTACATTTTAAAAAGCTACCTCAGTTCTTTGACCTTACCTTCAGGAATAAAAACAGTAGACTTTTAAAAAATTCCTCACATAATTTTCCTCTGGGGCACAGAAATAGAGGATGGGAAAACTGCATGTAGCAGTTCCTAGTCATATCACTTAATGTTCTTCTGGAAGATGCTCAAATACCATGGTGATGGGTACACTATGAGAACCTGAATAGAATAAAACAGATTTCTCTTCAAAGCAAAGCAATATACAGTACTGCAACAATAGCACATACATGCTATATTTTGCTGTTTTTAGCTCACACTCTTTTTCCTTGAGTAGTCCCGTTGTGTGGTTAAAAGAACCAAACCATCAAATATAATTTCATAAATATTGGCAGTTTTCAGGCTTGCTTTTTATCCCAAAGTCTACTAAGCAAATGTCATTGAGTATATGAGCTTTTCCAAGTGAGTCTACAGAGATTTGTTCATCTGAGTTAAAATCTCTAGGGTACAACCTCTTGCTGCTTTTCTGTAGATGATATTGGCTGACAGCTTAGGGAAAAGGGACAGAATATTCTGAGTTCTGGGATTCATACCGCTAGAACACAGAAAATTTGTTGTGAAAGCTCAGGTGACAAGGGAGTTGCAGGTGATCTCAGATATTTTGAGACAATGCAAATTAATAATTTGAGACTTTGTAAGCAGTGTTTGGCTCTTTAATAACAAGAGTCTAAAGCTGTTTGCCACTACTGTCACCTGAAAGAAGCTGCTAGTCTGATGTCTGTGTATACCTCTGGCAAGATTCAGGAGATTCTGCACAGAGGGTGGTATTCAGCCTGTTTGGTGTTTAGGTCCTCTGGAACTACATAACGAAACTAGAAATATACACAAGGATAAAGGGTCACTTCAATGTAAAGGATTGTTTTTCATCATAACTCACTTCATCTAAAATATATAGTCATCATATAGTTCATTTTAGCTTTTTTAGTGACTTCTGGCTATGACACTGTGAGCACTGTAACTTCAACATAAAACAATTAGTTATAGTAAAGGATATAAATGATTTTCCAGGCTAAGTCTTGAACAAGCAGCTATCTGGAGGGCATAGAGGCTGTGTCAGGAACTAAAATAGAAACTGTTTTTAAATGTAACAATTATATTTACTTATCTAATCTATATCTTGGTTACCCAGATTTCATCATGTGATAGGGATCAACATGTCTGTCTCAAATTGAAAATATAAGCAGTGGTCAAATTTAAAAGCTTACCTATTGCCTCTATGGTCCCCAATGCTACAACTTGTTTCACATGGGCAAACCCCTGTGTGCATGCAGAATCCCACTGAAGTTAGCCTCAGTAATGTGATCTCAGTATATGCTATATTCCCTATCTAGAGATATCTATACTATGTAAAAATTGGAATTTTTAAGCACAACTACTGTATTCAATCTATGGGGAGATACTTATTCTCTAACTGACTTTTAGATGCTGCAAGAACTGTTTTAAGCACCAATTGTATATTTGTATATTGTATATTTACAAAAATACTTTTATTATATTGTCAAACTTCAGGGTAGGTTGATTTTAGATGCAACAGAACAAGCCTTGCTAAACTCACTGTTACCCTGGTGTATCTGCAGGATTGAAATAGCACAGGTAGGTAGTCCAATTAGCCCCAGCTTCTAGGCAGAATAGATGCAAAAGAATTTCAAGCAGGTGCTGCTGCACTGGAGTGAGGAAGGTGAGAAAAATGGGGCCTAGGCAAGACTATCCATCCCCCCCCAGCACTCCATGGACCCAGAACTATGAATTCTACAAAGAAGACTCCTCTGGAGAGGAGTTGCTATGACCCATGAGACATCTCCCTCTCCTCAGAAATCTGGCCTTTGGGAAAGAAGCTGCAAGGAGGAGTCAGCCAGAGACTTAAGTTGGCACAGCAGCTGCAAAAAGTAGTCCAAGTAGGAACTGATACATGTTGATGATGCCATCAGATTGTCTTCTGCATTTTCACTCTGAACATTCCCTCCTCTGTGCTGTTTAGCTGTTTTGCTCCCACTCTCTCCTGCCTTCCTTTGTCTTTCTGTCTAATATAATCCCACTGAGATAATTTAAAATGACAAAAGAAAAAAAAAATCAAGGACCGTGACCTCTGCAGCCATCACACTGATCTCTCTTCTTGTAGGCTATACCTCTTTTCCTTAACCTTTTTCTGTTTAGATTGTAAGCTCTCTGAGGCAAGGTTAATTGCTCTGTTTATAAGGTGCTTAGCACAATAAGGGCCTCTTCTCATCTGGCTTTAGGCACCACCATAATAAACATGCAAACTAATAGAGGAAAATGGAAGCAGTAGGACTCAGACGGAGACCCTGCTGAAGGAAAGGGTCAATACTTTGGTCTGAGGCTCAGAATGATTTATAAATATACTATTTGATATAGCTGATTTTAAGACTGCATATATACTTTGATATTGCATTTAATCAGTTGATGTTAACCAAGACAATATCTGCAATATAACCTATCATCGCATGTACTGTGTCTTGAACGTTTATGTACCTTTGATGTATTGTGGCTGTGGACTGATCACTTCAGCTAAGAAATGAATTCTAGATAAATGACGAGTTTGACATGTTTTGAAAGGTATATAGTGATGTCTTAGATTTATTAGTGAAGAATTTGTCTGTCTTCATGTATCTGTGTGTTTAGAGGTTTTTGTCAGTTTAGGTTCTTTTAGTGAGCTTAGAGATTCTTCTTGATTTTGGATGTTATGATAAATGTAAATATTGTTAGTGGAGCTGAATATTTGATTTTGTATATTGCAGTGCACCATTAATGCAAATTTTTTTTTACTTCTAACGTAGCTTCTTTGGAGGACATCAACATTCACTTGGAAGCATGCTGAGTGCCGCACGAAAGAAAATTTCAGAGGAAAAAAAATTACAAGACATCAAAGGAAAAAAGTAACAAATGTGTTTGAAATAAAGTTAGTGGATATCATTGTTCAAAACATAGCTCACCCCGAAATTGATTCAGAAATCGGTTTAAACAATATCACAGAAAAAAAGTAAACATAGGCAGGCAGTGCAAAATAGTAGCACAGATTGTAGAGCTGTTATTCCATATCAAGAAGTAAATATACAAAAATGATGACATGCTCATCTACTTCTCAAGTTACTATGAGTGTTGAAGAAAGCAGTTGTGTGTCTGTGTGTGTGTGGGGGGGGAAGTGTGTGTGGTGGGGGGAAGTGTGTGCATATATAAAGGACTGTCAGTTCCTCTTTCAAGAAAGTATTTTAAAAAACCCTACAGGATTTAATGATAGGAAATTTGTGCAGAAAGTATGAAACAGAAATTATACCATTTGCTTAAGAACTATACATTAAAATGTACAAAATACCTCTCCCCTCTTTTTAAGCAGTTATGTTATCATGACTCACTGACTCTAGAGAATTTTCTGTGGGCAATGGGCATATACTACAATCAGTAAAGAATTGTTTTTGAAGAGACTTGCTGGTGCTAGTGTAATGCAGTGTTTTTGTGTTGAGGTATGAGATTTCACATCATAACTTTAATGAGTGTGAAAATGACATTAAGGTGCACAGTTCTCAGGGTGACAACAAACCTCATGCCACTTCACAAGAACATGAGATGTGTGAAGCTCAGAGACAGAATTCAGAAACCATAATAGCTTGTAGAAAGAAGCTATGTAACCTGTTGTGAACTCTCATAGAAGCATTATTTCATGCTGGGGGAACAACTGTTTGATCGCTGGCCAAACAGAAACAGAGCATGGTATTCGGACACTTTTGAAGAACACTGAGTCCTTAACAGTGCTATGTGACTTTCTATCACTATCATGCTACCTGTATAGGCCAATATGCAAACATTGTTGTATATGCGTTTCATGATATTAGATCATATGGGTTTTGAAGCATTAGTCATTTCTGGGCCTTATTCAGATCTAATTTACTCCATTGTAAATCAGCAATAATTTCAGAGAAGTTAATAAAATAACAGCATCAACATAAAACTGACTTGACATCTAAATCAGGCCTCATCCCATTTTCTGGGTCAGATAATAAAATATTTGCTTTGTCTGGATGCCCTGGTAGCTCCTGCAGATAGAGACCGAAGTTACAATGCTGCTTCTCATACATAATTTGCTGATATTGAAAGATACAGTCATAAATGTTGATGTTAAAGTGTGGAAAATGTTTATGGAGTTTGTTTTTGGGGGTTTTGTTTGTTTTGTTTTTGGCAAAAAAGACAACTCACATCTGCATCCCCTAGTCCCTCCTGATCAGTTCTCGCATGCCCCTCAGAACAGCCATATGAACCAAAAAAATCACTGGCTGTTACAAGATATGTTGTAGTCACAGGCAGTTTAATTTAAATCTTTCCACTGGGGCTTTTTGAGCTCCCCCTCCTACTCCTATGGAGATGAAGACAAACAGCAGACCAGATGGGAGCCCTCTCTTTATCATCTTGATGGTGGATGGATGTGTTTGATAGCGGCTATATCATTTACCCAACATCTAATTCATTGTTTGTCCAGTCAGAAGCCATATGTCCAAAAAAGTGAGATTAAATCATTAACAGTACATGTGACAAAAAGAGTTACGTGACTTGGTAACAGCTCATTGCATATTGGGTAATTCAGCATGAACATGGTGAAAAAGCAAAATTTCAGCTATATGGTTTGCCTTAACAAATTACAGCCTACAAAACTGGTCTGTTGACAGGTCTTTAATAGGATGATGGTAAATGAGATACCTCCTGATATTAAAGATCTGAATCTGTACAAGAACATCAATTCACACCGTTAAAACTTAAAAAAAATTAAAAATCCTTTCAAACGGAAATCAGTTATCAAAAAATAAATGCAAGTAATTCCAGGTGAAGATGAGTATCTCCTTCTACCAACATGTGAAAAATATAACAATTTCACAAACTAAAACTGATGATAGTGATAAGGTAATTATTCTAAATCAATGGTGTGCCTAAAAGCATGTTTGGCTGACATTTTGGGAAAGTTACAGCTGTATTGAGATTGTTCTCCTTTGGAAAATTTCTATATCAGTATTGATGCCTACGCTCAGCTGCCACAAGACTGAGTTGAATGTGGACATGCACAAGCTATGTTACAATGAGGACTACCCTCTGATGTGTGGAATATCTATGAATCAGTACTATATTCACCTTCTAAAACTAATGATTCACCTAGGGGTAAAATTGATTTAAATAAGATGTGCCAGCTGACTGAAAGTCCTATAAGTTTGCATAAGGAAAACTCTAGAGGCTCTGTGTTTTTCTGATCTCTTCTCTTTGGGATCAAGAGGTCAGTGAGATGACAGAGTTGAAAATATCTAAGAGTGTGAAAATTCTAGGATAAATTCAAAACACCACAGGTTTCAAAGAAATATCCTTTTATTTGTTTTGTCTGTTCTAGGAAGGTGAATTATATCCCTTAGGAAATAGATTTGCAAACAAGTATGAACTTCCAAGAATGGACAGCAAGGGCACTTTGAAGAAAATGCTGATAAGGATGATTGATTTTCTGCCCAATTTATAAAGTTTTTATGAGTGTAAAGTTTTATTTTGTTAGGCTCCCAACAATCGAAAGCACACTTGACCCAGAGGCTGGTCTTATGCCTGAGATTTTCAAAGCTGCCTGGGGGTTATGTGTGTGTTAGATGCCCAGTTCCACATGAATGTCAAAGAAATGTTAGCCTTTTAAATGCTAAACTGCATGCCAGGACTTGGGGGAGGCAGAATTGTGTGGATCATGGGGAAGTACTGAATGAGAGGATCTGGGAGAAAGAGAAGGCTCTGATCTCTGATGTGAAGGCACTTTTGGCAGCTGATACTAAAATCTACTAGGTATTGACTCCCCTCCTCTAGACTTTTATAGAAGGAAGAGTGTGGACTGAGGGCATGACATGGAGACAGCCTCATTAACTCATTTTCCATGTATAAGTGTTAGCACTGGGTTCATTAATATACCCCACACCGTAAACTTCACTTCCTTAGAATTTAGATTGCTCTGCTGCATTCCTTAGAAAAAATAAAGGCACTCACCCAAGCCCACATTAATACTGAGATCAACCTCAGCTCATGTCTTACCCCTGTAAAACAGCATATATCCATAGATACACAAGTTCCACCGTTCCACAACAATCTCCTTCCCCTTTTCAGTATATAGGTAACCACAATACTCACTTATAGATCTTTACTTTCTCACTCAGATACAAACCCTGAACGCTTACATCAACTGGATTAAGATTTATTACTTAAAGGTAACATCTATTTTAATTGTATGTCATGCTAATGTGGGTATTCATTTTGTACCAAGCAACTCTTTTTTTGGCAATAGACAACTCACATCTGCATTCCCTAGTCCCTCCTGATCAGTTCTCACATACCCCTCAGAACAGCCATATGAACCAAAAGATCTCTGGCTGTTACAACAGGATATATTGTAGTCATAGGTAGTTTAATCTACATATTTACCACTGGAGCTTCTTGAGCTCCTGCTCCTACTCCTATGGAGCTCAAGACAAACAGCATACTAGAGGAGAGCCCTCTCTTCATCATCTTGATGGTGGATGGATATGTTTGATAGTGGCTATATAAGACGGTTGCTTACTTTTGTAACTGTTGTTCTTCGAGATGTGTTGCTCATATCCATTCCAGTTAGGTGTGTGCGCGCCGCGTGCACGTTCGTCAGAGAAACTTTTACCCTAGCAACCCAGGCGGGTCGGCTGGGCGCCCCCTGTAGTGGCGCCACTATGGCGCCCAATATATATCCCAGCTGACCCGGCCACCCTTCAGTTCCTTCTTGCCGGCTACTCTGACAGTGGGGAAGGAGGTGGGTTTGGAATGGATATGAGCAACACATCTCGAAGAACAACAGTTACAAAGGTAAGCAACCGTCTTTTCTTCTTCGAGTGATTGCTCATATGCATTCCAGTTAGGTGATTCCCAAGCCTTACCTAGGCGGTGGGGTCGGAGCGAGATGTGGCGGTATTTAAAACTGCTACGCCGAAGGCCGCATCATCTCTTGATTGTCTGACTAGCACATAGTGTGCGGTGAATGTGTGGACCGATGACCAGGTCACTGCACGGCATATCTCCTGAATAGGCACGTGCGCCAGGAAGGCTGCCGACGTCGCCTGAGCTCTCGTGGAATGTGCCGTGAGGTGGCTAGAGGGGACACGAGCTAAGTCATAGCATGCGCGAATGCATGCAGTTACCCAGGAGGAAATCCTCTGAGGGGAGATTGGTTGACCTCTCATCCGTTCTGCGATCGCCACAAACAGCTGAGGGGACTTCCGAAATGGCTTTGTTCTCTCGATGTAGAAAGTGAGCGCTCTACGTACATCTAAGGAGTGTGGCTGCTGCTCCCGCCGAGAAGAGAATGGCTTCGGGAAGAAGACGGAGAGGAAGATGTCCTGGTTGGTATGGAAGGCAGAAACAACCTTAGGGAGGAACGCCGGGTGGGTCGCAGGTGCACTTTGTCCTTATGGAAGACGGTGTAGGGTGGATCCACTGAGAGAGCTCTCAGCTCTGAGACCCGCCTGGCCGATGTAATGGCCACCAAAAAGACCGTCTTCCATGACAGGTACGTGAGCGAGCAAGTCGCCAGTGGCTCGAATGGCGGAAGCGTGAGCCTGTTCAGGACCAAGTTAAGGTCCCAGGTAGGAGCAGGGCAGCGTACGGGGGGATAGAGATGCTCCAGGCCTTTAACAAACCTGGCGACTAAGGGGTGGGAGAATACGGAGTGGCCACCCTCTCCTGGCCGAAAGGCGGATATGGCCGCTAAGTGTACCTTATGTCGCCAGCCCTGCTGCTTAAGGTACCAGAGGTAGTCTAGGACCGTTGGAATTGGGGTCTGTGTAGGGTTCAGCCCTTGAGAAGCGCACCAGCAAGAGAAACGCTTCCACTTGGCCCTGTACGTTGAGCGAGTGGAAGGCTTCCTGCTGTTAAGGAATATATGTTGGACCGGTGCGGAGCAGCTGAGCTCCGCCGTGTTCAGCCATGCAGGAGCCACGCCGTGAGGTGCAGGGCTCGCAGGTCCGGATGACGAAGCATGCCGTGATCCTGCGTAATCAGGTCTGGGTGGAGAGGAAGGGGAATTGGGGGGTCCACAGATAGGTCCAGCAAGGCGGTGAACCAGTGCTGTCTGGGCTACGCAGGTGCGATCAGGATTAGATGCGCTTTGTCCCTGCGCAGCTTCAACAGGACCGTGTGCACCAGAGGGAACGGAGGGAAGGCATACAGGAGGTGGCAGGTCCATGGCAGGAGAAATGCGTCCGTGATCGACCCGGGAGAGAGACCTTGAAAGGAGCAAAACTCCTGGCACTTCCTGTTGGACTTGGTTGCGAAGAGGTCTATGCGGGGAAATCCCCACCTCTGGAAGATGGAATGGATGACATCCGGTCTGATCGACTATTCGTGGCAGAGGAAGGATCAGCTGAGTCTGTCCGCCAGCGTGTTCTTGACCCCTGGGAGGAAGGATGCCACCAGTTCTATCGACTGAGCTATGCAGAAGTCCCAGAGTCGAATGGCTTCCTGACATAGGGGAGATGAACGGGTTCCCCCCTGTTTGTTGATATAATACATGGCCGTTGTGTTGTCCGTGAGTACAGAAACACAACGGCCGTGTAGGTGTCGTTGAAACGCCTGGCAGGCGAGGCGGACTGCCCTTAGCTCCCGGACATTTATGTGGAGTGACAGCTCTTGGGACGACCAGAGGCCCTGGGTGCGCAGGTCCCGTAAACGGGCCCCCCACCCCAGGGATATTGCATCGGTTGTTAGAGTCACCGATGGTTGCTGTGAATGGAACGGCATCCCCGCACATACTAGAGATGGGGTCAGCCACCAGTCGAGGGAGCGGAGAGGGTCGGGGGGAACCGTCACTACATCCAGGTGGTCCCTGCTCGGGCGGAATACGGAATGAAGCCACGTTTGGAAGGGCCTCATTCGGAGCCTGGCATGCTTTGTCATGTAAGTGCATGCGGCCATATGCCCTAGAAGTGTGAGGCAGGTGCGAGCCGAGGTGATTGGGGAGGCCTGTAAGCTCCGAATGATCACACCGATCGTCTGGAAGCGAGGTTGAGGTAAGTAGGCCCTGGCCTGAGTAGAGTCCAGGGTCGTGCCTATGAAGTCTAACCTCTGTGTGGGGACCAGGCTGGATTTCTTGGCATTGATAAGCAGGCCTAGCTGGGAGAAGAGGTCCGTAACGGCCTCGACATGTCGTCGCACCTGCGACTGGGAGGACCCTTTCAGGAGCCAGTCGTCGAGGTACGGGAAGACGTGGATTTTCTGCCGATGGAGGTGGGCAGCCACAATGGCCATGCACTTGGTAAACACCCTCGGGGCTGTGGAGAGGCCGAAGGGTAGGACTGCGAACTGGAAGTGCTGATGTCTGACCGTGAAGCGGAGGTACTTCCTGTGCGGTGGAAAGATGGTGATATGGAAGTATGCGTCCTTCATGTCGAGGGCGGCATACCAGTCTCCAGGACCCAGGGATGGGATAATGGTTCCCAGGGAGATCATGTGGAACTTCAACTTGAGCATCCACTTGTTGAGGCCCCGCAGGTCTAGGAAGGGTCTGAGACCTCCCTTGGATTTGGGGATCAGAAAATATCGGGAGTAGAATCCCTCGCCTCTCTCGCCTAGAGGTACTTCCTCTATAGCTCCCGCCGCAAGGAGGGAACGAACCTCCTGCAGGAGGGTTTGCTCGTGAGAGGGGTCCCTGAAGAGGGACCGGGAAGGGGGGCGGGAAGGGGGTGAGGAAGCAAATTGCAGATGGTATCCGTGCTTCACTGTGCGTAGCACCCAACGCTCTGATGTTAATTGGGACCACGCCAGGAGGAAGTGGGAGAGGCAGTTGGAGAAGGTAGGGGAAGGATCCTGTCTTGAGTCTGGTATGCCGTCCCTGGGCGCACCTTCAAAAGCTGGACTTGGGGCCCGGCTGTGCCTTGGAAGGCCCTTGGTTCTGGCCTCCCTGGGAGCTGGATTGGCATCTGCGTCCCCCCCGGCCACGCCGTCTATTGAGGTCCTGCCTCTGACGGGGTGGGAAGTATGGGCGCCGTGCTTGGGGCCTGAAGGGTCTACGCTGGGTGGAAGGTGTATGCATCCCCAGCGAGCGAATGATGACTCGATTGTCCTTCAGGTTTTGTAATTTGGAGTCCGTCTTGTCCGAGAACAACCCTTTCCCGTCAAAGGGTAAGTCCTGGACTGTATATTGTAGTTCAGGGGGTAGTGTGGAGGCTTGAAGCCATGAAATGCACCTCATGGTTATTCTGGACGCCAGGGTTCTGGCTGCCGAGTCAGCCGCGTCGAGGGAGGCCTGGAGGGAGGTCCTGGCCACCTTCTTACCCTCCTCCAGGAACGCGTTAAATTCTGGGCGTGAGTCCTGGGGTAGCAGTTCGGCGAACTTACCCGCCTCCGCCCATATGTTGTAGTTATAGCGCCCCAGTAGGGCCTGCTGGTTGGTCACACGGAGTTGCAAGGCCCCAGCTGAGTACACCTTGCGACCCATGAGGTCCATCTGCTTAGCCTCCTTGGATTTGGGGGCCGGTGCCTGCTGGCCATGCCGTTCCCTGTCGTTGACCGACTGAGCCACTAGAGAGGAGGGTGGACATACAGGTACTCGTACCCCCGAGAGGGTACCATATACTTCCTTTCCACTTCCTTAGCTGTCGGCGAGATGGAGGCTGGTGACTGCCATAGGTTCTCGGCGGTAGACTGGATAGTCTTTATGAATGGGAGGGCTACCCGGGTAGGAGCATCGGCCGAGAGGATGCTCACTACCGGGTCCTCAACTTCTGAGACCTCCTCCACCGGGAGGTTGATATTAAGGGTCACTCTACGGAGGAGGTCCTGGTGGGCCCTGAGGTCTATAGGTGGAGGTCCCGACGCTGACGACCCAGCCACTGCCTCATCCAGCGAGGAGGAGGAGGAGGATACTCCGGGGATGAGGGTATCCTGTGCGGTCTCTTGTTCTTGGCCTGGTTCCTGCTCGTGTTGCCCCGGGGAGTCTGGAGGTGGCCGTTTGTCCGACTCAACCACGGGGGGGCAGGAAACAGTGGCCTCTGGCACCCGATGCTCTGAGGCGGTGGAACGTGCCTGAGGCACGGGGGCACCCTGGGCCTGATGGTAAATCCAGGGTGTCCAAAAGCCCCACTGTTGGGCACCGGAGTCCTGTGTGTTGGGGTCTTGGAACACTCCCAGTGATACTTCGGGGTCCTGGTCCCATTCGTAATAGCTACCCGCCTGGGAGGATGCCGACGTGCCCCTGGATGGCCACGGTGGAGAGGCGAAAGCCGGTGCCGAGGTACTGACCGACCTCACACCTCTGGATAGTGGTGACCGGTATCGGTGTTGAGAGCGAGACCGGGACCTGCGACCGGCTCGGTGCCGGGAGGTCGACCGGGAACGCGAATGCTGTTGTCTAGATCTGCTTTTGGAGGTGCGGTGTCCACCGCGGTGCTGTGAGCTGGAGCGGTGCCGGGAGTACCGAGCTGACGCTCGGGACGTCGACTGGCGCCGGGAGCCTGACCGGTGCCGAGAGCATGACCGGTACCAGGGTGATCAGTGCCGGGAGCCTGACTGGTGCCGAGGTGATCGGTGCCGGGAGTCCGACCGGTGCTGGGATCGGGATCGACGTCGCGAGCCTGAGTGGCGCCTCGATGCCGAGCGTCTGCGGGACCGCGATCTGGAGCTGTGCCGGTCTGCTACAGTGACCGAAGCTGGTCTGGTCAGGGTCGGTTTGCCCATAGAGCATAGTACCCGCACCAGCGGTGCCGGGGGTAAGGACATCGGTGCCTCGGTGATGGCGATTAGCTCTCTCGCTGCGGCAAACGTCTCCGGGGTAGAGGGTGAAGCGAGTCTACCATGGTGAGTACCGGGGAGCTGCCAGGTGCCGGACTCGACGGCCCTTGCGGGGTCGGAGTCAACGGTACCGGCTTAGACAGTGCAGCAGCAGGTATCGGTGCCGGGCGATCCGCCTTCTGCGCAGGATCTGATTGTGGGGCGGCTGGTGGCGAGATGATCTGTGCCTTCGCCGCCTTCGGCCTTGGGGAGAGGGAGCGGCTCTGGGCCGGTTTCGGTGCCGGCTTCTTGGTGGTAGCACACGGTGCCGCAGTGCCCTTGCTCACTGGCTGACTTGCGCTCGGTGCCAAGGGCGAAGGTGTCAGGGCCGTTTCTATGAGGAGCTGTCTCAATCTAATGTCCCACTCCTTCTTGGTCCTCGGCTTAAAGGACTTACAGATCGAGCACTTGGCCGATAAGTGCAACTCCCCGAGGCATTTCAAGCAGGAGTCATGGGGGTCTCCAACTGGCATGGGCTTGTGACAAGCCGAGCACTGCTTGAAGCCCGATGAGCCGGGCATGGGCTCCGGCTCCCGGTGTGGGGGTACCCCCGATCCCCTCACTACAACTAATAACTACACTAACAACACTAGATAACTGACTAAATAACAACTAACTATAACTACTATATACAACGATAGCGAAATGAGCTGCTAGGGAGTGTGGAGGTCAGCGAAGCTGCGCTCCACAGTTCCAACGACCGACACGGGCGGTAAGAAGGAACTGAAGGGTGGCCGGGTCGGCTGGGATATATATTGGGCGCCATAGCGGCGCCACTCCAGGGGGCACCCAGCTGACCCGCCTGGGTTGCTAGGGTAAAAGTTTCTCCGACGAACGTGCATGCGGCGCGCACACACCTAACTGGAATGCATATGAGCAATCACTCGAAGAAGAACATTTATTCAACATCTAATTCATTGAGCTGTGTTTCTGTTGTGCTAGATGAGTGTGCCTGTTTAGTTATATATCTAGGGGTGTAGGTAAGGTTGATCTCTATTAGAGTAGTCCGATTTATTCACAGAACAAGGTGGCATGCAAGGAATAATCAAATTCCTAGGGAGCAGTCTGGCTTATCAGGAAGGATCATGTGGTGGACAAATCCTGCAACCTTGTCTCCAGGGGTGCCTAATGAAAATGTGAGTGTCCCACAGTCCAGATCCAGTAAAGAAAGTCTAGTATCAGATAACATAATACAGTATTGCAAGGATTAAATGCTACTTTCTGCTGCACAGGAACACAAAAGAACGAGAATAGAGTGAACCTTTTTACCACCACACAAGCAGCAGAACAGGATCTCTCCCTAGCATTCAAAAGAAGTGAAATGGAAACATGGTTAATGTGCTGGTTCAGGCAACTTGGTCCTACACACCATTTTCTTATGAACAAAGAGTATACAGTCCCAGCTATCTAGCCAATTGCCTTAGCAACACACACTGCTTGTTTTCAAAGCAGTATCATCTGTGACCTACACTGGTTATTCTTAAGGCTTCCCTTACTAGTGGATTCCTCTCCTATCCACTTATTAGTCAGGATTTCTGGAACAGAGGATTCATTTTCAACTGTTAAAGCTTTCTCCACCAGCATCAGACAGAGTAGGGTTTGACACTTTTAGTATCCAGGATTAAACAGACTTAAATTTCCAATTGTGTTAAAGCTTTCATATCATGACAATTTGTGGGGGAGGGGATTGGTAGGACAAGAGGAAATAATTGAACCTCTTCACTCTTAAATTTTATCTGACACACAGATGAACCAAATAAATTTAATATACCTTAATTAAATCATATCAAAGGATTTTCTTGGCCACATTAATTGTGAAAGCATAAGAGCCTGATTTGCAACAAGTATTCTTGAAGCAGCCTTCCTGAACAAACAGCAACAAGCCACAAAATGTTGTTGACAGTAACCAAGAGATTAACTCTGTGAAAGACAAGAGAAAATCTCCAGCGCTGAGAATAATCTGGTACTAACACACTAGGACTGAAATGGAATAACATTTCATATAAGGTATTAGGCCTTTAGCAAAACACTAAATAAAAAGTTATTCCAAATTTTATCATATCTGTTTAAAAAAATTTATATTCTGATATCTTTCATATAAGTAATTTAGATTCAGAGGACTTGAGTCTCTCACTGGACTATGGCCTATGATTTCTGTGGAATTCTATTAACATAATCATGTATCAGAGGGGTAGCCGTGTTAGTCTGGATCTGTAAAAGCAGCAAAGAATCCTGTGTCACCTTATTGACTAACAGACGTTTTGGAGCATGAGCTTTCGTGGGTGAATACCCACTTCGTCGGATGCACTACATGCATCCTACGAAGTGGGTATTCACCCACGAAAGCTCATGCTCCAAAACGTCTGTTAGTCTATAAGGTAACATAATCATGGATATTATATAAATACCTCATGCATCAATGGAGGAATATAGTACACTGAAGTATGTACATATGTTCCAGGGTAATGTTTATCTAGCACTAATCTAGGATTTGTACTATAGAAGTCAGTGATGGAAAAAGGTACATTTTAAACCCTGTTTCTCCCTTCCCCCAAGTATCAGAGGGATAGGGCAGTCTGATATCCAGTCCTTAGAGATCCCATGAAGAAAAATCAGATGATCCACCAACAAATCCTCTGCTTTCTGCCTCCCTTGCAAACACTCCCCAAAAGGGGATGCAGCACGTGTGGTGTCTATTGAAACAGCTGCTGTAAAGCAGCCCTGTCACTATTCCACAATGTTTGACCTTAACCACTCCTCTCACCTTTACTGAGCTTCCTTCACACAGCTAGCTTAATTGATCTGTGCAGAAAGTCTTACTCTATGTAGACTCTGCGGAGACTATATTGGTTTAACCATGTTGCTATAGCTATTCCAGCATAACCCCATAGCATTGACACAGTCTAAACCAATGAAAGGGTTTTTCCTGTTAGTGCAGGGACACCCCCTCCTGAACAGTGGCTGGGTTGAAAGCACTCTTCTGCTGACATAATTACATCCACACTGGATGTTAGGATGGCATAGCTTTTTTTTCCACTCCCCTGAATGATGTACTATGTCAACTTAACGTTAAGTGCAGACTAGGCCAAAGACTTCATATTAAGTTGCTTAGTTACTGCTGTAATGACCCATTATTTCCATAGCAAGCATGATGTACAGCAATTTTATATGTAGCGGTTATGCTGCTGCTTAACTAGATGCTTTCCCTCTCCCACCTACAGCTAGATGCAATGGGAAAACTGGAAATGTCACACTTCATTACTACATGAGAACACAACAGTAATAAGTAAGAGTTCCATACAAATAAATAATTAATCCTCCTTTCATACCTGAGATGTGGATTTATTATTCACTTTTGCAGATGGTAAAGCAAACTGTGGTCCAAATTCTGTTTACCTCAGTGGAGTGACATTAAGGATTTTGCACAAAAGCAGAGTTCAGATGTTCATACTTCCTAGCCCCAGGGAAAATCTAATAGACCAAACTGTCTGTCAAAAAACACACTTGCAATAATACAGTACTTATGCCAGCACAGGTCATCACATATATAATGGAGTATAACATATCTGCTGCAACCAAATATAATGCATCCGACATCCCAAGTCCCCCAGCAATTTATAGACACATTTCTTACATAGTAGTTTCCTTTTTTTAAAGTTGCATTCTCTGTCCCTTTTGGGAAAAGCTGGGTCTACGTTATATACACTTATTATACAGGAAAAGTGAGAATTCATTCTAACCTCATTCATTTTTTTAATTGATTCCATTTTGAGTTTATCATTGAGCTATACTGCAATTATGTGACAGCTGCTTAGGATGACATACAGTACGACATAGCATGACATAAGACCTGGAACACAATGGGATTCTTTGTGTTGACATTTTTTTGGCAAATTGGCAGTGACTATCTTGCCAAATGCTAGAAGTAGCACAGAAATATGGATGAAAGGTAGGACTATGCACCTAATTTTGAAGAATATGCCCACCTAATATTGGAGGATACTTGATCACAGCCCACCAGCCCACATGCCACAGCACACCAATGGTAATTTCCAGCATTCCCTGAAATACAATTACTCCTCTTTGTTTATTTACCTATTTCCCTTGACTTCACAGGGATGTTTAAGTATAAGGGGTGTTATAAGGCTTAATTAATATTTGTGAAGCATTTTGAAACGTTTGAATGGAAGCACCATTAAGTATTAGGCCTAGATTTTGTCTGCTGTGCTAGTCAGAATGAGTAAGGGTAGGTCTACACTTAAAATACTGCAGTAGCACTTCAGTGAAGATGATACCTATGCCAGTGGGAGGCTTCTCCCATTGCCATAGGTACTCCACCTCCCCAAGAGGCACTAGTTATGTTGACAGGAGAATTTTCCTGTTGACTTAGCGCTATCTATACCAGTGATTAGGTTGGTTTAACTGCCTCACTCAGGAATATAGATTTTTCGCACCCCTGAGTGAAGTAGTTATACCAGCCTAATTTCTTAGCGTGAATTTGGTCTAAGAGTCTTATTGTAGAAGTAGTCCCATTTACTTCAGTGGGACTATTGTTAATGCAAGTATTATCAGAATTTATCCCTTTACAATTATCATTTACTAGGTTAATAATTCATTTCTTAGGAAATGGTCAGGGTCTTCCCCAGGCACAGATGGGTGAATATTTACACCTGAGCTTAGGCTTTTGGTTGCTTCCAAAAAATAATTTTACTATTACTAAGTGATTTCATATTTAAACATTGGGAGATTAAGATGTTGCTTGTTCTCAGCAAAGGGCCATTGGCTCTAAAATGCAATACACTTCTCTAACTGTTAATGGAGGAGTAAGGTTTTTTTTTTTTAATTGTTTTGAAAAAGCTATTTGTTGTATTAAATAATATGGATGCCCCCTGAGACTTAGCTGGGCACACTCCACAAGAAGACAAACAAGAAAATGAACCCTGGATCTGTTTTCATAACCATCAAATTTTACTGATGTTTGCTTGTCTTTCTTGGGTTTTATTAATGTATGGTTCACCTAGTTTAATGACAATTATTTTTGTGTATTTTATTGTTACAAGACTGGTAGCCAGGGCAACCCTCAAGGCTCTGTACTCACTACCCTTTGGTCTTCAGTCTCCAGGCAATTGCCATCATAGGTCTGATTGTGGAGGACTCAGCCCCCAGCTATCAAAGATGCAAAAGGAAAGAAAACACCAGATGCCTGCAGCAGGCCTGTCATGGTATAATTCCCACTCTGAACCTTATCGTCCAAAAGATGGGGTACCAGCATGAATTCCTCTAGCTCAATTACCAGCTTAGTACTTGTAGCGCTGCCACCAACCAGGAATTCCAGTGCCTGGTACACTCTGGTCCCCCCAAAACCTTTCCTGGGGACCCCCAAGACCCAGATCCTCTGGGTCTTAACACAAGGAAAGTAAACCCTTTCCCTCACCGTTGCCTTTCCCAGGCTTCCCCTCCCTGGGTTACCCTGGAGGATCACTGTGATTCAAACTCCTTGAATCTCAAAACAGAGAGGAAAATTCACCTTCCCCCGTCCTTATCTCTCCCCCTCCTAGACTCTTCCTGAGAGAGAAAGTAATCCTAACACAGAGAGAAAATTAACCTTTCTCCCCACCAATTCCCTGGTGGATCCAGATCCAGTCCTCTGGGGTCTCACCAGAATAAAAAAACAATCAGGTTCTTAAACAAGAAAAGCTTTTAATTAAAGAAGGAAAAAACAGTAAAAATTATCTTTGTAAATTTAAGATGGAATATGTTACAGGGTCTTTCAGCTATAGACACTGGGAATACCCTCCCAGCCTAAGTATACAAGTACAAATTAAAATCCTTTCAGCAAAATACACATTTGAACTCCTCCCAGCCAAATACACATTTGAAAATAAAGAAAACAAACATAACCTAACTTGCCTTATCTACCTAGTACTCACTATTCTGAACTTATAAGAGCCTGTATCAGAGAGATTGGAGAGAAACCTGGTTGCACGTCTGGTCCCTCTGAGCCCCCAGAGTGAACAACAACCAAAATCTAACAGCACACACAAAAACTTACCTCCTTCAAGATTTGAAAGTATCCTGTCCCCTGATTGGTCCTCTGGTCCGGTGACAGCCAGGCTCACTGAACTTAACCCTTTACAGGCAAAAGAGACATGAAGTACTTCTGTTCTATTAACCCTTGACTATCTGTTTATGATATGGTTCTTCAGGTGCTGTGAATGTGCTGGGCAGAAAGAGTGGGTGTCTTGAAGTATTTGCCCCTCTTTTTATAATTTGTCCCTATTTTAAAAAATGTTTCCACCTAGGTACCAGGAGACAAAGTCTACATGGAAAGATGTTCCCTAATGCTTTTTTCCCCTCACCTGTTTTGAGCTTCCTTTGTCTCCCTTTCCTGCTTGATGACAATTTACTACTTAAATGCAAATTAAGCAGAGCACACATTCCTTTGACACAGACCTGCTTGCCAGCCTTAGTTTGGAACATGTGTTAACACCACCATAAGTGGAATCTTACAAACTTACATACAGTGTTGCCACATTCATTTTATCAGGACAATGACTAGCAAATTGAGTTTTCAAATGATACCTCACAAGGCATACTTTGTACAAAGGTTATTACAATAGTGTGTAGGGTGTGGATATGGGTATATTCCATCAATACATCAGTTGATTCAACTGCTTTTTCTTTGGGGTTTGGCCTGCCTATTCACCCCCTGAGGTGTTTGAACCCTGATTGTCACACCTACTTCTTAGGAGAGTGCCCTTGCCACTGGACTATAGTGTGATTCTCACTCTCTCAGGCCCAAATATTATTTAAAGTGGAACAGCTTCAACAAGAGAGGCTCATATCATAATGTCCCCATAGTTCAGTGGTTAGGAAACTCCCCTGAGAGGTGGAACACCCCTGTTGAAATCCCTGTGATAGGGCAAAACTTAGTTACACTCCATTAACTAGTGATTAGTTTAGGTGGCACCTCACCTAGTATGCTGGCTTTTGTAGATCCTATTATTAGAATCCTGTCCCCACGCATTGTATTGGGAACTTTGGAACCTAGCTCAGGCTTTGTAGACCCCATTGTTATTCTAGTGATTTGCCAGGTGCTAGAAGTTAGGAGTGTTGCAATGCTCTGGATTGCAACACAAGTCCATTTGTAGATCCAGGATTTCTGAAAATATTGCCTTCAAACACTACAGTTATAAGAGCCATATAAGTAAATAAAAAAGGGGGGGTGGTAATAACCATATTCCAGAACAAAACATGTTGGCCCAATCTATGTTTTTTACTGGAACATTGTGTTGTTGGAGAATATATGTTTGAATTGAACATGTCAGAGTTTAAACGGACAGTGGTAATTTTTAAAGGCTGTAGATGAGCGGACTTACCCCTGCGGCGCCTCCTGGGAATTAGCTCAGTTCCAGCTCCAGAGCACCCTCTGCAGACCAGTGATCTGCTTGCTGTTGGCCCCCATGTCCCTCGCAGGACTCTGGTGCCCTTATCCATGGGTTCTGCCTCCTGCAGTACCCCACAGCCTTACTGGGTTTCCCCACCCCAGGGGAATCCCCACTCCTTATCCCCACATCACCTCAGTTGTGGCTACTGCCAGTCTCTGTTTAGCCCTCATGCCCTGGGACAGACTGCAGTGTATCAGCCAATCATCACAGGCAACAAGGGGTTTGGACTGACTGCCTTTACCCACCCTCCAGCTGCCCCTCTGCAAGCCCAATATCTAGGAGGCCTAGAATTAGGCCCTGCAGCCTGAGGAGTTACTGGACTAGGGCTTCCCGGCTCCTAAGGCCTTTCCCCAGCCCTGCCTTCCTCTAGGTCCCTTGGGTGAGTTCCCCAGCAGCCAGGCCTGTCTCCTTTTCAGCTGGCCTGTATAAAGAGGCTGCAGCCACTTCCCAATCAGCCCAGCTTAATAGCTCCCAGCCACAACCTTCCCCCAGGGCTGTTTTAAGCCTTTCAGGGCAGGAGCAGGGTAAGCACCCTGTTACAAAGGCATAGTGGGGTAAGGAGGTGTGAGCAATGGGTAACTCTCTAGCTAAGGGTTTATTTTCAAAACTTGATTGGAATAAGTTCAAAACCATCCCTTATGGAAAAAATCCATGGCATTTAATAGAGATAACATAGAATTGTGGCAGGGAATATAACTTACTAATACAACATGTTTAAAAAACCTCATAGAAAAATATTAATCTATATGACTTCCTGATAAGGGACCTTATTTACCACAGTCCTTTTTATTCCCCAGCTTGTACTCCAGATATAACATACCTCTTAGAGTTTCTTACCGAACCTTCTCATTAGGCTTCTGCAAGAGAAACAGCTTGTAGCAGTACCATAGGCAGTGGTTTGGTAAGGAACTGGCATAGAAACAAAAGAATCAGGGAGGCAGATGGGATTAGAAATAAATCTCATTGGAGAGGTGGAATTGCTGTGAGTGAAAATGAAGCTGAGAACAAATCTTCAGTTCAGAACGTAGGAGACATTTAATAGTTAATATCTTCTACAGTGAAGACCTACCAGAAATTAATTATAGAGACCCCAATGAGATCATGGCCTCATTGTGACAGACACTGTACAAACAATAAAGTAAGAGTGTCCCTCCTTTCAAGAGTTTACAATCTAAACAGGCAAGACTGACAAAATAAGGATTGTTGTTCCCCATTTTACAGATCGGGCACGGAGCTACACAGAATCACAGAATATCAGGGTTGAAAGGGACCTCAAGAGGTCATCTAGTCCAACCCCCTGCTCAAAGCAGGACCAATTCTCAACTAAATCATCCCAGCCAGGGCTTTGTCAAGCCTGACCTTAAAAACCTCTAAGGAAGAAGATTCCACCGCCTCTCTAGGTAACCCATTCCAGTGCTTCACCACTCTCTGAGTGAAAAAGTTTTTCCTAATATCCAACTTAAACCTCCCCCATTGCAACTTGAGACCATTACTCCTTGTTCTGTTATCAGGTACCACTGAAAACAGTCTAGATCCATCCTCTTTGGAACCCCGTTTCAGGTAGTTGAAAGCAGCTATCAAATTCCCCCTTCATTCTTCTCTTTTGCAGACTAAACAATCCCAGTTCCCTCAGCCTCTCCTCATATGTCATGTGCTCCAGCCCCCTTATCATTTTTGTTGCCCTCCGCTGGACTCTTTCCAATTTTTCCACATTCTTCTTGTAGTGTGGAGCCCAAAACTGGACACAGTACTCCAGATGAGGCCTCACAAATATCAAATAGAAGGGAATGATCACATCCCTTGATCTGCTGGCAATGCCCCTACTTATACAACCCAAAATACCGTTAGCCTTCTTGGCAACAAGGGGACACTGTTGACTCATATCCAGACTCTCATCCACTGTAACCTCTATGTCCTTTTCTGCAGAACTGCTGCCTAGCTATTCAGTCTCTAGTCTGTAGCAGTGCATGGGGTTCTTCCATCCTAAGTGCAGGACTCTGCACTTGTCCTTGTTGAACCTCATCAGATTTCTTTTGGCCCAATCCGCTAATTTGTCTAGGTCCCTCTGTATCCTATCCCTACCCTCCAGCGTATCTACCACTCCTCCAAGTTTAGTGTCATCTGCAAACTTGCTGAGAGTGCAGTCCACGTATCCTCAAGATCATTAATGAAGATATTGAACAAAACCAGCCCCAGGACTGACCCTTAGGGCACTCCACTTGATACCGGCTGCCAACTAGACATGGAGACGTTGATCACTACTCGTTGAGCCCAACAATCTAGCCAGTTTCTATCCACCTTATAGTCAAATCATCCAGCCCATACTTCTTTAACTTGCCGGCAAGAATACTGTGGGAGACCGTATCACAAGCTTTGCTAAAGTCAAGAAATAACACATCCACTGCTTTCCCCTCTTCCATAGACCTAATTATCTCCTCATAGAAGGCAATTAGGTAGTCAGGCATGATGTGCCCTTGGTGAATCCATGCTGACTGTTCCTGAGCACTTTCCTCTACTCTAAGTGCTTCAGAATTGATTCCTTGAGGACCTGCTCCATGATTTTTCCAGGGACTGAGGTGAGGCTGAGTGGCCTGTAGTTCCCCGGATCCTCCTCCTTCCCTTTTTTAAAGATGGGCACTACAGTAGCCTTTTCCCAGTCATCCGGGACCTCCCCCGTTCGCCATGAGTTTTCAATGATAGTGGCCAATGGCTCTGCAATCACATCCGCCAACTCCTTTAGCACCTTCGGACGCAGCGCATCCGGCCCCATGGACTTGTGCTCATCCAGTTTTTCTAAATAATCCTGAACCACTTCTTTCTCCACAGAGGGCTGGTCACCTTCTCCCCATACTGTGCTGCCCAGTGCAGCAGTCTGGGAGCTGACCTTGTTTGTGAAGACAGAGGCAAAAAATCATTGATTACATTAGCTTTTTCGACATCCTCTGTCACTTAGGTTGCCTCCCTCATTCAGAAAGGGGCCTACATTTTCCTTGAGATCAAGTAATTTGACCAAGAACACACGGGCAGTCTTTGATAAAGCCAAATAACTGAACTCAAATCTTCGGCATTCTATAACAATGCTTTCACCACATGACCTCACTTCCCCAAAGCTTTCTGCCTGCAGACTGTGGGTTGGCCTCTATGCCATCTCTTTTGTCAAAAAGAAACTAAAAACACATATGATTTAATAGTATTTATAGAGAATCACTTGTTGGGGTGTCAGATACTACTTTTAAAAGTAAATTAAATAGAAGAATTATTTAGCCAGATGGTGCAGTGAACTTAATATTTTTCTTGTGGTTGCACCACCTGTCTAATTTTCTAAATACCTTAATTCAGTATATTTGTATATCTTTCCATCAATTTTAAAATTAAAATAGAAATAGTTGAATCTAGAAGGGAATTGTTTTTGTCATTTGAAGGGAGTTCACAGCAACTGACTGGCTCCAGGGTTCAGGCAACATGTTTATATTCCTCTCTTTTTTTAAAGCAATTATGAATTTAATGTCTCCAAAGCCTTTTTGGGTTAAATTTCTCATGGTTGTTCTCAGTCCCCACCCATGAAAAAGCAAACAAGCAAAAGAAACCCTTGAAACAAAATTAAAATAGTGAATAAAATGGAGGAAAAAAAATCCCTACCCTATGCTGAGGTTTTTAGCTTAAAAAGAAAATTGCCTTAGAATCCACAAAGTCTACAAGGGATGGAGCTACTGCTAGCCATTTTACATAGAAAACACTACCATGATGGATGGCAATATAAAGCCCATAGATGGATAAGACAGCTGAAAAATCAATTCTGCAGAAAGTGGTAAAATTACAATTAGATATGTACAATTTTTGAAAATATTAAACCTAACAAAATTATTTTGCACAAATGAATTTTCTCTCTTTAAAATGTTGTTTTGTTTGTGCTCAAATCATTAAAAGAAACATTTTAAAAGTAAATTGCCACTTATAATCCACAGTCAGCAGACATGCCCTTGGCACATATGCATTGATTTTTGGTTAAAAATAATGACACTATAACTATTTTCTACTGATAGTTTAAAGGTTCTTTGCAAAGGACCTGCAAAAGGGGTTGAAACTCCTTTTGCTTCTTTATGCTGTACATAGAGGAGTGTGTTATTGTGTGCACTCACAATCAGAGCACCCCTTTGTGTCCAGATGTGGCATTGCTGGGGTTCTTCATCTTTGGTGCTCCCTTGTGCTCCAGTCTCTCTCCAGGTCATCTCTCACTCCAGCCCCCTTCTGGTGTTAACAGAAAAGTCCAAAAACAGGACAGTCCAAAGTCTAGTGGTCTCTCAGCCAGGCCCTTCATCCTCATCTGACACTTGTTTTGGGCCTCTTTCAGTTTTAAAACCTATTGATCAGGGGAACTCAGGTCCATCTTCTCCTCTGGGTTGCAGCCCAAGGAGCCTGTTTCAGACAACTAACTATTCTTCCTTCAATCCCTCACTACTTCCCTGGGCTGTTCCTACCCTTGCCCTGCTTGACAGAATCTTTCACTGGTCTATTCCCACCATGCATTTGTGGCATGTCATTGCTCAGTTTCCTCTCAGACTCTCTGACAGTAGCTGAGCTGTATTTCAAACAGTCCTTCTGGTTTCCCTCCTTAAGACAGGAGTTCTGCTCACACACTCCCCAACACTCCTCCTCTAGCCTAAATTGTGGTTCGAGCAGTCAATAACTCCCTCCTTCAAGCAGAAGACTCCCCCTGTCCTTGTTCTGGAGCATGGGTTGTATTTCAGACAGTCCCTCTGTTTCTCACCTCTCAAACCTGGAGTGTAACTTAGACCAGTTGTCAGGCCTTAGGAAGCTTCTACTTCAGCTGGGCCCTTCCTCAACTCCCCTCCTCCCATTAGTCCTTAGAGTTTTCAGCAGGCAGCCTTCTGTCTCATTCTATGAGGGAGGAGGCAGTATATATTCTCTTCCCCTACCTACAACTCATTCCAACTGGCTGGGAAAGAGGGTAGACTTGCCCCACCTACTCTACAAGGCTCCTGGGCTTTAAAGAAACAGTAATAGGATTTCCTTCAGAACTATGGGCAATGCGTGAATCCGTTTGGGGAGACTAGCCCACAGCCCCGCCCACTCGGCCCCCCTGCTGGAGTCCAGAAGTCCCCCCCTGCAACTGCTGACCCCCAGCCCTGGAGAGCAGCCCAGACCCAGCCCAAGTCATGGCACAGGGGAAGAGCCACAGAGCAGGAAGCAGGAGAAGGTCTAGGGTGGAGTGGGGCCATGGCTGTCTGTTTGGGGAGGCCCAGCCTCCTCTGGCTTATGATATCTGCCTCCCATGTTCAGAACATGATTTCTTCATATTACTTTTTCTTAATTCCCAATATCTATGAAATCCTTATATATCATAGAATCATATATGTTTAGGTTTTGAAGAGAATTCAGGAGGTCATCTAGTCCAACCCCGTCCTCAAAGCAGGGCCAACACCAACTAAAACATCCCAGCGAGGGCTTTGTCAAGCTGGGCCTTAAAAACCTCTAAGGATGAAGATTCCACCACCTCTCTAGGTAACCCATTCCAGTGCTTCACCAACCTCCTAGTGAAATAGTGTTTCCTAATATCCAACCTAGACCTCCCCCACTGCAACTTGAGATCATTGCTCCTTGTTCTGTCATCTGCCACCACTGATAATATATATCAGACCTCCTAAAAGCTTAAAGGGCCATGTGACACAATGAGGGTGGGCAGCACTCTAGCCCTCACTACCCTTGCTGCGATAGACTGCCCAATCACAGCATGAAGGCTTTTTTTAATTATTAAAGATATTCAGGCCATGTTTACCCAGCTTATTAGAAGATTTTATGGACAACTAGAAAACTAGATATGTTTATGACAGAATTATAGTAAAACCTGGCCAATTGAAATAGATTTTTTGTTCAGTTTTGGTTTTTTGGTGTTTTTCATTGTTTTTAATTTAACACCAATTTAATTCACACTCATGGGAGAAAAGCTCTTTTTCTTAAAGAGAGCCCCTCCATCTCTTCAGGTCAAGCTGCTGATCCTCAATCAACGGTTCCTAGGGTTAGGCTGGAGATGAGGCATAGCTGGAGCGCTGGCTGGTGAACGGAAAAGCATTTAGTTTAGTCAGAAGTGAGGTCCCTTGTGCTAGAGTTTTCTAGAATTTAAAAGAAAATGTCAAGCTTTCAACAGATTCTTTTTTTGGAACCATCTTATGGAATTTAATAGTAAATTGTACTCCTTTACCCCTAATAAACCCCACGATCATGATGATGATATCTGAAATTTCCGATATACTGAAAGAAAAAAAAAAAGAGGGGAAAACCCATTCCATTTTGTCCCCATCTGACCCCACAGTAAAAAAGCTTATCAGACTTACTTTCTATAGCAAAAAGAACCAAACAATGGCATAAGCTGCTCCTACTTTCAGGTCACCTTTTTAGTATACCAAGTTGTGGCTGTGGAAGAAAAGAAAGAACTGTTAAGTAGCAGAGGGAGGATGCCCTGCTTTGCTGACATGGCACTCCAAACATACACAGCTATGGAAGAGGAAAAAATCTGCAATTGCATATAGTATAATCAGACACCTAAACTAGAATGCCATATGTATTGGGATCAGGCCCTATCACTTTAAGCACAGTTTAATAGAATTTTAGCAAATCAGAGTATTAAGATTTTTTTCACTTATAATTTGAATGTGTTATCACACATTGGTATTGGAAAAGATTTAATTTAAATCCCAAGACATTTTTGGAAGTGAAAGCAATAATTATTCTGCATGATAAATAGATCTTCCTCAGAGCTGCTACCTGCTTTGGGGCCTGTCAGAAGTAATTAAGGAAAAGAAATTGTGCAAAAGATGAAACACTCCCCCAGATTCTCGTGGAGTGAACCTGGGAATACTCACCTGAAAGCACTGCATGTATTTTGCTCCTGCTCTTTTAATTACTCATAAGAGGACTCATCTTAGAATGGCCTCACCAGAAATCATTTATCAGAAAAGCATTCTCTATATTTCTTAATTTTATATAAACACAGGACTCAGTCACAGAAAGCATTACTCTCTGGATTGGTTTTACATGTGTGAGGAATAGCACTGTACATAACGAGATTTCTGTGCAGGTATGTTTTTGCCAGATCAGACCCCATATACGAGGTTACAATAATTTACACACACACACACACACATATATATGCATATATATACACACATATATATACACACACACACACCATCTTTATCTTGATGTTTGAACTATAATACTTTTATTAGATCTAATAAATGCTCCAACTCCATTAGTACTACTATTGATGGTTGTAAAAATAGAAAATCAATTTAATGTTGTCATGGTATAATTCCCCACTCTGAACCTTAGCGTCCAGAAGATGGGGTGCCAGCATGAATTCTTCTAAGCTTAATTACCAGCTTAGAACCTGTAGCGCTGCCACCAACCAGGAATTCCAGTGCCTGGTACACTCTGGTCCCCCCCAAAACCTTGCCTGGGGAACCCCAAGACCCAGACCCTCTGGATCTTACCACAAGGAAAGTAAACCCTTTCCCCCACCATTGCCTCTCCCAGGATTCCCCTCCCTGGAAGATTACTGTAATTCAAACTCCTTGAATCTTAAAACAGAGAGGAAAATCCACCTTCAACCCTTCTTTTCTTTCCCCCTCCCAGACTATCCCTGAGAGAGAAAGTAATCCTAACACAGAGAGAAATTAACCTTTCTTTCCCCCTTCCCTCCTTTCTCCCCACCAATTCCCTGGTGAATCCAGACCCAGTCCCCTGGGGTCTCACCAGAATAAAAAAACAATCAGGTTCTTAAACAAGAAAAGCTTCTAATTAAAGAAAGAGAAACAGTAAAAATTATCTTTGTAAATTTAAAATGGAATAGGTACAGGGTCCTTCAGCTATAGACACTGGGAATACCCTACCAGCCTAAGTATTCAAGTATAAATTAAAATCCTTTCAGCAAAATATAAATTTGAACTCCTTCCAGCCAAATACACATTTGCAAATAAAGAAAACAAACATAAGCCTAACTCACTTTATCTACCTAGTTCTTACTAGTCTGTACATATAAGAGCCTGTATCGGAGAGATTGGAGAGAAACCTGGTTGCACGTCTGGTTCCTCTGAGCCCCCAGAGTGAACAACAATCAAACACTAACAGCACACACAAAAACTTCCCTCCCTCAAGATTTGAAAGTATCCTGTCCCCTGACTGGTCCTCTGGTCAGGTGACAGCCAGGCTCACTGATTTTGTTAACCTTTTACAGATAAAAGAGATATAAAGTACTTCTGTTCTATTAACTCCTACTATCTATTTATGACAAATGTATATGCTTCAGGATGTCTAAACAGAAGACTCTAAAACTAAACAAACAAGAGCTAAATAATTACAAAATCCATACAGTACAGCTAGCAAACAATAAAACCTCCCACCATCTATCTGAAATTAGAAGGTCTTGAATCTCAGCCAGATGAATACCCTGAGGTCCTCCAGCACACAAAGAGGGAAAGGACATTCTCAGACCCATGGGCCATCAAAGGTAAAAGCACTGCCTCCTCTGTTAAGATTGCGAGAAGATGGTCAGCAGCTCCAGTAACAACATTCTAAGGCCTGGATCCTGCATACACTTAACACTTGCTTAACTTTTAGGAGGTGCATAGCCCCATTAAAATCAATGGGACTACCTACATGTATGAAGGTAAGCATGTGTGTATCTGTATGACCAGGGCCTTAACTACTAATGAAACATAGGGCACTGGGCAGACCTAAGATATGTCTTTAAAGGTTTATCTACTACAGTAATCAAATTTAATTAACATGTACTGCTGTTTGGAAACATAGCCGATGACATTGTCTGCTCACATCAGGTAAAGGATTGCATATTTTTGTCAGTTATTTTTAGATTTCTTACTGTAGATGGAAAATGGGTCTCCAACTCTGGAAAAGTGGTAGGCTTGCTAAGTCAGTGGAACTACTCACATGTGCAGATGCTATGTGCATAAACATTTGTGTAATCAAAGCCATACTGTTAAACGTAATAAAGCCTGATTTTTATATTGACTTACATTTTGATATAATATGAAAGGTCAGTATGAAACTGACTGCGTCTTTGATATTTGAATGTCAGCAAAACACATACTAAAATATATAATGTGTACAATATTCATTTCCTTCTTTAGAAATGTACCACATTATACATACTTTATTTACATCCCCTTAATTGCAATTAGAGTTCATAATTCCAGTATGATTAGTCTCTGATTATCACACTGTGAATAATAAATTAATGACATCATTTAATGGATTATCACACCCCATAGATAGTAGCACTGTTTTGTTCCAAATGTAAATATTCTAGTATTGACTGTATAAAATATAGTAAAAAACATATAGATTGAAATGTTACCCTGTGTTTTACATGGGCAAAGAAGAAGGGAGGAAGGCACAAAGTTCCTCTTACTCCTTCCTCCTCCCATTAAAAAAATAGGCAGATTACACTCATGTATCCTTTAGACTAAGATTTAAGATGTGATGCTAGTTAATGTATGTTAACTAACACATCTTGAAGGTCTAATGTAGACAAGCCACTCTGCTTGAAATCTTTCTCCCTGCCCCCCACTCCCCTCCCCAAAGTTAGTGGCAAAAAATACAGTTACTCACCTTTGTAACTGTTGTTCTTCGAGATGTGTTGCTCATATCCATTCCAGTAGGTGTGCACACACCGCGTGCACGTTCGTCGGAGACTTTTACCCTAGCAACACTCGGTGGGCCGGCAGGGCGCCCCCTAGAGTGGCGCCGCTATGGGGCCGGTTATATACGCCTGCTGGCCCGCCTCTTCTCAGTTCCTTCTTGCCGGCTACTCCGACAGTGGGGAAGGAGGGCGGGTGTGGAATGGATATGAGCAACACATCTCGAAGAACAACAGTTACAAAGGTGAGTAACCGTCTTTTCTTCTTCGAGTGCTTGCTCATATCCATTCCAGTAGGTGATTCCCAAGCTTACCTAGGTGGTGGGGTCGGAGTGAAACGCTGCAGAGTGCAGAACCGCTGAGCCAAAGGTGGCATCATCTCTTCATTGGGCCATGAGCGCATAGTGAGAAGTGAACATAGGCACTGACGACCAGGTAGCTGCGCGGCATATCTCCTGGATGGGAATGTGTGTCAGGAAGGCGGTCGATGAGGCTTGAGCCTGAGTAGAGTGGGCGGTAAGATGGCCAATCGAGACGTGGGCCAAGTCGTAGCACGTCCGGATACAGGACGTTACCCATGATGAGAGCCTCTGAGCCGATATAGGCATACTTTCAAACACTCCTCCACCGCTATAAATAACTGGGGCGAGCGCCTGAAGGGCTTTGTCCTCTGGATGTAAAAGGTGAGGGCTCGACAGACATCCAGGGTGTGAAGCTGTTGGTCCCTGCTTGATGCATGCGGTTTCGGGAAGAAGACCGGTAGGAAGATATCCTGATTAATGTGGAAGGCCGAGACCACCTTGGGGAGGAAAGCTGGATGCGGGCGTAGCTGCACCTTGTCTTTCCGGAAGATCGTATACGGGGGGTCCGCCATCAAAGCACGGAGCTCCAAAACCCGCCTGGCTGATGTGATAGCCACCAGGAAGGCCGTCTTCCAAGACAGGTACAGCAACGAGCAAGTGGCCAAGGGCTCAAAGGGTGGGGCTGTGAGCCGAGCCAGAACAAGGTTGAGATCCCAGGTAGGGGAAGGAGGCTCAACCGGTGGGTATAGGAGCTCCAAGCCCTTAAGGAATCTCGAAACCATTGGGTGAGAGAAGGTGAAACTGTTCACCTCCCTTTGATGGAAGGTGGAGATGGCGGCTAAATGCACCCTTACTGACGAGAGTGCCAAACCTTGTTCCTTGAGGTACCACAAGTATTCCAGGATAAGAGGGATCGAAACGGCCTCTGGAACTAGCGAACGTTGTGCACACCAAAGAGAAAACCGCTTCCACTTGGCGAGGTATGTCGTCCTCGTGGAGGGTTTCCTGCTTCCCAAAAGGACCTGTTGACCTGGGCAGAGCAGCGGAGCTCGGATTGGTTCATCCAGACAGTAGCCACGCCGTCAGGTGCAAGGACTGCAGCTCTGGATGGTGAAGCCTGCCGAAGTCCTGCGTTATAAGATCCGGGCAGAGTGGCAGTGGTATCGGGGTCGTTAGGGATAGGTCGAGCAGCATGGAATACCAGTGTTGCCTCGGCCATGCGGGGGCTATCAGTATCAGTCTGGCCCTGTCCCTGCGGAGCTTGAGAAGGACTCTGTGCACTAGGGGAAAGGGTGGAAAGGCATAGAGAAGATGTCCCTTCCAGGGGATCAGGAATGCGTCCGAGAGAGAGCCCTGGGAACGGCCTTGAAGGGAGCAGAATACCTGGCATTTCCTGTTTTCCCTGGAGGCAAATAGGTCTATCTGGGGAAAGCCCCACTTCCAGAATACAGAAAGAAGGCTGTCCGGACGGATGGACCATTCGTGGGACAGGAAGGAACTGCTCAGGCGATCTGCGAGAGAGTTCTGGACTCCCGGAAGGAAGGAGGCTACGAGGTCTGTCGAGTGGGCTATACAGAAGTCCCACAGTCGCATCGCCTCTTGGCAAAGGGGAGAAGACCGTGTGCCCCCCTATTTGTTTATGTAATACATGTCCGTTGTGTTGTCTGTGAAAATCGCAACACAACGGCCCTGTAGATGGTGTTGGAAGGCTTGGCATGCCAAGCGGACCGCTCTCAGTTCGCGAACATTGATATGCAGAGCCAGCTCTTGCGAGGACCAAAGGCCCTGGGTGTGAAGGTGCCCTAAGTGTGCACCCCAGCCCAGGGATGAAGCGTCCATCGTTAATGACACCGAAGGCTGTGGTGGGTGGAACGGGCGACCGGCACACACCAGGGAAGGTGTCAGCCACCAGCTGAGGGAGTCCAGGGTTTTTGTTGGGACTGTGACTACCATGTCCAGGGCATCCCTGCGCGCATGATAAACTGAGGCAAGCCAAGTCTGGAGAGGGCGCATGCGTAGTCTCGCGTGCTTTGTCACGAAAGTGCACGCTGCCATGTGGCCAAGTAGGATGAGGGAGGTACGGACAGAGGTTGTTGGGAAGGCTTGTAGACTCTGGATGAGAGAGACAACAGCCTGGAACCTCTGTGGAGGTAGACTGGCTGTTGCAAGATTTGAGTCCAGCATGGCCCCGATGAATTCTATCCTCTGCGTAGGAAGCAGAATGGACTTGTCTAGGTTGATGATCAGACCTAGATGGGAAAATAGGTCCTTGATGACGCTTACGTGTGCGGCAACCTGAGTCTCGGAGGTCCCTCGAATAAGCCAGTCGTCGAGATACAGGAAAACGTGAACTCAACGGCAGCAGAGGTAGGCGGCGACTACTGCCATACACTTTGTGAATACTCAAGGGGCCGAGGAGAGGCCAAAGGGAAGGACCGCAAATTGGTAGTGGTGGCGGTTTATCACGAAGCGAAGGAACCTTCTGTGTGTGGGGTAAATCGCAATAGGAAAATATGCGTCCCTCATGTTGAGAGCAGCGTACCAATCTCCGGGATCCAAGGAGGGTATAATGTTTCCCAGGGATACCATGCGGAACTTGAACTTCGTGATGAACTTGTTCAGAGCTCGCAGGTTCAGGATGGGCCGGAGGCCCCCGTTCGCCTTGGGAATTAGGAAGTACCTGGAATAGAACCCTCTTCCCCTTAGGTGCTCCGGAACCTCCTCTATAGCTCCCAACGCAAGGAGCTTCGAAACCTCCTGCAGAAGGAGTTGCTCGTGAGAGGGGTCCCTGAAGATGGACGGGGAAGGAGGGGGGGAAGGAGGGGACAAAATAAACTGAAGGCGGTAACCACACTCGACCGTGCTGAGAACCCATCGGTCCGATGTTATCTGGGACCATGCAGGGAAGAATGCGGCAAGGCGGTTGGTGAACTGAAAAGGATCCTGGGAGGTAATTGGTACAGTGCTCCCGAGCGCACCCTCAATAGTTTGGCTTCGGTCCCGCCGGTGGTTTGGCGGGTCCGGAGTTGTTACCCACTTGCAGGCCCGATTGGCGTCTGCGGGAGTTACGGCCTCTCCTTCTGGAGAAGTCCTGTCTTGGCCGAGGCAGGGGATAGTGACGCTGAGGTTGAGGGCGGAAAGGTCGCCTCTGGGTCTGTGGCGTATGCATGCTGAGGGACCGCATGATCACGCGGTTATCCTTCAAACTTTGGAGGCGCAGATCTGTCTTTTGGGAGAACAGGCCCTGACCATCAAATGGTAGGTCCTGTATAGTGTATTGCAGCTCTGGTGGTAGACCGGACGCCCGCAACCACGATATGCGCCTCATGGCGATCCCTGAGGTGACTGTTCTAGCTGCCGAATCAGTGGCATCTAGTGAGGCCTGGAGGGAGGTTCGAGCCACTTTTTTCCCCTTGTCATAAACAGATAGCTAAGGGTTAATGTCTCTTTCACCTGAAACACCTGACCAGAGAACCAATCAGGAAACCGGATTTTTTCAACCTTGGGTGGAGGGAAGTGTGTCTCTGAGTCTTTTGTCTGCCTGCCTGCTTCTCTGAGCTTTGGAGAAGTACTTTCTACTTTCTAGTCTTCTGTTTCTAAGAGTAAGGACAAAGAGATCAGATAGTAAGTTCTATGGTTTCTTTTCTTTGGTATTTGCATGAATATAAGTGCTGGAAATGCTTTGATTTGTATTCTTTTTGAATAAGGCTGTTTATTCAATATTCTTTTAAGCAATTGACCCTGTGTTGTATCATCTTAATACAGAGAGAACATTTGTATTTTTTCTTTCTTTTTTATATAAAGTTTTCTTTTAAGACCTGTTGGAGTTTTTCTTTACTTCAGGGAAATTAAGTCTGTACTCACCAGGAAATTGGTGGGAGGAAGAAATCAGGGGAAAGCTGTGTGTTGGATTGCTAGCCTGATTTTGCATTTCCTCTGGGTGAAGAGGAAAGTGCTTTTGTTCCAGGATTGGGAACGGAGAGGGGGACTCACTCTGCGTAGTTTCACAGAGCTTGTGTCTGTGTATCTCTCCAGGAGCACCTGGAGGGGGGAAGGGAATCAGGATTATTTCCCTTTGTTGTGAGACTCAAGGGATTTGGGTCTTGTGGTCCCCAGGGAAGGTTTTTCAGGGGGACCAGAGTGCCCCAAAACACTCTAATTTTTTGGGTGGTGGCAGCAGTACCAGGTCCAAGCTGGTAACTAAGCTTGGAGGTTTTCATGCTAACCCCCAAATTTTGGACGCTAAGGTCCAGAATCTGGGAATAAGGTTATGTCATGGTGGCAGTGGCGGGAGATAGACAGAATCCAGAAGCCAGTAGGAATATTATATTTTTCTTTTCTCTGCTAAGGGTTTTGTAGCAGAGAGAAACAGTTTGGTTTTAAAAGGGAACCAGAGAGAATTTTTTTTTTCTCTGCTCTCTCTAGCAGTTTGTGGCTTGCATAGTAAGCAAGAAGCCATTAGCAGACTATTGACAGTCTATTGTCACACAATAGCACTCCCATTGAGAGTCATACCAGCACTCTATATGCATGCAAATAAAGTGGTTTTTCTGGTTTCCCTTCATTGAACATTAGCTAGAGAGAAAAGGAAAAAAGCACTGTTGCTAGGCAGACTTCAGGAGGCAACAGAGAGCCTGCAGTTCAGAAAATAAACACCGGAGGGCACCCCAACACAAGAAAACAGGAACCATGACTTCTAAGGCAAAGATTGACGCCGAAGAACAAATCAAAGACGCTGAACACAGGCGACAGATGGAGATGAAAGAAAAGGAAGAAAGCCTCAAACTGGCAGCCTTCCAAAGAGAACAGGCAGCCCAAGAGGCAGCACACAAAAGAAAACTAGAAGAAGAAGAGGTGGCCCACCGCCGAGAAATGGAAAAGCACCAAAAAGAAATGGAAAAGCACCAAAAAGAAATGGAAAAACAACAAAAAGAGAATGAAGAGAAGGAAAAACAGAGAAAACATGAACTGGAGATGGCAAAAGCTGGGCTGCATGTGCCAGCCAACCCTAACAACCCGGCGCCAATTATTGCTCCACAGCACAGGAAATTCCCCACCTACAAGGCAGGTGATGACACCGAGGCCTTCTTGGAAAATTTTGAAAGAGCCTGTCTTGGGTACAGCATCCCCGAAGACCAGTACATGGTAGAATTAAGGCCACACCTCAGTGGACCTTTAGCAGAGGTGGCAGCTGAAATGCCCAAGCCGCAAATGAATGACTATAAACTTTTTCAAACCAAGGCCAGATACAGGATGGGGATAACCCCAGATCATGCCCGTCGGCGCTTCAGAACCCAAAAATGGAAACCAGAGGTGTCATTTCCCAAACACGCCTACTACATTGCAAAAAACTATGAGGCCTGGTTAACAGGAAACAACATTCAAACCTTGGAAGAAGTGAACCTCCTCATACAAATGGAGCAGTTCTTGGATGGTGTTCCTGAAGACATCACACGGTACATACAAGATAGAAATCCCAAAACTATCGCTGAGGCGGGGGAGATTGGAGCCAAATGGATGGAACTGGCAGAAAGCAAAAAAGCTACTGTCAAGGGGAACGATTACCCCAGGGGGCACACAGACCATAAACCCTACAACCGAGGACAGCCAAAGACCCTCCATACCACCCAAGTAAAGCCACAGATACCCTACTCTTCAACCTCACCAGTCTCCAGTAACTCACCTCGGCCCAGTGACCCATCAGATGGAAGGTGCTTTAAGTGTAATGAACCGGGACATATCAAGGCCAACTGTCCCAAGAACACCATGCGAGTGCAATTCATTACACCACCATCACACCAAAGATCCCCAGGCCCGGATGCCTCTCAAATACCCTTGGAGCGAAGGGAAAATTTGAGAGTGGGCGGAAAGAAGGTTACTGCGTGGAGAGACATGGGGGCACAAGTGTCAGCTATCCACCAATCCTTCGTTGACCCCAAATTCATCAACCCAAAGGCCAAAGTTACAATTTACCCCTTCATGTCACAAGCTGTAGACTTGCCTACAGCTCAACTGCCTGTCCAGTACAAAGGCTGGTCAGGAATGTGGACTTTTGCCGTCTATGACAATTATCCTATCCCCATGCTACTGGGGGAAGACTTGGCCAACCAGGTGAGGCGGGCCAAGAGAGTGGGAATGGTTACCCGTAGCCAAACCAGGCAAGCTTCCAGACCCATTCCTGTTCCTGAGCCGTCCACAGAAGCCCCGTCTGTGTTACCAGAGACCCAGACAGAGGCAGTGGACCCGGATTCCATGCCTACCACTGAAACAGCCACAGCATCTCCAGTCCCAGGCCCGGAACTGGAACAGCAACCAGCACCAGCAAGTGCAACCACATCTTCAAACTCAACGCCAGAGGGCGCCAGCAAGCCAGAACTGGCAGAAGCAAAAGACAGCCATACCCAAAAGGCTCAGCCAGAGCCTGAAATACCCTCAGGTGCACCAGCGGAGAGCGGTTCACCAGCAACGGAAACAACCCCATCACCTACATCGCTTCCAGAGGGACCAAGCCCAAGTCCACAGTCTGAGGAGGAACTGGTGACCCCAGCCTCAAGGGAACAGTTCCAGGCTGAGCAGGAAGCAGATGACAGCCTTCAGAAAGCGTGGGCGGCGGCACGGAGCACCCCACCGCCTCTCAGCTCTTCTAATCGATCCCGGTTTGTTATAGACCAAGGACTTTTATACAAGGAAATTCTTTCTGGTGGACACTGGGAAGAATGGCAGCCGCAAAAACAGTTGGTGGTTCCAACTAAGTACCGGGAGAAGCTCTTAAGCTTAGCCCATGATCATCCCAGTGGTCATGCTGGGGTGAACAGAACCAAGGACCGGTTGGGGAAGTCCTTCCACTGGGAGGGGATGGGCAAGGATGTTGCCAAGTATGTCCGGTCTTGTGAGGTATGCCAAAGAGTAGGTAAGCCTCAAGACCAGGTCAAGGCCCCTCTCCAGCCACTCCCCATAATTGAGGTCCCATTTCAGCGAGTAGCTGTGGATATTCTGGGCCCTTTCCCAAAAAAGACGCCCAGAGGAAAGCAGTATGTACTGACTTTAGTGGACTTTGCTACCCGATGGCCAGAAGCAGTAGCTCTAGGCAACACCAGGGCTAACACTGTATGCCTGGCCCTAACAGACATCTTTGCCAGGGTAGGTTGGCCCTCCGACATCCTTACAGATTCAGGGTCTAATTTCCTGGCAGGCACCATGGAAAAACTGTGGGAAACTCATGGGGTGAATCACTTGGTTGCCACCCCGTACCACCATCAAACCAATGGCCTGGTGGAAAGGTTCAATGGAACTTTGGGGGCCATGATAAGAAAATTCATCAACGAATTCTCCAATAATTGGGACCTAGTGTTGCAGCAGTTGCTGTTTGCCTACAGGGCTGTACCACATCCCAGTTTAGGGTTTTCACCATTTAAACTTGTGTATGGTCACGAGGTTAAGGGGCCATTACAGTTGGTGAAGCAGCAATGGGAGGGGTTTACGCCTTCTCCAGGAACTAACATTCTGGACTTTGTAAGCAACCTACAAAGCACCCTCCGACACTCTTTAGCCCTTGCTAGAGAGAACCTAAAGGATGCTCAAGAAGAGCAAAAGGCCTGGTATGACAGACATGCCAGAGAACGTTCCTTCAAGGTAGGAGACCAGGTTATGGTCTTGAAGGCGCAACAGGCCCATAAGATGGAAGCATCATGGGAAGGGCCATTCACGGTCCAAAAGCGCCTGGGAGCTGTAAACTACCTCATAGCATTTCCCAATTCCTCACTAAAGCCTAAAGTGTACCATGTTAATTCTCTCAAGCCTTTCTATTCCAGAGACTTACAGGTTTGTCAGTTTACAGTCCAGGGAGATGATGCTGAGTGGCCTGACGGTGTCTACTACGATGGAAAAAAAGACGGTGGCGTGGAAGAGGTGAACCTCTCAACCACCCTGGAACGTCTGCAGCGGCAACAAATCAAGGAGCTGTGCACTAGCTTCGCCCCATTGTTCTCAGCCACCCCAGGACGGACTAAACGGGCATACCACTCCATTGATACAGGTAATGCTCACCCAATCAGAACCCCACCCTACCGGGTGTCTCCTCATGCCCAAGCTGCTATAAAACGGGAGATCCAGAACATGCTACAGATGGGTATAATCCGCTCATCTACCAGTGCATGGGCATCTCCAGTGGTTCTGGTACCCAAACCAGATGGGGAAATACGCTTTTGCGTGGACTACCGTAAGCTAAATGCTGTAACTCGTCCGGACAACTATCCGATGCCACGTACTGATGAGCTATTGGAAAAGTTGGGACGTGCCCAGTTCATCTCTACAATAGACTTAACCAAGGGGTACTGGCAAGTACCGCTAGATGAACCTGCCAAGGAGAGGTCAGCATTCGTCACCCATGCGGGGGTGTATGAATTCAATGTCCTTCCTTTCGGCCTTCGAAATGCACCCGCCACCTTCCAGAGGCTGGTAGATGGTCTACTAGCTGGACTGGGAGAATTTGCAGTTGCCTACCTCGATGATGTGGCCATTTTTTCAGACTCCTGGCCCGAACACCTACTCCACCTGGAAAAGGTCTTTGAGCGCATCAGGCAGGCAGGACTAACTGTTAAGGCCAAAAAGTGTCAAATAGGCCAAAACAGAGTAACTTACCTGGGGCACCAGGTGGGTCGAGGAACCATAAACCCCCTACAGGCCAAGGTGGATGCTATCCAAAAGTGGCCTGTCCCAAGGTCAAAGAAACAGGTCCAATCCTTCTTAGGCTTGGCCGGATACTACAGGCGATTTGTACCACACTACAGCCAAATCGCTGCCCCATTAACCGACCTAACCAAAAAGACCCAGCCAAATGCCGTTAAGTGGACTAATGAGTGTCAAGAGGCCTTTACTCAGCTTAAGGCGATGCTCATGTCTGACCCTGTGCTCAGGGCCCCGGACTTTAACAAGCCATTCCTAGTAACCACAGATGCATCTGAGCGTGGTATAGGAGCAGTGCTCATGCAGGAAGCAACAGATCACAACTTCCATCCTGTCGTGTTTCTCAGCAATAAACTGTCTGAGAGGCAAAGTCACTGGTCAGTCAGTGAAAAGGAATGCTATGCCATTGTGTACGCCCTGGAAAAGCTACGCCCATATGTTTGGGGACGGTGGTTCCAACTACAAACTGACCATGCTGCACTAAAGTGGCTTCATACTGCCAAGGGGAACAACAAGAAACTTCTTCGTTGGAGTTTAGCTCTCCAAGATTTTGATTTTGAAATTCAACACATCACAGGAGCTTCTAACAAAGTTGCTGATGCACTCTCCCGTGAGAGTTTCCCAGAATCCAGTAGTTAAAAAGTGTTCTTAAAATGTAAAAGTCTGTTAGTTATATACTTAGTAGTATATGTAAAGGTGCATGTGTTGTATTAATCTGTTTATTTTCAAGTTCTAGAAGGAAATTGCCGCCAGTGAGCTTCCCCACTGTCTGCAATTTGGGGGGCGTGTCATAAACAGATAGCTAAGGGTTAATGTCTCTTTCACCTGAAACACCTGACCAGAGAACCAATCAGGAAACCGGATTTTTTCAACCTTGGGTGGAGGGAAGTGTGTCTCTGAGTCTTTTGTCTGCCTGCCTGCTTCTCTGAGCTTTGGAGAAGTACTTTCTACTTTCTAGTCTTCTGTTTCTAAGAGTAAGGACAAAGAGATCAGATAGTAAGTTCTATGGTTTCTTTTCTTTGGTATTTGCATGAATATAAGTGCTGGAAATGCTTTGATTTGTATTCTTTTTGAATAAGGCTGTTTATTCAATATTCTTTTAAGCAATTGACCCTGTGTTGTATCATCTTAATACAGAGAGAACATTTGTATTTTTTCTTTCTTTTTTATATAAAGTTTTCTTTTAAGACCTGTTGGAGTTTTTCTTTACTTCAGGGAAATTAAGTCTGTACTCACCAGGAAATTGGTGGGAGGAAGAAATCAGGGGAAAGCTGTGTGTTGGATTGCTAGCCTGATTTTGCATTTCCTCTGGGTGAAGAGGAAAGTGCTTTTGTTCCAGGATTGGGAACGGAGAGGGGGACTCACTCTGCGTAGTTTCACAGAGCTTGTGTCTGTGTATCTCTCCAGGAGCACCTGGAGGGGGGAAGGGAATCAGGATTATTTCCCTTTGTTGTGAGACTCAAGGGATTTGGGTCTTGTGGTCCCCAGGGAAGGTTTTTCAGGGGGACCAGAGTGCCCCAAAACACTCTAATTTTTTGGGTGGTGGCAGCAGTACCAGGTCCAAGCTGGTAACTAAGCTTGGAGGTTTTCATGCTAACCCCCAAATTTTGGACGCTAAGGTCCAGAATCTGGGAATAAGGTTATGTCACCCCTCCTCCAGGAGAGCCGAGAACTCCTGGCTGGAATCCTGCGGGACTAGTTCGAGAAACTTCCCAACCGACTCCCATGTGTTATAATTGTATCTACTCAGGAGGGCTTGCTGATTCACCACTCTGAGCTGGAGGCCCCCCGCAGAGTAGATCTTCCTTCCCAACAAGTCCATGCACCTGGCTTCCCTCGATTTAGGCGCAGGGGCTTGTTGGCCATGGCGCTCTCGCTCGTTCATGGATTCAACCACTAACGAACAAGGGGGAGGGTGTACGTACAGGTACTTGTAGCCCTTGGATGGGACCATATATTTGCGCTCGACCCCTTTGGCTGTAGGTGGAATGGAATCTGGGGTTTGCCAGATTGTATTTGCTCGAGCCTGTATGGTACGAATAAATGGGAGGGCAACCCTTGCCGGGGCCTCTGCTGACAGAATGGTGACCACTGGGTCTTCCACCTCAGGAACTTCCTTCATGGGCAGGTTTATATTAAGAGCGACCTGGCGAAGGAGGTCCTGGTGCGAGCGGAGGTCAATTGGTGGCGGTCCAGATGTGGACGTCCCCGCTACTGCCTCGTCTGCTGATGAAGAGGAGGAGACCCCAGGGACCACTGGGTCCTGAAGCGAGTCGTGGTCCTATGGGACGTCCTGGGGTGGGTCTTGCACATCCAAGCCCAGCGCTGGGAGATGTTCTGCATCCTCTGGAGGGGGTCTGCTCACCGTGGCCTCTGGCGCCCTATGTTCAGAGGGCCTCGAGCGCAGCGGTGGATGTGGGGCACCATGGCTCTGATGGTAAGCCCAAGGAGTCCAAAAGGACCACTGCTGAGGGTCCTGCTGGTTGTCCGAGTCCCCGTACGATGCTGATCCGACATAAGAGGAGACTGATGGTGGACGAGATGGCCATGGCGGTGCGGAGACTGCGAAGTGATGGTGCCTGCGTCCGCTGGAACCGTCCCTACACGGTGCCGGGGAGAGGTGCCGCGACCCTCTACGGTGCCGAGATTGTGACCGGGACCTGCGACCAGCTCGGTGCCAGGAGGTCGACCGGTGCCGGGAGCCGTAGTGTCGAGAACGGCTGCGAGAAGTCCGGTGCCGTGAGTGATGACGGGACCTGGAACGGTGCCGATAGTGTCTGGACGGCGACCGGGACCTCAAGCGGTACCGCGAGTACAACCGGTACCGCGACGGGGAGCGGTACCGGGACTGTGAGCGGCCGCGTGATTGAGAATGATGGCGGGACCGTGAGCGTCTGCGGGACCTGGATCGGGATCAAGAGTGACGAAGTCCCATGGTACCGAGTGAAGAAGGTCTGACCAGGGCCAGCTTGCCTGTGGATTGGGGGACCCGCACCAGTGGTGCTGGGTGTTGAGGCAGCTCAGGCTCCGTTAGCGCAATCAGGTCCCGTGCCGCGGAGAACGCCTCCGGAGTGGAAGGCATGACAAGCTCAACCGCAGCCCGTGCTGGGGAGCTGGTATGCACAGGACTCGACGGCTCATCCGGAGCTGGAGTCAACGGTGCAGCGGAAGTTGACGTTGCGGCAGACGGCAGTGCCGGGCAGTCCGGTCTGGCTAAGCGCTCTGACTGCGGTGCGGGCACAGCCGCCGCAGGAGGCTTGCGCTTCTTGCTCGGAGGTGACTTCGAGCGGTACTGGGTAGAAGCCGGTGCCAGAGAAGGCCGGTGACTCGGAGTCTTCACTGAGGTATGCTCCGGTGCCGATGAAGCGGCTGATCTCAGTGCTGGTGTCGGTGCCGGTGCCGAGGAGTGGGGAGTCAGCACTGCCTCCATCAGCAGCTGCCTGAGGTGAACATCCCGCTCTTTTTTGGTTCAGGGCTTAAAGACCTTACAAATCCGGCACTTGTCTGTCAGATGAGCCTCGCCCAAGCACTTAAGGCAGGCTTCGTGCGGGTCACCAGTGGGCATCGGCCGACGACAGACCGCACACGGCTTGAAGCCCGGTGAGCCGGGCATGGGCCCGGCACTGGGGTCGGGGAAGGGGCTAACCCCCAATCCCGTCAAACTATCTACACTACACAAACTGAACTACTAAATACACTAACTAACTACAATTAAACGAACTATATACAATAAGAGAAGATGAGTGAATCACTAGGGAGGTGGAGAACAGCATGCTGCGCTCCACAGTTCCAACGACCGACACGGGCGGTAAGAAGGAACTGAGGAGAGGCGGGCCGGCAGGGGTATATAACCGGCCCCATAGCGGCGCCACTCCAGGGGGAACCCTGCCAGCCCACCGAGTGTTGCTAGGGTAAAAGTCTCCGACGAACGTGCACGCGGAGCGCGCACACCTACCGGAATGGATATGAGCAAGCACTCGAAGAAGAACTCCCATTTCACTTTACTGGGGGCCAGGATTTCACTCACTGCCACATGGTAAAATGGTCAGGTTAAAGCCTAGACCCTCACCTCTCAACTTTAATTTGACCAATTTAGTACACACGGACAATCATTTCTAATCTTCCAAGTATAATCAGCCAACTAACTAAACAGGGATTCACTCTCCCAACAGTTTTGCCCCTTTCTCTTCTCTATCCTCTGCTACTAAACACATCATTGTTCCCCTACTCCTTCCAGAAATAAATAGGCAGCCCCCTGTGCTCCCCCTTTAACCTCTTCCTCACCAGGCCACTACCCACTCTCCCACCAGGTTCGAAGTTTCTTTGACCCTCTTACCCCTCTCTATGGGTGCTCTCCAGTCACAGGGCCCTACCTGTTGCCTCCTTCAAATCACAGGCTGGCCACATCTTCTCTTCCTCTTTCTCATTTTCCCCCCACTGGAGTCCCTGCTGCAGCTCCTAAGGTGGGGGTGGAGCTCTGCATCAAGACTGTGGCTGTTCAGATTCTGGAACTGGTGCCTGAGAAAGGACTGAAAAAGCAATCTGAGAGAATGTTCTCATTTCAGCCTCACTCTGTGCTTTCAATGGAGAGAGAAGGAATTGCTAGAAGCTGCCAGTGCCACATGCCTCTCCTTCCTCTAGCTACACTCAATGGTGCTATGCACTGAAACGGCTAGACATGGCTAGTCCTCCCATTTATCCACAGTTGTTCACTCCATTTTGCATTTGGGAAGAGGAAGAGAAAGGCATGATTTGTCTGCTTAAAGAAATAAAGGAGAAATGATTTAATTGATGGGGTCTAGCACATTTAGCCCTTCATTACCAGCCACTACTGCTAATGGGAAAGAAGAGTTCACCATAGGAAAGTCCATGTAGGTTCCTCTGAAATGCCTTGTGGCTATCTAAATGTGTTGTTTACATTTATTTTTACTTCCAATATCACATAGCTTTAAATCACTGCCAAGCACTTCTTTCACTCCAGATAACTGTTTTACATTAGCTAGCTAACAGGAATTTCTTCACAGTAAGACTTCTAAGCAACACACTGAAGTTTATTCACAATTCTCACTTTTTAAAATTACTTCTTACTTAAGATATCAGCACAAAATGATTTGGGGCTACATTTAATTAATCAAAGTATTTACTATACTCTTGTGAATTAAGCTTGTAATTAATTCTTTAGCTATAAGTAGTATTGCCAATCTCATGAAATCAAAAATAATAAGATTTTTAAAAAGAAAATATATTGTGTGGTTTTTTGGTCTGTCTTTTTATTTTTCAACTCTCCCTGTCCATTCTCGTTGTGTGCATGACAATTAGTGTTGCCTACTCTGCCAGTTCTATTGGGTTAGATGATTTTAGTGCCTATTGCAGAAGCTCTCGTCCCCACATCTGCCTGTTCTCTGCTAGCAATTAATCACATCCCTCAGCCCTCCCATTAGTTTTTTCCTCATCCAGCCCTAACACACCTTAATTCAGCCCCTGCCATTGGCTCCCATTCCCTCTGTTTAGCTTTCCCCAGGCTCCTTCTGGAGTTCACTGATGAAATAATCACAAGAGTTGATAATACCATGCAAGTTTGCCGCAAAGGAGTTTTAGATTATTTTTTTCTTTCTTTGTGTAACTTTCTTGAAGTTTACTGAATTTCATTAAGAGTGTGATGTTTCTCAATTTTTAAAATTAAATTTGGGTTCCAACTAGAGGTGGGCCCAAGTTGTATAGTTTAACACCTGAAATTTACCAAAATGATGGAGATATTGTGATTTAGGGCTTATATTCTGAATTATCTTTTTTTTCAGTTAAGATCGAATGTCATTGACAGACCATTTCATGTGTAGATTTCACAGCAGGTTTAACTCCCAATTGCTTCCATTAACATGTACAAAAATAATTCAAGGTGTTATGTTTTATCATACATCTTTTATCAGACTGTTCCTTTTGTTAAAACAAGAAAGATCACACAACCATGTGCCCTGATGCTATCATAAATACTATTCTAATTTGATTTAATTCACTGCTTCTAGACTTCAGGATTACAAAATAAATCCTTGTGATGATGAAAGATGAAAGAAATAATAATACTAACAACAATTAAGGAAAAGCAGCTAATATAGCATTGAAATATAAGCACACTATTGTTGAGAATTAAAAAAGATTCAGATTTTTTACTCCAACAACTTGAGAAAATAATTACAAGAAGCAGATGTTCACAAAGAAAAATGAAGCCTTAACATGGTGAATAGGTGGTTTTGTAGTTAAAGCACAGGACTGGCCATCAAAAGACCTTTGTTTTCTTTCTGGCTGTTATGCAAACATTCTTTATAACATTCATTGAAACTGGAAGATGGCAAATTTAAAACTGATAAAAGGAAATATTTTTTCCCACACAGCAAATAATTAAATTTTAGAACTCAGTATCACAGTTGTAGAGGTTAAGACTTTAGTGGGATTCAGAAAGGGATTGGACATTTATAAGCATAGCAAAAAATATCCAGATTTATCATAATTCCTGATACATTTTTGGAAGGGATATTAAACCTTATGCGTTGGGAGCTAAGGCAATTTCTAACTATTAAAGATCAGAATAAGACCTAGTGAGGGGGGCAATTATCCCCCAACTGTCTACTGAGGGTTCTTACAGCATTCTCTGAAGCAGCTAGTACTGGCCGTTGTCAGAGGTTTCTAGACTAGATGGACCCCTGGATTGATTCATTATTGCAATTCCTATGCCTTTACTCTTAGTTGATGAGCAATGGCTTAACTTTCAGAGGTGCAAAACAACTCTAGTTGGAGTCAATAAGTTCTTTTGGTTCTCTTAGCCTCTGAAAGTCAGGTCTAGATGAGGAGCCCAAAATTAAGTCACTCAAAAGTGGAGGATATTTAAAAAAAAACATAGTCTGTTCCCTGTGTCTCACAGAAAAATTGGAAAATATCTACCTCCTAGAGATGTTATGAGAGAAAGCTAATTTTGTAAAGCAGGTTGAGATCCTCTGACAGAAGTATTTATAAAACTGAAAGTACAAATATGCATACGAAGGCAGGTGCTAACTTCAGCTTGCCAGCAAACAAATTTTTTTCCTGTGAAAATTTTCAATTTTTAAGGGGAAAAATGCCTGGAATCAAGATAGTAAAAAAAAAATAAAATCAGACGTTTCAAGGGGATGGGAAAATAATTCTGAAGAATTCCATTTTGGAAGAACTGAAATCAAATTTTTCAGACTGCCCCCAACTGCCCAGACAGCTGCCTCTTAAGGCTGCCTGATTCTCCACTTGGATTGTTGGGCAGCCACAGCAGGCATCTGTCTGGGCAGGTCAGGAAACCCAGGCTGTCAGAAAATTAGGCAGACAGGCATCCCGGCTAGCTAGCCCAGTTTCTGTTGAAAGTAGGCAGAATCAACACATTGCTGCAGAAAGTTTTAATTCTGTAGCTTCAACATTCTCTGATGGAAAAGTGTTTTATCAGAAACATTTCAGCCACCTCTAGTGCTAACATTTCCCAGCTCACTCTTTATGTTACAAAGTTAATGAGTGTTCACAGTTCAATCAAAATGAAGAATATTCCCCCGGACAAATTTGTGAAAACATTTCCATTAGACTACACATTTCGCTTCACTCAGATCCAAGCATTTACATGTTTGCAATAAAATTAATGTCCCAAAAAGTGTCTTAATTTCACCCCTGTGTCAGAACTATCCCACCTAATCTAGGACAGGATCCCCCATCACAAATTCTCTAAGGATGAGTTAAAACTCAAAGTTTAAAGTGAGCAAATACTTTGCAGCCTTTTTCTCCCTACTTGCAATCTGGTTGATGATACCCAATGTGAGATGAAATTTTAGCATGTTTTTTAGTCAGCAGGACAGTATCTGTTTATAATGTGTGGTCCTGGGCCTCTCAGTACAATATTAATGGATTCACATGACTTATCCCATATCAGTTCCTCTCCCTATGTTGTTTGGTTTTCACTCCTGGTACTGGTACTTGGCACTGTGGAGGAGGCAGGGACTTTCAGGGCAGGGAAAGAGTGGGGCATATACTGAAGTGTCGCTAGAGGCAAAGAAATCAGAGGGCAGGACAAGCCCAGGCTCTCCCCCACCCAGTCCAGGGGCTTCCTCCTCCACCTGCCCAGCGCCAGGCTGACAAATTCATGCCAAGCTATGCAAGTGGAGCAGCAGGCAGCGGTGGCTCCAGGCATCAGCACATGCCTGGGGCAGCAAGACACAGGGGAGTGCCCTGCCAGTCCCTGAGAGGGCAGCATTCAGGCAGCCTTTGGTGGCTTGCCTGCGCAAGGTCCCCATTCCTGCAGATTCGGTGGCAATTCGCTGGTGGGTACACCAAAGCCGTGGGACTGGCGGACCTCCCACAGGCAAACCTCCGAATCCGTGGGACTGGGGACCTCCTGGAGGCAAGCCCCTGAAGGCTGCCTGACTACCATGCTTGGGGTGGCAAAAAAGCTAGAGCCGCCCCTGGTGGCAGGAGTGTGGGACAGTGCAAGCCTTCCCCCCCTCCCACAGCCACACACACAAATGCCAGCAGGCTGCAGAGGGGCTAAGTGGAGCCTGGCACTGTAGAGCCATGAGCAGCAGAAGGGAGGAAGAGTGACAGGCTGAGCAGGGGATCCACAGGGGCCGCCCAGGCTGTATTACCGCGCTGGGCTGACGGGGGGGGGGGCGGGGTGTTGTGTTTTTTCTCAGTCAGCCCCTTGCTCATTTCTTTGGGCAATAACAGAGTTTTCACATTTGAAAACAGCCAGCCCTCAACTCCTCACTCATCCCCTGGAAACAAGCACGATTTGCAAACTGGGGGGCTTTCCAAATAATGTGCTTCCATGCCCCTCTGCTTCCTTGTGCTCCCTCGTTACACAAGCCCTGTGTAGCTAGATATCTCTTGTGGCTATAGTAACACCCCTCTTTTCATTAGGTGCCAGCAATGTGCTTGGTAAGACCTCAAACAGCTTACAGTCTAGCAGGGATGCACAGGAAAACCCAGAGGGGGGATTAACTTGGAGTTGTCTGGGAGAGGGGATTGTTTATTTGGGCATCTGTGGCGTGATTTGAATCATATCTGTCATTCTCTTTGGCTTCGGGGCTTTGTTGCAATGTACGTGTTATCAGATCCTGTTCTGAAAAGTGCTAAGCACCCTGAGATCCCACTGGTCTCAGTGGGAGGAGAAGGCACCTCAACTCTGCACAAAGGAAGTTCTAACAGAGAGATGGGGAGAGGGATTCAAAGCCTGTGTCCCAGCCCCTTGTGGTTCTGGGCTGTGACCTGAGGCTGAAAGGTGCTGCCAGCTGCCTTCTGTGACGTTCAGCGAATGCTCACGGCCAATGGCTCTTAGCCCATCAGTCCCATTCAGACCCCATGAGAGCTCCCTCTGCTTCTGCAAGGGTAATGGCAATGTTTGGAAGTACATATATATGTGAACAGTTTTTCTCTTCCATGAAGATTAACAAATCTGTGTTAAGATCAAGGCTCACTGATGAACATTTGCAAGCAATGCTGAGATTGGTTTTGTCTCAGGATATCAAACCTAATATTGATGCTCTGGTTGATGCAAAATGTTGCCAGCTAAGTGGCCAAAAAAGAAATGACTGTCAAAATTAGCACTGACTTTTCACATTACAGTTTTAAAAAAGTTAATACATTGACTTTAATAGCATAGTATATTAGTCTTCTTTTTTTTTTCATTTTTGACTATAATTTTGTATCGCTGTATGAAAAGGTTTCAGTGATGCGGCCCTCTGGCCAATGTACTAGTCTTCGTGTGGTCCTCATGGTGATTTGAGTTTGAGATCCCTGGTATACAGCACGCTGTCTTGGTCATCAAGAGGGAGAAATGTACAGGGGGGAATGTGCAGCCATGGAGAAGGAATGCCTAGCATTTAAAACCCTGTTTTACTATCTGCAGTTATCAGTTTATCAGTGACTAAATTAGATAATTCAAATGAAATACAGGAATGCTCAACTCACTGGATGGATTCTGACCCTGCAACCATTTATACTTACTTTGAAGCCAGCATAAAAAGGTTGATAACATAGCAAGATTTGAGGCAGGAATATACATTATTAAACAAAAAAATTATTTTTTTCTTAATTAATGGATGGGAATGCAACATCCTCGCTGTGGTTGTTCTACAGAATAAGTCCTCAAGGAAGTGTAGAGATGCTATGCTTCTTGTATACTCTAGATGCAGTTTTGGTTTCCTCATTGACAAATTTCTCAGTGGTGCAGAAACAAAGATGCCCAGGGCAGGGCAGCTGCAGACTGAAGCAGTGACGCTGGAACAGTTTTTATAGTGGAGGTGCTGAAAGCCATTGAACAAAACTGCAAACCCTATATATGATGGAAACCACTTCAAGCCAGGCGGTGCTGCCGCACCTCCGGCACCCCTAGTTCCAGCATCTCTGGACTGAAGCTACAAAGAGTAGTAGAAACTTTGCTCCATAATTTCTGTACATACTTCTGTTGATAACACCAGGTTCTGTGGACACTGTTCTGCTCTTCAGCAGATCCTGGAAATTGGTTTACCACAGAAAAACACAGAATTTGCATTTTTAAAGATAATCTTTCGTTTTTACATTTTGTGAAAAAATAAAAATTTACATTAACTAAATTTTACTGAAAGTACCTGTGTCTCTTATTCAATCCATACAACTTCCCCATCTTGTGGTTGATTTTTGAATGCACTTTAAATGTACAGTGGAACCTCATTCATCCGATCTAATTGGGACCGGGGCCAGATCGGATCATCAAAAAATTGGATAATCAGGACACCTGGCAAAGAGCTTTCTAGCCCTTATTTTCATGTGGGGAGAGGACTGAGGTGGTCAACCCCAGGTGGCAGTGGCTTGGCCAGTCAGTCCTGGTTGGCCCCAGCCACCCGGGGCTGATAGCTTGAGCCCCTGCCTCCCAAGGCTAACAGCCCAAGTTCCATCCACTGTCAGCAACAGATGACTGGTGGTTCGGTTAATATGGAGAGCTGGGTAATAGAGGCTCGAATAAATGAGGTTCTGCTGTATATTAGTAAAACATTGTGTTCAACATATATTATAAATAATTAGTAGATCTATAGTGCCTAGGGAAACTAAAGTTCAGCATTTCATTTTAATCAAGGAAAAATGTGTATGTTTATGATTTTTTAATCAGAGAATTTTGGAAGGGGGGAATTGTCACAGAAAACTAGGATCCCTGCTCATCACTAATATCCTACATGGTACCAGTGGGGGGTGGAGGGTAGAGGGGAGGCAAAAGCATGCTGGAAGACCCAGTAAGAAATACATTGAATTAGTTGCTATAGAGCCTTGAAACTGCAAGTAACTCCTCATCACTTTTGAAAATTGGGGGAAATGCTGATGATTCCTGGAAATGGCTCATCAGCAATTTGAACTGTGTATGAAAGTCATTGGGACAAATAAACTGGAAGATGAACAAAAGATTGCTCTGTTCTTACCAATAGGAGGAACAGTAACCCTATATATATATACAGTGCATTCCATACTGATAGTATCGGGGAGAAAGAGGAAAGCTTTTGAGAAGTAATGAAAATATTTATGGACTATTGTGTTCCTAGGAAAAAAAATGTTATTTGCAAGAGAGAGATGTTCAGGATGAGAACCCAGAATGAAGATGAAACAACAGAGGACGTTGTCAGAGACTTAAAACTAACAAGTCAGTTCTACGATAATGATATGTTAAACAACTCTTTCATTAAAGACTAGATTGTCCTGGGGTGTAACAATAAAAAAATAAATGAACAAATACTAAGGGAGATGGATCTGACACTAGAGAGGGAAATATGCATATGCGAAGCAGCAGAACAAACAGAAACACAATTTAAAAGCCTAGAAAAAGGCACCGATACATCACTGGGAGTACTGTAACTAAATCAGCAAAGGAAAAGTTCACAGAAATTAAATTGGCCAAGGACAGAAGGATGGAAAGCAGGAAACAATACCAGTGATGTGACAGCCAACGTGAGTATAAGAAATGCTCAGCATTCAGAAAATAAGTGCATATAGTAAGTGTAGAAGGGGATTCCTCAAGTTCAGTATAAGATCTGTTCTTAAGAACAACAATGGAGGAGGTTGAAAATTTGAGATTGGCTACTTAAATTGTGCACAAACAGCACTTATGTGACATACAAGATATACACTATGGCACAAGTAAATGTAAATAACAAAAACTGAAATAGAAAGATGTAAAGAGCCTATAGAAGTGGAAAAATTAAAAGTGCCTGTGAAAGGCTATAATTTAGGAAGAATTCCATTGTTAGGAGAGAACACTCTGGGTACGTCTACACTATGGGATTATTCCGATTTTACATAAACTGGTTTTATAAAACAGATTGTATAAAGTTGAGTGCACACAGCCACACTAAGCACATTAATTCGGCAGTGTGCGTCCATGGTCTGAGGCTAGTGTCGATTTCCGGAGTGTTGCACTGTGGGTAGCTATTCCGTAGCTATCCCATAGTTCCCACAGTCTCCCTCGCCCCTTAGAATTCTGGGTTGAGAGCCCAGTGGCTGATGGGGCAAAAATCATTGTCGTGGGTGGTTCTGGGTAAATGTCGTCAGTCATTCCTTCCTCCTGGAAAGCAAAGGCAGACAATCATTTTGCGCTCTTTTTCCCTGGATTGCCCTGGCAGATGCCATAGCATGGCAACGATGGAGCCCGTTCAGCTTTTTTTTTTTTATAGTCACTGTATGTGTACTGGATGCCACGGGCAGAGGCGATACTCCAGCGCTACATAGCAGCATTCATTTGCTTTTGCATGATAGCAGAGATGGTTACCAGTTGTTCTGTACCATCTGCTGCTGGTGTAAATTGGCAATGAAATGATGGTTATCTGTCCTTCTGTGCTGTCTGCTGCTATCATGGGTGCCCCTAGCTGAGATCGTCCAGGGGCGCAAAAGCAAAACTGGGAATGACTCCCTGAATCAATCCCTCCTTTATGGTTTCTAAAAATAGAGTCAGTCCTGCCTAGAATATGGGGCAAGTGTACTAGAGAAGCAGTGTATCAGAGAGCACAGCTGCTCCATGTCAGATCCTGCAGAAATGATGAGCTACATGCCATTCACGGGGGGTGCCTCTGCAACAACCCCACCCGTTGCTTCCCTCCTCCCCCAACCTTCCTGGGCTACCATGGCAGTGTTCCCCCCATTTGTGTCATGAAGTTATAAAGAATGCAGGAATAAGAAACAATGACTTGTTAGTGAGATAAAATGAGGGGGAGGCAGCCTCCCGGTGCTATGACAGTCCAGGCAGGACATTAAGCGGTGTGGGGGAGAGGAGCCCAGAATGCCGCTGCTATGATAGTCCAGGCAGGACAGAATCTTTTCTTTACACAGGAAAGGGAGGGGGCCGATGGAGCTCAGCCCCCAGTTGCTATGATGAGGATGGTTACCAGCCATTCTGTACCATCTACTGGGAATGACCAAGAATCATTGCTATTTTCTCCCCGGTGCCCCCGCCAGCCTCATCTGAAGCCAGCCAGGAGCACTCAAGGGTTGATAACAAGGACGGGTACCAGTCCTACTGCACCGTCTGCCACCGGGCAGGGGAGAGGAGTGGATACTGCTCTTCACTGCTGCAGCATTGCATCTACCAGCAGCATTCAGTAGACACAGGGTGACATTGAAAGAAGTCAAGAAACGATTTCTTTCCCTTTTCTTTCACGTAGCGGGGGGAGTAAATTGACGATCTATTCACTGAACCACGCCGGACAATGTGTTTGAACCTACAGGCATTGGAAGCTCAGCCAAGAATGCAAATACTTTTTGGAGACTGCTGGGAACTGTGGGATAGCTGGAGTCCTCAGTACCCCCTCCCTCCCTCCGTGAGCGTCCATTTGATTTTTTGGCTTTCCGTTACGCTTGTCACGCAGCACTGTGTAGCCTGGAGATTTTTTTCAAATGCTTTGGCATTTCGTCTTCTGTAACGGAGCTCTGATAGAACAGATTTGTCTCCCCATACAGCGATCAGATCCAGTATCTCCTGTACGGTCTATGCTGGAGCTCTTTTTGGATTTGGGATGGCATCGCCACCCGTGCTGATCAGAGCTCCATGCTGGGCAAACAGGAAATGTAATTCAAAAGTTCGCGGGGCTTTTCCTGTTTACCTGGCCACTGCATCCAAGTTCAGATTGCTGTCCAGAGCGGTCACAGTGGTGCACTCTTGGATACCGCCCGGAGGCCAATACCGTCGATTTGCGGCCACACTAACCCTAATCCGATATGGTAATACCGATTTTAGCGCTACTCCTCTCTTTGGGGAGGAGTACAGAAACCAATTTAAAGAACCCTTTATATCGATATAAAGGGCCTCGTAGTGTGGACAGGTGTGGCGTTAAATCGCTTTAATGTTGCTAAAATCAGTTTAAACGCGTAGTGTAGACCAGGCCTCTGACACTTAAATACAAAGGGAAAATGATTAAACAAGAGTTTGTGGTGGTATGCAGAGGCAAGCAATCAGTCTTGGGCCTTGTGGAAGTCCGCTGTTGGGAGAGGGGGTTCACCCCTCTCTGGGGTGGCTGGGAGCTAGGCCGCCTCACTACCTGGGTGACAAGAACAGTTCAGGGCCCCGACCCTCAGGCAGGGGCAGAGCAAGCAGTTCCATTTTAGAGCCCAGGTCCTGGATCAGGGTGGGGCAACAACCACTGGTGCAGGGCTCAGACCCTCAGGCAGGGGCTGAGCAAGCAGTTCAGTTTATACAAGGTAAGAGGCCCAAGCTTCTGGGCCTGCGTGTTGGGGCAAAGGGGGAGACTGCCACTCGTGAGTGGGGTGGCAAGGAGGACGCAGGCCCGCCCACTCCTCTGTGTCCCAGCTCGGGGCCCTAGCAGCAGCAGGCAACCTGCTGCTGTGTCCTACTGGCATCCAGCGGGGGCGGGTGGGCAAAGCCCACCCACTTCTAAAGGACCTCCCCCCAGCCTAAGGGGAGGACCCACAGGTCTGAGACACCAAGTAATTACATGGGACAACTAATGAAAAAACAGGATCGGGAGTGAGGTCATAGGGCTAAATGAAGGAAACCTGATGGGGACACCGAGCAGAGAACCCTGGACAACGCCCACTGCTCCTCGAAGGCGTCAAGGGAGCCAGTGGACGCAGCCCAGAGGAACTCTGCCTGGATGCGTGAACAGATGGAGGAACGGAAATATGCCTTACAGTCACAGGAAATCCCGCTGGCCAACCTCCTCTCTCTGGTGTTGTAGATGGCCAGTTTGGCCAGGGCCAAGAGGAGGTTGAGAAGGAGATCCTGTGACTTTGTGGGGCCACGGATGGGGAGCGTGTAGATAAAATGGTGAGGGGAAAAGTGCAACCAAAAATGCAAGAAAATATTCAAGAGGAGCCGGAACAGGGGCTGCAACCTGGCACACTCCAAATAAATGTGCGCCAAGGTCTCCTTCTCGCCACAGAAAGGGCAGGTGCTAGGGACAGGGGTGAACCGCGCCAAGTACACGCCCATGCTCACGGTCCCGTGAAGGAGCCGCCAATTGACATCCCCGGCGGGCCTCGGGACCAGGGCAGAGTACAAGCTGGCCCACGGGGGCTTCTCACCCTCGAGAGGTGGCAGGAGGTCCCACCATTTGGTATCGGGGCGGGACGTGAGGATGAGGTAGTGAAGGGTGTGGAGCACGAGCGTGTACAGATGTTTCCATGGTGCAGTCTGGAACAGAACCGGCTGCAGATAATGCAGCCGGCTGGCAGTGAAAGGATGAGGGGGCTGATTGGGTCCACGGGGCAGGGGCCCGATAAAAATGTCCACTGGGCCTGGGGTGGAGGGTGGGCGGGGCATGCCCTCTCGCAGGACCCGGTCGAGGTAAGCCCGAGCAGCAGCCAGTAAAGCGGCCTTCACCTCCTGAAGTAAGCGCTGGGGAGTACGAGGTCTGGAGAGCCCCATGCGCTCAGTGAGTGTCAGGGGATCCAGCCAGTCTCCTCGGTCGTAGTCCAGGAGGTCTCCGACACTGGTGACTCCTGCCAAGACCAGCTTCTGGCGCACTGTGGGGGACTCCGCCACGTGCACACGAAGCTGGGGATTGTGCAGCAGGGGCTTCGCGAGGAGGTCAGCCCCCCCAGTGGCCGCCATGGACCTGGTTGTTGAAAAGAGTTTCCAGGTCCGGAGGAGGTCTTGGTAGAAGACCGGCAGCCCAGAGAGGTCTCACGGAAGACCTCTTGGATGGAAGTAAAAGAGCTGCCGGTCGTATTAGAGCCCTCGGAAGCGGCAGAAGAAGGTGTGCGCCAATACACTCCATGCCGGACTACCTGCACCATACAGGAGCCTCTGCAGGGCCTGGAGGTGGAAGACATGGACCTGAGTGCGTAAGCACTTCAGGCCCTGCCCCCTCTCCTCCAGGGGCAGGTGGAGGACCCCTGCAGAGACCCCTGCTGCTGTGTCAGTGGGGACCCTGACAACAACACACTGACATTGGCTCTGGTTCTGCTGTAGCCAGACTAGGGTCGGCTGCCCCTGGGCTACTTCCAGACTCCCCCTCGAGGCTTACCTGGATCCTGGGGTCATCCTCCGCAGGGTCCAGATGCATGGGTTCATCCCGGCTGGGGCTGGCTGGTAGGTCTGGCAGGTCCTCTGGAAAGTCTGTCCAGGGTCGCTCCAGCAACTCTTCTGGGTAGTGAGTGCGGTGAAGCTCCAGCCGCTCCTTGGGGTAGTGAGCATGGGGAAGCTCTGGCCACTCTGGGTGGCTACCCTGGGTTGCAGGAATGTCCTAGTCCCGAGTTCCCAGAGAAACGTCTGCTGGCTCCGGCCGCTGGTGCCTCACTGAGCTTGGAGGGCCCTCCTTTATACTTCCGAGTCAGTGCTTGACCCTTTGTAGGGTGGGCTCAGAACTCTGTGGCTCTGCCCAGTCTGGCCTCCAGCTGGGCTCTTTGTCCTCCGGGGTGGCTGGGAGCCAGGCTGCCTCACTACAGGCCTACACATGTAGGTGCTTGATCTTCATAAGAGGATGTATACCACTCTAGGGTTGCTAGATGTCTGGTTTTCAACCAGAATGCCTTGTTGAAAAGGGACCCTGGTGGCTCCAGTCAGCACTGCTGATCGGGCCGTTAAAAGTCCGGTTGGTGGCACAGTGGGGCTAAGGCAGGCTGCCTGACGTGGCTCTGCACAGCTCGTGGAAGCAGTGGCATGTTCTCCGCTCCAGCTCTTACACGTAGGGGCAGTCAGCGGGCTCCGCAAGCTGCCCCTGCCCCAAGCACTGGCTCTGCAGCTCTCATTGGCCAGGAACCACAGCCAATGGGAGCTGTAGGGGCAATGCCTGTGGACGCAGCAGCGTACAAAGACATCTGGCTGTGCCTGCAAGTAGAAACCAGAGGAGGGACATGCCAGTGCTTCCAGGAGCTGTTTGAGGTAAGCACCACCTGGAGCCTGCACCAGTGACCCCTTCCTGTGCCCCAACGTCCTGCCCCAGGGGCCTTGATCCCCCTCCCACCGTCTGAACCCCTCTATCCCATCCTGGACAACTCTTCTGCACCCCAAACCCCAGATCCAGCTGCACAGCAGAGCCCGCAACCCCAGATGGAGCCTTCACCTCCCCCCGCACCTCAACTCCCTGAGCCAGCTCGATGAAAATGAGAGACGTAGGGAGAGTGGGCAAAACGAGTGACAGAGAGAGGGGTGATAGAGTGAGTGGGGGAAAGGTCTTGGACAAGGTGTGGGACAGGCATGGGCCCTTGGAGGAGGGGTGGGAGAGAGGGCAGGGCAACGATGTTTGCTTTTGTGTGAGTAGAAAGTTGGCAATCCTAATACCACAGAGAGACATAAAGACAACTTAGAATTAGATATGAAGTATATTTAGCATTACATAAAGATAGGAAATGGGTGCCTCCCAGAACATACAAGATATGGTTGAAAGAAGATTCAGAACTTGTGGTACATGCTACACAAACAATTCCACAAGCCTTAAGAAAGAGGTTGGAAGAACATTGCAAAAAATGATAGCAAATGGTATCATCCAGTGAATAGATGAATCAATAGATTCTCACACAACTGAAATAATGTACTTGGGAAAGAAACTGATTTCCAAGGGAATCTTGCCCAACAAAACAAAGATTCAAGCAATACTGAACTTGACAAGACCCGAATATAAAAAAGGAATTCAAAGGCTGCTAGGCACATAGAAATGTGTCAGCAAATTCATACCTAACTTTACAGCATGCACAGCTCACTTAAGACATCTCCTCTACAAGGTCACTGAATAGACATGGAGGTGAGAGCATGAAAGAGTTCAATGATTTTAAGCACATTCTGACATCAGCTCCAGTGTGGCACTTTTTTGACCCACTGAAAGAAGTCAAACTTTCCACAAGATACCTTGAATGGAAGGGTGGTAGCAGCACTATTTCAGTGTCATGGAGCTGATTGGTTGCCAGTCTCTTATGTATCTCGAGCTACAATAGCTGTAGAGAAAATGTATGCACAAATTAAAAAAAAGTCACTATGTGTGGCACATGGAGGTACAAGATGGATGACTTTCTCTGTGATCATAGCTTCAAAGCAGAAACATATCACAAACCACTGACTGCAAAAACGGGGCTTGGAGAAGCACCACCAAGGATAAAATGACAACTTTTGAAAATACAGAAGTATGATATTACCCTTGAATTTCAATTTGAATGTCACTTAGTAATGGCAGACACAATCTCTAGAATCTGTATTCCATCTAACTAATCACCCTGATGTCATGTGATGTATCTCCAGGCATATGGGATTATTTGGAGACAATCAACATTTCCCACCTGGATATTCCCATTATAAAAATAAGCTTTCAGTGATCACAGGAGGACTATTGAAGGGGACACAGGTCATGGTTACCACAGTGATAAGAAGGAAAATACTGGAAGAAACATACAAAGAACCCTTGAGAATGACCAAATGAAAAAGGAGAGCTAGAAATGTTATAGTTTGGCCACAGATGAGTCATGACATTAAAGAAATAATGAGGAGCAGATATAGAACATGTCAGAAGTAGAAAGAGTCTCAGCAGAAAAAAAACATGATACTTCACATACAACTCACTTTTGCAAAGTTGGAACTGACATGTTCAACATGGGAAAACATGATCATCTGCTTATAATGGACTACTTTACCAATTTCCCAGAAGTGGTCACACTTGAAGATACCACATCAGTAATAATTATCTCTATTTTGCATTGTCTGTAATTCCAAGAGAAGTAATGACTTGCAATTGACCACAGCTCAAGAATAGGGATTTCCTGGACATTTGTTAAAATGTACAACTTTCATCATGAGATATCAAGTCCCAGATATCTTCAAGTCAATGGATTAATTGTATGTGGAGTATGTATAGTAAAGAATTTACTCAAAAAAGCAATTGATGGAATAGAAGATCCATATTTAGCACTATGCAGCTAAGGAGATACATCGCTGCAATGTGGAAAATCACCAGCTGAACTCCTGTAAAACAGATAAATATTCATTTATCTGATATGGGACAAAAACAAAGGATGATTTAGAAATCTGTGATAGTGAGGAAAAGACTGGGAAAGTACAACTAGACAAAATATTACAATAAAGGAGCAACACCTTTTCCTCAATTAAAAAAGCGGAGACTGTAGAATTTGGCAAGATTGACATTGGCCAGTCAAAGCTACAGTGATCAAAGAGGAGTCACCTTGCTCATATTCAGTGATCACAGATGAAGGCAAATATCTTTTGAAGGAAACATAAGCATCTACTCAAAATGCCTGACAACTTGGCCGAAAAGGTGAAAGAAGAACACACAAAACACAAGGTGAAAACAGTTCACCAACTGACCCTGTTATTGACTGTGAGGCTGAACAGTCTGCTACAGATGTTAGGGTTGTGCTGAAGCAACTTGAAGTTATGTCAGTCATTGTGTTTGTGATAGTCTAATTTAATAGTGTTTTAGTTAAGCCAGGAAATTTTAAAAGGAAAGATTTGCTATAGGTTGAGGAAGTCCTGCAAGAAGTGTAGATGTGCCACACTTCCTGTACACTCAAGATATAGTCTTTGTTTGTCTGTGATACATTTCCTGCAGGGGCAGAAACAAAGAAGCCCAGGACAAGGCAGTTGCAGGCTGTAACTACACAGAGTGGTAGGAAATGTTACCTCATTTCTGTACATATTTCCTCTTCGTAATAAAGAGTCTATCTTGATGCCTATGTGCTTGTTAGACAACTATTCTGTCCAATTTCACTTCCAAAATAAGCCTTAAGTGCATCTTAAGTGATGTACAGGACTTTCACCAACACTGCAGCTCAGGGGTGGACTTCACCCTGGATGTTTACAAGGGTTCTCTGTGGGATTTCCTGCACGTCATTACAAAAGTTGAACGTGCCGCCTTAAGGATAGAACTGTGTGCCAATTAACTTCCCAATGTGCTAACAGAAAACTTATCATACCCCTTGCATTGACTTTAAAGACATTTCCAGCTGTAAGTAGGGGTTTTTGAATTCTGTGCCTTTCTACTGACACTGCCTAGCAAATGTAAAAAAAAAGAAGAAAAAAGTAATAACTTTACATGTCTATCAGTAGATTTGAACCAGTGATCTAAAGCTGAAATGATCCCTTACCTATATAGCCCAGTTCCCATCCCCCCAGAGCCAGCCAGTCCATCACAATATCTTGAAAGAACTATTGATTAAACTAGACTTTTCAATGAAGTTCAGAAACCTTTCTTAATTTCCTGAGCTGACATATCAGTCTTCACTCAGTTACTTGAGTAACTGCATATTATTGATATGTCAGTTCAGAAAATTCAAAATGGCACCTTCTGTAAAACAATTGTGCTTAAAAAAACCCAAACCTAATATTTTTAACCACCATACATATTCATATAGCTCAACAAGTTGTGTCTACTTAAATTAAGTATTACATTCTATTATATACATTACTGAATACTTTTGATAAAGGGAAATGGATTGATATAAAGATAAACTTCTGATTTAGAAAGGAAATCTTAAATATCATAATTCAAAACAACAAACTGTATACTGACTTATAAGACTATAATGCTGATATTACATGACATCATGAACAATGCTCCCCCCACATCTTTTTCCCCTCCTCTTCTTATATTTGAATAAAAATAAGCAAGTAACAGGATTCTTTTCAGTGGATGAAAGATGTGAGGATTTAGAGCTGCATCGTTTTTAGCTGTCATCATTCTTCTAGTGACCCAGATGTGTCATGTACTCAACATCTAAACACAGAGCTGAAAGTTGGATAGTCCAAGGAACAATTTTCTTCAAAGCTCCAAAATGAAGATGGCTTTAAGTAATTTTTAGGAGTGCCTATCATGACAAATCCAAATATACAGTGATGAAAACAGAAAATTGCAGCTAACCAACATAAGAAATAAAATATACAAGAGTGAAAACGTAGCAACAACTTTTCATTCTTTTTGCAGAATGAAAATGGCCAGTTTAGAAAACATCAAACTAGTGTTCCTGCTCCTGACAAAATATTGTAGTTTATTAATAAGGCTTAATCACTGCCCTTTAAAAAGAGCTTTGTCCATGTTTTTTCTGCTGAATTGAAATTTCACATCCCCCATGGAGATTAGCTTAACAACTATGTGTACCTAACTTAATTTGCCCCAAACTACTCCTGATCCATGAAAAATAAAATGAGAATATTGGATTTCAATTGTTTTGCCCTTGTTGTTTGCTTGGGAGCAATGTTTTTTGGTCTTTACTAGCTCTTACTCAGTGGGTGCTGGATATAAACACTTCACCAGCTTTCATAACTGAGCACTGAACAAAGAATTCTAAGAGTTTAAACAATGTTTTTTGTTATAAAAAGCAGTGACTATCAAGAATGCTTTGCACATACAATCTAAACATTAAAAATGGAGGTGGTTGACATTTTTTTTAAAAGATTGGGAAAAAATGGTAAACATTTCAAATGTTTGCAGGGTTTGAAACTGATCCATTTTCTTGTTCAAAAATATCACATTGATAATCAAACCTTATTGAAATGTTTGTTTTATTTATCTTTTTTTTTAACTGAAAGCCATGTTTTATAGCAACTTTTTGACCACCAGGGTAAGGTAAAAAAGTGCGAGAAGAAAAAAAAAAACAAATCCACAACAGGCATTTTGTGAAAAAAGTAAAACAAAACTTTCTATAACAACAAAACTTGTTCACTTTCTTTGAAAATTTTCACAGGAAAAAAAATGTGACCAGCTTTCTTCATATACATTTGAATTTGCCCCACCTATCCTAAATATTGGCATAGGATCTTTGTCTTCTGTTATGCAGGAGGTTAAACTTCATTGTCCCCTTTGGTCTTCAAATCTAAGCATTCTAATTTAGATTATTAGGTCCTTGAGGCAGGGACCTACCTCTTTAATTTATCTGTAAAACACTCTACACCTATGTTAATGTAAGCAGAGTCAGAATGAGCTCTACCCTGACATTTGGTGGTGAATTATGGGGAGTGTGGAAAGGAATTTTAGGTATTTGCATTGGCACACCCACCCCACCTAGCATAGCCCACAGCAGCCTGGGATGGTTATTTTGACAGCTCTGGGATTCCCAGTTTCTTTGTTATTGGGGAAGGAGGAATAAAGTGTTGTCACTCTGATTATGTGAATGAGGAACTATGAGACTACTTTATGACAGAGATGTCTCAATATCAATTAAGTAGCACTTGCTAGACAAGGGACATGGGTGCCAAAACCCATTGAAATGAGAGAGGTTGGGGACTGGTGTGTGTACTTGATGGTATGGGCCCTTTTTGAGGGCCTGGAACACCAATTACACATCCTCCTCTCTCCATTGTTGAAGAGTAGAGCTAATTTTGATTCCATTAGGAGTCTATCTAGAGGCTGCTGAGCTGAATTCACATTGGGCCAATGGTGCACCAGCACCAGGGCTCCCCTACTACAAGCTGAAATCACTAAAAGAGCTAAGCTTACTGAGCTGAGATCACTGAGTGCTGTGTTAACTAGTGGGGGAGCCTGAAGATCTATCTCTAAGCAGCCGGCAGAGCGGAGCAGTTTGCAGCATGTTGGAGCAGCCCATGGAACAGTGAATGGAGCGGAGTGGAGCAGTTTGCGGGGAAGGCTGGAGTGGCTCACGGGTCGGCTGGAGGAGCAGCACAGCTGGTGTAGTGGAGCTGGTTGTGATGAAGGTTGCAGCAGAACTCCACAGAGAGGCAGAGCAGTTGGCCCTGGCCCATGTAAGGTGCCCCTTAACACCCTGTGTGTGGCCCCCACCAATTTCCACCCAGGCTGAGGGGGTAAAACTCTGCAGATAAACTTTTGAACTCTGGGGTGGCACTGACCAGAGACTTTCAGGTTGTTGGACTTTGAGGTGATTGGACTTAAGACCCTAAGGGGGAAAGGACATTGCCAAACGTACTTGGAGGTGGGTTTTTGCTTATGGTTTGTGTTATAATCCTGTTTGTGATGTTTCTCCAATGTGATGCTGCATTGTTTCCTTCCTTTATTAAAAGGATTTTGCTACATTCAGACTCTGTGCTTGCGAGTGGGGAAGTATTGCCTCCTAGAAGCGCCCGGGGGGTGGTGGTATGTAATTGTCCCAGGTCACTGGGTGGGGGGTTGAGCGGGTTTTGAATTGTGTTATTGAAACGGAACCCCTGGATACTGAACCCGGCCCTTGTTGCTGCCAACTCAGAGGGGAAAAAGGGTTACATTATAATAGAAATAAAAATATAATTTGATAAGTCCAGTGTTTTTTATATTGGCCTTGTAAATATTAGATTCTTGTTCTCTCTCAACTCCTTGCTGATACATGAGCACTAAGGATCCTGATGCAAGATTTTGAATGCTTGGGAGTGGCAATATAGTGAATACCTTGTGAAGTCAAGCATTCTCTCTCCCTTGCCTCATATCGTGTCTTATTCTGAGAAAGTGTTTCTCCAGTCAGTAAGGGTTGGCTGGATCAGATCCATGTCTCCCCAACCCACAAATCAGTGTAGAAATGGCATAACAGTACCACAAAACCTGTTTTCAAAACATATAACTATAAACTGATTTTGTATATAGCTTGGCTGTGTCTATAGTGACCAGAGCAATATTTAGTACCTTTCTAGCAATCACGCTAACCTACAATCTAGATATCATAGCATCAAACAATCATACTTAAGCAGAAAAAGATGCTCATATGCTTTCCCTGCTCATATTATTCAGTGCCATGTCCTCCTAGACTACTGGAAGATGAAGGTTGTGCCAAAGTCTCAGATTTGCCCCTTATCATGATAATTTGTCCATTCTTAATACACAGCTCCTCAAGCTGCAGTAGTTTTAAAACTTTTTTACTAGTTCTCTTGATTTATCAGGTGGCAATAGAGAATAATTAAAAGCATCTCAAGGTATTGCAAAGTACAGCAATATCATCATGTCTTTTTATAACTGTACTGTTCAATACTATCTTCTCATCAGTAGAGAACAAATCAAGTCACCCAGTGGTCAAGATTTTTGCATCCAAAACTATTATTCTTTTATAAACTGTAAATATCCAAAGCTAAGTGGAGGTAGGGGGATATTTTTAATCCCTTTAGTACTTTCAGATGTTTCAGGAATTTCCACCGTCTCTGCTGCTCAAGTATGACCTAATTTTTGATTTCCAATGAACACTGCTGGCTGAATTGTTATGGTGGACTAGCAGCAAAAGGGTTAATGTAAAAAAAATCTACACAGGGGTATGGGGGGGGTTGTCATAACCTAGTCCCAGATTTGGACCTTAGCGTCCAAAATATGGGGATTAGCATGAAAACCTCCAAGCTTAGTTACCAGCTTGGACCTCGTAAAGCTGCCACCATCCAAAAAATTAGAGTGTTTTGGGGCACTCTGGTCCCCCCAAAAACCTTCCCTGGGGACCCCAAGACCCAAATCCCTTGAGTCTCACAACAAAGGGAAATAAACCATTTCCCTTCACCCCTCCAGGTGTTTCCTCCCTGGGTTCCTGGAGAGATACACAGAAGCAAGCTCCGTGAATCTAAACAGAGGGATTCCCCCCTCTCTATTTCCAGTCCTGGAAACAGAAGTACTTCCCTCTTCACCCAGAGGGTATGCAAAGTCAGGCTAGTAAATCTAACACACACAGATTTCCCCCTGACTTCTTCCTCCCACCAATTCCCTGGTGAGCACAGACTCAATTCCCTGGAGTTCCCCACTAAAGAAAAACTCCAACAGGTCTTAAAGAGAAAGCTTTATGTAAAAAGAAAAAAAATACATACAAATGGTCTCTCTGTATTAAGGTGACAAATACAGGGTCAATTGCTTAAAAGAAATATGAATAAACAGCCTTATTCAAAAAGAATACAATTCAAAGCACTCCAGCAACTACACACATGTAAATACAAAAAAACAAACCTATCTTTTTGTACTTACAACTGGGAAACAGGAGATTAGAAAGGCAGGAAACAGAAATCCTCTCATAGCCAAGAGAGAGACAGATTCAAGACCAGAACAAAGGACTCACACACAAACTTCCCTCCACCTAGATTTGAAAAAGTCTTGTTTCCTGATTGGTCCTCTGGTCAGATGTTTCAGGTTACGTCTTTTCAGGTGAAAGAGACATTAACCCTTAGCTATCTGTTTATGACAGGGGTAAATTCACTCACTTAAAAACACCCTTTAATATTTCACCTCACATCTCCATCCTTAACAGTCTGTTCCCCATATGAGGTGAAAATGAGCACAAGTTTTGAAGCTGAAACTACAGAAGGAGTATCTCAAATTTACTATTTTCAAAGGCAGAAAACAATACAGTAGTAACTTCTAACCACAAATGAATATGTGGTAGATGTGTAGTCAATGTACAAAAATAATTACATGCACATCACGTGAATTTCTTTGCTTTGGTTTCTATATACAGTACTTAATATTGGGATCATACTTGACATATCAACCTCATAAAGATGTTATGAAGATTAATTGATGCTTGCATCTGCTTTGAAGATAAAAAGTCTATCTAATGAAGTTCTCAGTGATTTTCTTTGCTCTTATATTTGTGCTTTGTACTTTTAGTCCACAAAAAATATAAAGGTCTGACCATTCCATATATTATTCTCACTAAATATATGCTTATATTAAAATGTGTACTGCATGCGTCTGCATGCATAGAAGTGAGGAATGCAATCTCAGCATTTTCATTTATAAGTGATTGGTTGCAAAGGATACTGAGATGAATAGATTCCACATTGAGGTATCTTAAAAACTACACGTATAAGACAAAGGTAAGTATTAACAAGACCTTTTCCTTTGTTCTCTAGAGGACAATGATCTGTGATTGACAGGGTGACCAGACATCCCGATAAAATCGGGACCGTCCCAATATTTGGGTGTGTCATAACATATTTCCCAGATTTGGACCTTAGCGTCCAAAATATGGGTGTTAGCATGAAAACCTCCAAGCTTAGTTACCAGCTTGGACCTGGTAAAGCTGCCACCACCCAAAAAATTAGAGTGTTTTGGGGCACTCTGGTCCCCCCAAAAACCTTCCCTGGGGACCCCAAAGACCCAAATTCCTTGAGTCTTACAACAAAGGGGAATAAACCATTTCCCCCCCTTCTCCCTTCCAGGTATTCCCTCCCTGGGTTCCTGGAGAGATACACAGAAGCAAGCTCCGTGAATCTAAACAGAGGGACTCCACCCTCCCCGTTTCCAGTCCTGGAAACACAAGTATTTCCCTCTTCACCCAGAGGGTATGCAAAATCAGGCTTAGTAAATCTAACACAAAGAGATTTTCCCCCTGACTTCTTCCTCCCATCAATTCCCTGGTGAGTTGCAGACTTAATTCCCTGGAATTCCCACTAAAGAAAAACTCCAACAGGTCTAAAAAAGAAAGCTTTATAAGAAGAAAGAAAAATACATAAAAATGGTCTCTCTGTATTAAGGTGACAAATCAGGGTTATTTGCTTAAAAGAAAAAAAATGAATAAACAGCCTTATCCAAAATGAATACAATTTAACACATTTCAGCAACTATACACATGTAAATACAAAAGAAAACAATATAAACCTATGGTCTTCCTATCTTTGTACTTACAACTTGGAAACAGAAGATTAGAAAGCTGGAGATAGAAAAATCACTCTCATAGCCGAGAGAGCACAGACACAAGACAAAGAACAAAGAACTCACACCCAAAACTTCCCTCCACCCAGATTTGAAAAAGTCTTGTTTCCTGATTGGTCCTCTGGTCAGGTGTTTCAGGTTACTCCTTTCCAGGTGAAAGAGACATTAACCCTTAGCTATCTGTTTATGACAGGGTGGTTGTCCCACATCCTGACTGATCTTAGGTCAGGACGCAATTTGTCCTGATATTTTGTTCTGCCAGCAGCACTGTTTTTTTGTTGTTTTTTTTCCTCTGTTGGCAGCACTTGGCTTTTTTTTTTGGCTCTGCCTGCCGACCCATCAACCCCCATGTGTCCCGATATTTTCTTCATCTCATCTATTCACCCTAGTGACTGAGGAGATGTGATTGTAGACACATCAATTGACATATCTGTTTCTTAGTTTTCCTGTTTGTAAAATGAGACAATCCCCACCCTCATAAAAAAAATAAATCAAAAAGCTTTTCCCCAAAAGGACGTTATGATGCTAATTTCATTAATATTTGTAAAGCACTTTGAAACCATGGAATAATAGAAAATGCAATGTAGTATTATTTAAAATGAGCCAACAGAACTTAGAATTTCCTTTGCAACAGTAGCCAGCACAAGTAAATACTGCAATATCACATATTCCACACAAGGCTTTGGTAAAGGTTTTTATTTTTTGTGAAGTGTTGGGAGAAAGAACTTGCAAACCTTGAGTACATTCACATCAGGGCAGAGAGTCCAGCAAAAGGATTCTTGCACCACTTAAGCCCCATTAAATGTCTTGTGCAGTCCCTTTGCAGCACAATGAATTTTTAGCCTTTCTGCACTATCTATGTCCTTTGTATTCACCTCAATATGTTTTACAAAACAACAAAAATAAACATCTGTGTATGTCTGATGCGTACAATAGGTCAGTTAGTTAGTTGTGTAAATCAGTGTAGCTCCAATGAAGTTAATGGAGTTACATTGACTTACATCAGCTGAGGATCAGTCCTGTATGTTTAATTAAGGCAGTTCTTGTTTGCGGTTGGAATTAAATTTGGGTTTCAGTGCAGGCTCTTTCGTATTTGAGAAGTACTGCTTCCTTCAGCTATGACCTTTCTACAAACCCAAAACACACTGATCATTTCTATATTTAACGGTCAGATTTACTTTTCTTTTTCCCTTTCCTCTGCATTTCTAAATAAAATTGGGAGGTATAGGAAGCATTAAGAAAACTTGTTCCTCAGTAAATTTTCCTCCTTGTCAAGAAAAAAAAGCACTACAGCTAAAGCTAGTACTGAATTTAATACTGGAAACTTGGTCATAGTGTTGTGTAGAAGTTGTACTATTGTAATGTTTTCAGCTGTCACCTCTGTTTGGATTGTATTCCTATTCATTTTTTTTTCTGGCATGTGCAACTAATTTTATCTTGTGGCTTTTTCCCCAGCAGCAAGTCTAGCTGCAAAAAATATTCAAAGTAGAAGATTATGCACTGGAAACTAGGTTGAGGGTTTGTATTTATGGCCAAATGTTCACTCTTGCACATAGATCAAGTAACTGAAATGTGTCTGGGGAGCTCCACAATAGAACAGGAGAAAGGAATCTTCTTGTATTCTCCAAACTGCTGTAGCCTATGCAAGTGTTGCAGTCCCCTGCTGGAGGAAGGAGGATGAGAATGGCCAGTGGTACCAGATATGCATGGTTCCACCTATCTTGCCCCCGCCCCTTCCCCTTCCAATGCCGAGTGTATTGGGAACAATAAATATCCATCAAATACAGCTCCACAGTTTGCAGGGGGATGGTATTATGGGGCCTTGGCAGACATTCTCTCTCTCTCTCTGTCTCAGGCAGCACAACCATGTGACTCCTGTTGGAGATCTCCTGAGTAGGGGAAAAGGATTTGGCACTGTTGTAAATTTGGGAGTGGTAAGCATGTGACTCACCTAGCCAGCACATTCCCTGGTGGCTGGGGTGTGACATAGCAGGCTTTTTCTGTTTAGTGCCCCTTGCTGACAGCCATTCCAGCCCTGCTGCTTCTTCTTGCAACATGGCCTTCTGGCCAGGTCACTGACAGTCCTATCCTTTTGGGAGTAAACCAATAGTTAGGGTTGCCACTCATGCAGGTTTTACTCGGAAAATCTTCTTTTTTGGCTTCTATGTTCAGGTGCCATTTAGGGCTGCCAGGTGCCTGGTTTTCCACCTGAAAGTCTGGTTGAAAAGGAGACCTGGCAATGCTAAATGGCATCTGAACCACAAGCCTGGTTACTGCAGGGCATGGGGAGGTGCTGGGTCATTAACCCGCACCAGCCCTGCTCAGCAAGAGCCACCTCCTAGCTGCAAGGCAGGCTCCTTGAGCCAATCAAGAGAGTAACAGAAGGAGAGGAATGAATGATGGGGGTGGGTCTCAAGGGAAGAGGCGGAGCAGGGGCGGACCCTTGGGAGAAGAAGCAGGGCAGGAGAGGGGCCTCAGGTGTTCGGTTACCATCAATTAGAAAGGTGGCAACCCTACCAGTAGTCCAATAACTAATAGTCCTTCAACTTCATGTTGGACCCACAGTCTAAGTCTAGACTCACTGGATGGACTGGTAAAGAAACTGGCTCTTTCTCTCCACTGAGTTCCAGTCCAGGGACCCTTAAATCAAATTCTGGCTACACAGACCCCTTTCTGCTTTCCTGAACCACTTGCTACATTGCTCTGTTGTGGGCCTTTGCTTTAGCCTCTTCCCAGGTTCACAATATATTGGTTCAGCTCTCTCTAAGCCTCTTCTACAAGCTCATTGCAGACCTTAGCAATTTCTACCACCCAGCTGGTTCTGTTGCAGGAGCATTTTTCCCCACACTCCCTTAATGGTGCAGTCCCTGACTCAGTAAAAGTTTCCCTACAGGACCCTCCACCAGCATGGGAAATCCTGTGCAGATTCATGTCCTGCTGCTTTCCTTCCCAACTGCCTTGGAATCCCTGTTGCAGATGTACCATCCTTCTGGGAGGCTGTATCTGCTAGCAGTTCAGCTCAGCAGTCTGACTCCAGCTAGGCTTCTGTCACTGAGTCAGAGCCAGAGATTTGCTCTCTCTCCTGGTCAGGCCCTACCTGAGACAGATTCAGCCCTTTTTAATGTCTCCCTCTAAGTTTAACCTTTATGGCAGGGGTAGTGTTCAGGATTGGTGTGGGGTTGATACACGCCATCAGAGGAACATACAATTTCTCCATCATATGCACATAGCCTCTTTTTGGAAATTATAAGCAAACTAACTGTTCATTTTACACAGTATCTGATAATAAAGAACTCTCCATAAGTGCAGAACAGCTGGTTAGCTTCATAATATAGGTCATAATATACCGGCTGTTACTGCTGCCTGAAAAGCTGCTGCCTAACTTGTTTTTCTGCCACTGCTCACATTTAAACAGTAGGACACTGGGTACATTTTTAAGTGATGTGTGAAGGACCACAGGCTGAATGAATCACCTGCAGTTAAGAACTATAAAATCAATTCCAAATCCCAATGGATGGCACTGATGTTACATGTTACTAATACTTTTCTCTTCTATAGCACTGGAATCTTATAGGATGTCTGTGAAAGTTAGATACAGGCTTGAAACCAGATCCTTCACTGCATTACTACCTCGGAATAAGAAATGTAAACAAGACTGGGAGTAAGAGTCAAGAAAATAGATGACATGAGGAAATGCTTGCCTGGTTTTGAAGAAAATCATGTTTGAACTCAGTGCACTGAAAAATGGGTAAAATTTGTTCATATTTATCGAAAGATTCTGCTCTCCTGAGGCTTAAAGACTTCACACTAAGATTAAGGGAGTTGCAGAGCAGTATTAGACCAAAAAGGTCTTGCCCCTCAGCCTCTTGCAGAGCATGCTCAAAATGGAGACCCTACTTGAAAGGCGGTTTTGACAAGCAAGCAAGAAGAGAGTGATGGAGAGACTGTTTGCAGGAAGGCAGCCAGACTGTAGCTTCTGGAACAGAGGGATCTACAGGGGAAGGGTTCAGACTGTGATTAAGACATGACTGGGATGCTAATGGCCTGGTCCCCTCTTGTACCTCCCCCGCTTACTTCTCTCTGACAAAGGAGGGTAATTGGAGACTGAAAAATGAGGTAGGAAACCTCAACTGATTGTCTGATTTAAGATGGCACGAGAAGCTGAGTGTTGGGACTGTGCCCCAAACTGAAGAGAGAATGGGAAGGTTAGCCTATTGAGGGGATTCATATCCAGTATTTTGGTTTAGCCTATTGAACCAGCTAGTGGGGACTGAGATTCCCCTCACCACTTCCTGGGCCCTGGGCCAGGACCCCATGAGAAGGAGGGTCCAGGTTAACCTACTATCTTCCTTCCTCTGACTGACCAAGGAAACCTGGGGAACACTGGTGGATGGCAGACTGTAACTTGGCCACCAGGCCCACAGATTGCCTTGTAAAGTCATCCCAATACTGTGGGAGACAATTGAGCTATGTCCTGCCCACTAGCCTTGCGAGGCCCAAGTGAACCTGCTATACTCCTAGTTAGGCACAGTCAATGCAACTTAAACAAACATTAACATTTGAGAGCTGAACAAGCCCTGAATTTAGAAGACAATCAGAAGTGAACTTTGGGAATGGTCTCTCTCTATACAAGATGCTGAATCAAAACCCTAGATCCATCCTCTTTGGAACCCCCTTTCAGGTAGTTGAAAGCAGCTGTCAAATTCACCGCCCCATTCTTCTCTTCTGCAGACCAAATAATCTCAGTTCCCTCAGCCTTTCCTTATAAGTCATGTGCTCCAGCCCCCATTTTCCACATACTCCTTGTAGCATGGGGCCCAAAACTGGACACAGTGCTCCAGATGAGGCCTCACCAATGCCAAATAGAGGATGTGATAAAGCTCTGTCCTTGTCTCCATGGGTCCCACATTTCTTGGTGGATTTTGCTAGCCTCAGAGGCTCACTGTGACCCTCCACATAGCCCTTCTCTCTCTAGAGGCAAGGATCACAGCCTACTAAACCATTTTCATCATAAACCAGCAAGGGAGGTGAGGAGAAACTATCCTCTCTTGCACAATCTCTGTTGTCTCGCAGTCTCAGTGATTAATAGGTGGGGGGAAGAGGGTGCAAAGAGGGGGAGCCTAGGCCCACCCTCTATTCCAGGCTCCAGCCCAGGGACCCTAAAAATATCAGATATGGTGGTTGATCTTTTAGAAACAGGACATGTACAATTCCCTGGGCTACTTCCCCGCAGCAGCCCTCAATTCCTCAAGCTTGTGCCTGATATGATGTGTACTGCTCAGTCTCTCCAACAGCACAACTTCCTCCTACAGATCCTGACATGCACACACACCTCACTAACTAGGAGGTTTTTAACCAGTTTCAGTCAGCCCCTGATTGGCTTCAGGTGTCCCAATCAACCTAGCTGTCTCCACTGCTTCTTGTAAGAATCTTAATCGGCCCCAGGTGTCTTGATTAACCTGGAGCAACTGCCATTTGGTTACCGTGGTAACAGGGATTTGTTTAGCCTGGGGCTAACATACCTGTTTCTCCTAAAGCCATCTGGCCTTGCCCCGTCACAAAGGGAATGATCAGATTTCTCAATCTCCTGGCAATGCCCCTACTTATACAGCCCAAAATGCTATTAGCCTTCTTGGCAACATATCCAGCTTCTTGTCCACCATAACCGCTATGTCCTTTTCTGAGAACTGCTGCCTAGCCACTCGGTCCTGAGTCTGTAGCAGTGCATGGGATTCTTCCTTCCTAAGTGCAGGACTCTGCACTTGTCCTTGTTGAACCTCAGCAGGTTTCTTTTGGCCCAGTCTTCTAATTTGTCTAGGTCCCTCTGTATCCTATCCCTACACTCCAGTGTATCTACCACTCCTCCCAGTTTAGTGTCATCTGCAAACTTGCTGAGGGTGCAATCCACGCCATTCTCCAGATCATCAATGAAGATATTGAACAAAAATGGCCCCAGGACCGACCCTTGGGGCACTCCGCTTGATACCGGCTGCCAACTAGACATGGAGCCATTGATCACTACCTGTTGAGCCTGACGATCTAGCCAGCTTTCTATCCACCTTATAGTCCATTTATCCAGCCCACACCTCTTTAACTTCCCTGCAAGACTACTGTGGGAGACGGTATCAAAAGCTTTGCTAAAGTCAAGGAATAACACATCCACTGCTTTCCCCTCATCCACAGAACCAGTTATCTCCTCATAAAAGACAATTAGATTAGTCAGGCATGACTTGCCCTTGGTGAATCCATGTTGACTGTTCCTGATCACTTTCCTTTTCTCTAAGTGCTTCAGAATTGATTCCTTGAGGACCTGTTCCATGATTTTTTCCAGGTGAGATTGACTGGCCTATAGTTTCCCAGATCCTTCTCCTTCTCTTTTTTAAAGATGGACACTATATTAGTCTTTTTCCAGTCATCTGGGATCTCCTCCAATCACCATGAGTTTTCAAAGATAATGGCTCTGCAATCACATCCACCAACTTCTTTAGCACCCTCAGATGCAGAGCATCTGGCCTCATCAACTGGACACCTCCTCCCCATACTGTGCTGCCTAGTGCAGTAGTCTAGGAGCTGACCCTGTTTGTGAAGACAGAGGCGAAAAAAGCATTGAGTACATTAGTTTTTTCCACATCCTCTGTCACTCAACCTCCCCCACTCAGTAAGGGAAACACACTTTCTCTGACCTTCTTGTTAACATATCTGCCTGCCTTCTGGCTTTTCAATAGAAACTATATGTTGTTACTAAGACATATGCCATATCTGGTGAAACAGCCACAAACCATTTCCTTAGAGACAAAAGGCAAATTGACTCATCTGTCAAGTGTCAACAAAATCAAATGGACCTGGTTAATTGGCCATTCTTTGGCAGGAAAGAGGGTGCAAGCGAGACATTTACATTTTGGAAAAGAAACAGCTGGAGGTTCCCATCCCCACAGACTTTCTGTCTACTGAACCCCAGCTGGAAATGACTCTCAAAGAAGAGGAAAGGTATAAGAATGGGGAACAGTTGTACCAATGGTTCCTTCCTTTCCCTCTACCCATGGCAGCCACAATATGTGAGGAATAAAGAATGAACTTTGGACTGAGGGAGGGATCATGTCTGAAAGGAATTCAGCCAGTAAGACTGCTGAGGCATGTGATGAGAAAGACTTTTGCTTTAAACTCGCTTAACTTGTTAAGTTAGGTATGACTTGCTTTTTACCTTGTATTTCATTGTAACCAATTCTGCCTCATTACTTGTAATAATTGAAAATCTATCTTTCTGTAGTTTATAAATTTGTTTTATAATTTTATCTAAACAAGTGTGTTTGGATTAAAGTGTTTGAGAAACTCCATCTGAGATAACAGGATTTGTGTATATCATTCTCTATAAAATGATGGAATTTATGTAAACTTGTATTGTCCAGGAGAGTCCTGGGCAGTACAAGACACATATTTCTGGGAAAAATATTGGCCTGGGAATTTGATGTTGTTGCTCTGTAGTGTAATTCAAGTATGGCTGGCCATAGCATTCAAACAGTATAGCTGGGAGTAATTTATATGCTGGAGGCTGTGTGAGAGCAGAGAAGGAGTGGTTGCTCTCATAGTAAAGCATGTAAAAGGCACCCTAGGTTGGAGAATTGAGGAAACACAACTGTTCAACAGTCCAGATTGTACCTTGGGTAATGTCCCACTGACTCCACATACTGGCCCTGGTTTACTACTCGGTTACTCTATTTTTATATCATTGTCATTCAGTTCTGATCAGTGGAGATACAGAGATGTAAAACTGGTGTAGCACAGTGGTGAATTTGTCCCACTGAATTGAATAAATGTGATCTCACTACATTTGCAAAAGCATAGAAGGGCTAACATAAAATTCTGGACTTCGCATTATGAATAAGGCTGGAGGGGCGTGGAAGGGACCCTGTATAAACCCTCCCCACTCAACAACAGGATAGCAATGCAAAGGTATCAGCAGCAGCCATGAGTTCTTCAAATTATATGTGAAACAAATGAAAACAGGGCCGGCCTTATGGGTGGGGAATGTGGCCGACTGCCGAGGGTGCCATGGTCAAGGGGGCACCATGGTCAAGAGGCAAGGGAAGGGTGGGCCTGGGGTGTGAAGCTGTGAAAAGCAGTTGAGGGCAATGGGGGGGGGAAACAGTGGGACTCAGGGGCAATGGAGGGATGGGTGGGGTGCCCAGGGGAGCAATGGGGGTTAGAGGTGATAGGAGGATATGTTGGGAGCCCGGGGAGGCAGCAGGAACTGGGGGATGGGAAGGGCCACAGAGGTAGCAGGGCCCAGGGGTGATGGTGGGATGGGTGGGGAGCATGGGGAGGCAGCAAGGGCTGGGGCTTTGTCATAAACAGATAGTTAAGGGTTAATGTCTCTTTTACCTGTAAAGGGTTAACAAACAGGGAACCAAAAACACCTGACCAGAGGACCAATCAGGAAACAAGATACTTTAAAATCTCAGTGGAGAGAAGCCTTTGTTTGTGTTTTTTCTTCTCTTTCTCTCACCGCCACCTCTTTTTCCCTTATTTCTATTTCTTTCTGTTTTCTTTCCATGTCCCGTTTGTGGTCTGCATCTTTGAGTTGTTCCTGTTTCAGTGCGTCCTTGGTAGTCATGGTTCCTGTTTTCTTGTGTTGGGGCACCCTCTGGTGTTTATTGCCTGAACTGCTGCTTCTCTGTTGCCTCCTTGGGGTTTGCTTAGCAACAGTCTTTCTACTTTTTTCACTAGCTACTCAAGGTAAAGTAAAAAGAATTAAAAAAAAACCCTTTCATTTGAAGATGTGCTTTCCTGGAGTCTGTTGCTGACCACTTAAGCCTGCTTTGTTTAACAAAAGACCCTTGTTAAACATTAATGGCCCTGCCTTCAGGCAATCTCTCTGCACAACCAGAAAAGAGAAAAGGAAAAAAAAATTGTTCTGGCTGTAGTTTTAAAAAAACCCTTCTCTCTGCTTATAAGCAGCTAGCAGAGAAAAAAGAAAAATAATAATTTTACTGGCTTTTTGGGTCCTACTTTATCCACACCTCTGCCACCGTGTCATGGTATATTTCCCCAATCTGAACCTTAGAGTCCAAAAAATGGGGTACCAGCATGAATTCCCCTAAGCTTAATTACCAGCTTACATCTGATAGCTGCCACCAGTCAGGACTTGGAGTGCCTGATACACTCTGGTCCCCCCCAAAAACCTTCCCTGGGGACCCCCAAGACCCAGACCCCCTGGATCTTAACACAAGGAAAGTAAACTCTTTCCCTCACCAGTGCCCCTCCTAGGCTTCCCCTCCCTGGGTTACCCTGGAAGATCACTGTGATTCAAATCCCTTGAATCTTAAAACAGGGAGGAATGTCCCTTCCCCCCGCCCTTTCTCCCTCACCCAAAGGCAATACAGATTCAAGCTCTGTGAATCTAAAACAAAGGGATTCCACCCTTCTCCCCACCTGTTAAGTATAGACTCAATTCCCTTGAGCCTCAACAAGGGGAAAAAAATCAAACAGGTCTTAAAAAGCAAAACTTTTAATAAAAAGAAAGAAAAAAGTAAAAGTTGTCTCTGTAATTTAGATGGTAAAAGTAACAGGGTCTTTCAGCTTATAGACACTAGAAAGAAGCCTTCCCCCAGCAAAATACAATTTAAAATACTTCCAGCAAAGTACACATATGCAAATACAGAAAACAATCAAAAGACTATAACCGCCTTTCTACTTAATACTCACTATTCTGAATATATAAGAGACTGTAGCAGGGAGATTGGCAAGAAACCTGATTGCACGTCCAGTCCCTTTCAGGACCCAGAGAGAACTAAGCAAAACCCAAAAAACACAAACAAAGGCTTCCCTCCACCGAGATTTTAAAGTATCTTGTTTCCTGATTGGTCCTCTGGTCAGGTGTTTTTGGTTCCCTGTTTGTTAACCCTTTACAGATAAAAGAGACATTAACCCATAACTATCTGTTTATGACAGGCTCCAAAATACAAGTTCACCCAGGTTGCCATTTTCCCTATCGCCAGCCCTGAATGAAAACATGGACGCGAAATGCAGATGTTTAAAAATCATGTTTAAGAAAGTAAAAATACTGACTTCTTTCAAACTACTTGCTCTGGCTGAGCTATAGCTGTTCTTATCAGATAAGTTGTGAAAGTTTTAGGAACAGAATTTATAGTGGAACACATAAAAAGTGGAATGTTACGATCAAGCATAATGGAGTCTATTTTAATACATATTTTAATGTTTTAATGCCATTCCCATTAAGATTCACAGTGTAGTGCCATTAAAAAATCCAGCACAGACAATGCTGCTTTTCCCTGACTTACAGCACCTTGCCCAAAATAAATTCAAAAATTTAAAGTACATTGACATGTTTGATTTGAAGAATAATGTATTAGCACTCAAGACACAGTGGGTCAAAATCAGACATGGCATAAGAATACTTCAGCAAAGTTGCACCCAGTTACACCATGTCTGAATTTGGCTCTTTGTTTTCAGAGATAGGAACAGATTGTCCAAGGTTTTGAAAATCCCTTTCTAAAATATACTCAGTGTCATGAAGAAAACAACTTTAAGATGGTATAAGGCTAAGGCAAGCTTAAAAAGCTACTCTGTGCAAAAGTTTTTACTGAATAGGTTTGAATATGTATATTTGGAATGCAATGCTCTAGAGTCATTAGGCAAATTAAAATGATATGAATCTAAAAGTTTACTATAGTGTAATGTTAATAAAATTTTAAGGAGAACTGAAAGGCACATTTACCCAGCCTCATATTTAACATTGTAGATATATACTCTCTCTGTCTTCAGTGTTCTAGCTTAGCTATTTCACTTAGTATTTTGCTATCATCATAAAGCTTCACTTTTTAGTAACTACTCTGCAATGTCAAATTGCACACAAAGAGAGAAAGATAAGGGAATAATTGAGTCTTCAGTTTGTCGGCCAAGCCAAAAAAATCTGAACAAAATCAGTTAGTTTTGAACCAAAACTGATTTTTTAAATTGTTTTTCGCAAAATGAAAAACTGAAACTAAACCTTTCAAATGTCAGCTCAAAAAAAGACATTTTTAAAATGAAAAATGACATTTGACACTTTCCGTTTAGAAAATGTCATCTTGAGTCAACATTTTATTTTGAAAATGTCTATTTGAATCAACCTTTTAATTTTAAAAACATCATTTCCAAACAAAAAAATTTAAATGGTTTATTTTGATTTTTTGGAAATGAACAATTTCAACATTTCCAAAATTTATGGTTCTAAGGGAGTTTCTTTCAGCAAAAATTATTTGCTGAATTCAACCCAAATTCATGAATAGTTCTGATGCCCGAAAAATGCATTTTCAGCAAATTTACTATTTGTTATAAAAAAATCAGCCAGCCTTATTCTCGCTTTCTCTTTCTCTTATTGTATGTATATGTGTCTCCTGAGTTTCTCTCTCCTCAGCTCATTATTATTTGAATTTTACTTGATCACTAAACAGATAAAACTGCATAGATTTCACACCTGCCAGATTTCTTAGTGCCATCCATGCCTAGACTCTTGGTGAGATGTTCAAACACCCATGGGGGATTCAGCCTGCAATATCCATTAATTTCTGAGGCTAAATCCCTTCCTCCCATATGCCTCCACACTGGCTCTAGGACCTCCCATCCTCCAGCTTCAGCTCCCTCTTAGCAAGATTGCCAGGGAATCTTGTCACTTCATTTATAGGAAGTTCTCCAGCAGCACACATTCATTCCATTGATGTAAATAGAGTTGACTTTAAACTGGTGAAGTCTGTGAAGTTATTCCAGTTTTATAGTGGTGTAAATGAGCTCAGAATCAAATTGGAAGAAAATGAAGAGAAAGAGAGTTAAGCCCTTTGAAGGGAAAAGAAAGATTCCACAAAACAAAACCCATTCATCCCAACAATAGGACAGTGGTATAATACTGTAATGGGTTAAAAATCTTGCAGCTGAGTCTTGCCCTTCATAAACTTGAGGTGCACTGATGGAGAAGTGTAGTCCAGGTTTCTTGTGCATTTGAAAAGAGCACATTGTGTCCTCCCCATCTTACTTTAATCAATCAATTTCCAACATGCAATAGTCTTACCAACTCATTCTGAAGGTGTTATGTGCTGTAAGGGAAACAGTATGTTTGCCCACTATTCATCATAATGGCTAAGGTATGACGTTTCTGATGTACTGCATGCATGTTAGTGTGGAAAAAATTATAAGGATCTCAATGTCAGAATCATCATAAAGATCTAGTTTTGTCTTTTTTAAAATCCATTACCGTGTAGCTCAAGGTCATAGTTCATCCACTTTCATGGGGTGTTATCCTTATCTTGGTAAGCCTACAAAGGAAGAAATAAATTAATGGCAATAAAGAATAAAATAGTAAATTAAATAATCATCATAATTAATAAATAATGATTATAAGTGGTACTATCCTGTGGAGAGGAGGGAAAGTGCTGAAAGGGGTAGAGTGAGCCACTTCTTCACTGTGAACATGATACAGCAGCAATTTTCAACTTGCACATCTAAAAGTATTTGAGTGGAACAGCAGGTTATACAGCACCAAATGCATTAGATATGTGGATTTCCTGTACTTGCCCACTGTGCACTGACAAGCTTTGTCTGCAGGCAAAACTGGCAGATGGTAGGGGACAAAATGAAGATCTCTTTGTGAAACAGAAAGAGAATTGGGCAAAGCAGGGTTATAACAGCAGAAAGATGTCCACTAGAAAATGCTGTTTAGCTAAATGGAGGTGTATGAGGTACAAAGCAGGGTTATATTTATTTATATATTGTTTTGGCCCATCTATTCGTAATGTAATGTTTTTCACTTTAACAGAACTTCACTGACTTCTGAAAACTCCTTTACAAGCATAAAAACCACTTGGGTTCTCCAAGTACTATTTCAAAATTGTGCACCTCTTAATAAAATGCTCCTTCATACACAATAAATCCCACTTCAGAAATTCTTTCTGGGCAGGATCTACCACCCAGTGAAACCAATGGGAGTCTTTCCATTAAGGTAAAAGGACTTTGGATACAGCCCTATGTAAGTACGTAATGTTTTGAATTCATCAGACAAAGGGAATTTCATACCAAATATTATCATATACAAAGCTTCTTGCAAACAAAGATGTCTAGTGTTGATCAATAGATGGCAAGCTTGCTACATCTAACTTTTGGTACATTTTATCCTGTTGACATGTCCAGTTTTATGCCATATTACAATTTAAGATATCTTTAAATTCATCCTATTTAGTGTATTACAGAAATAATTTATGTATAAGACACTCCATATAGAAGATGTATGTAATAGCCTTTAAGGTGCTACTGTAAAGAAATACATTTGTCTTAGTTAATATATGTGCTAACTTCCCACAGCTGTTTTTTTCCTGATATATCTAAAATTACTACATCCTTTATTTCTTGAGAGCTTTTTATTTTTATTTGCAACTTGCTAGTTGTATCAATGTTGTGTCTTCTCACTCTTTTACATAGTTACAGTACCTAAACAGTTTTCTCCCTATCAGAAGCTTTGCACACAGCTCACTACAGGAACTGCAAAACACAGCTAATGATCAGAAGTATCTACAATACTGAATACTAGAAACCACACAACAGGAATGAGAAAATGTTTCATTTATTATGTATCTCCCATTATTCTTTGATGAGCAGTGCATGTACCTTTTTCTAATAGCATAATAATCATATATTTATGTCCGGTGAGGGGGTATAATGTGGATAGGGAAACAAGAAAGTAAAATAAAACAGATAATAGGAATACAAGTGTATGCAATCAGAATTAAATCCTTAAAGCAGTGAATAAACAGGACTGAAGGAGATGATTGGCAGCCTGAGAAATTACAAATGTTAATTGTCTGTGGCCAAAATACACATTGAATTAGTTCTTCTTGTGCTCTTCAATGGTTGGTCTTGTTTGCTGTCTTGAATGTTCCAGAATGACTATGTGGAGTCTGTACTGACTGTAAGTAATGGAAATTGTTCTCTAATTTTAACAAGGGATTGCTAAAAGATTGGCACTGAAGTTCATTTAAATTTCTCCAGTAGAAGAGCCACATATTACTATTACCTATTTTGTCTGACCTTGGGACTTCCTGAAGTATACTAGGGGAAAAGTCAAATGCTTTTTTTTAAACTTTAGCCATGTGGGGGAATTTTATTCAATATTTAGCATGAAAATTAAATAAATTTCTTTATGGAGATAAGAAAAATACAACAAAGGGCTGGTTATTCATTATAATTTTAAACTCGGTGTCTCAAGTTCTACTCTCCACTATATGGTGGGTGTGGGGGGGGCAAAAAAAACAAAGTCATGGGGGAAATGACTCAAGCTACATGGATAGGAGAGTGGTGGTTCTCTTTCAGCCTTTATTCCCTTCAACAAACCAACCCTTCTTTGCACGTTCCACATGAGTGGGGTTCTAGAGATTAGGGGATAGGAAATGTTGAGCCAGAGGAACAAATGGCACAGCCAATAAGTGGCCATTCTATGCAACTTGTTTCCTTGGTAACTCAGTAACGTTGAGGCAGTTGAGGCAGTGAGAAAGTTAATGCCACTCATTGTTCATAGCATTCATAGTTTCTGCCACATTCAGAGAGCATATATGATTCAGGGCTACAATGAAGATGGTCTGCGACAACATGGCTCCTGAGTGCTGGAATACTTTGGCTCCAAATACCTACAGAAAGGCAACTGGAAAGCTTTTAAAAGCAATCATTGTATATTATCATCTTGTACACTGTAAGGAGGGAAACAAAAAGAGTTATTGTGACCATATAAACTTGGCTGTTTCTGGCTACAGTATGCAGGCAGCTAGGGTATCTATAGATCCTTTATAGGGCAGGTATTTGTCTAGTCACTCAACTAATTGCTAATGATTGATTAAATTTTGGTGGACAGGGAATAAGAATTATAAATACTAGGACTCCAGTTCAATCCAGTTCCATCGTATTCAAGCCTGATAATCTAAGTGAAAATTTGAAACTAGATGGCATGATTCAGTCAAATACATGTACTGTAATTGATTGTGAATATGCATATTCAACATTAAATATTTGCATTTAAAACCCACTAATATATTAGGTGACTAATATAGAAGCTCACATAAGGACTGATGCAAAGTCCATTAAAGTCAATGGGAGACTTTCAAGGATAGGATGGAAATAGGGAGGTTACAAGCAACATAGAGCAATACACACACAAAAGAAGTTTGAAATCCTATATTGCTGACAGGAGAGAGTGCACAATAAAAGCCTCCTAGGTTATCTGCTTTTTACTTATTAAAAAGCTTCTGAGAAGACCTGGGTGAAAAAAAGTGGATTTTTTAAAAGTTGCTTGCTTTCTCACTGAGGTACAAAACAAAACTGCCTACCCCATGGTACTGCAGCTGCACTGTAGCAATAATCAGTAGATCACAGGAAAACTGTCACTGCTATTGCAGAGGTTGAAACAGAAAAATACCATCCATGACCTTTTATTGATCTGTCTTTCTTGTTGCCTTCATGTTACCATTCTTCTGCACAACATGTTTATCTAATCTATTATTTTTTTCTTATTTGAAACTAATACACATGGAATTTTGGGTCCCCTGTTTTTGGGCAACTTTAGGCTGAGATGGAGATGGACAAAACTTGATTAATTTATCAAGGATCAATTTTATACTTATTTTTTCTCTAGACAAGATACAAATGATGGCAGCTGAAATTCAATAAATATATAAATAGTTTGCACAAAATACAATGCAATGTCTTCTGTTTTCTGTCAGCTTAGTCTATCGAATGTACATCATTTCATACAAAGGGCAAGATTATCCTGACAGCTTTTGAAAAGTTTTTTAAAACTAATTGACTCTTTCTTAAACAAAGACTGTAAAAGAGATTCAATTTTCCATATTTAAAGTCTATGCTTTTATTGTTCTTAATGTTATATAACTTTTTTAATGTTAACAAAAATATAAGGGACACTTGGGGGCAAACCATTGTCTAGTGTAAATCAACTTAGTTCTATTGACTACAATAGAGATATATGCCAGCTAATTGGTGGAAAAAATAAATCACACAGCATAATTAGAGAAGTTTAGAAAATGCTGCATAAAGCTATAGATTGAAAAAAATAATCTTTTTCACATCCCCTTTTTAAAAAAATGCTAGTTTCTATAGCAACTGGATATTTCCTCCTTACTGTACATTTCTTTACAGTAAATCCAGAGCTTCTTGTGACAAAGCAACAATTTTCCAGTCTACAATTTACTTTGAAGAAAGGTTTTTTCCATCCTCTGGGAGAACATGATTAGAGTGGTGCTCACTAGAGCTTTTAAAAGTTTGGAGTCTGTCAGCATTTCTGTTAAAAGCTCTTATCTTCAATGGTGTATGACCTATCTATAAAACTTCTTTATAGGATGAAGCTTAGCACAGATGTCTCCTTCTGGAAAAAAAAATCTTTTAAAACTTGCTTAATAAAACTAAAAAAAAAAATCTATTTCACAGCATAATTCATAGGAGAGTTCAAAGAGCAATAGAATAGACGAGTGACTCCAGATATTAGTTGCATCTTTTACGAACTAGACAGAGAGTTCAGGGTCCAGAAATGGAAAACAGAACAGGAAAATGATCTGACTGAGCTTTTTGGAAGGGAGGAGGGCTCCAGCTCTTAACCTAAGTATTGTTAGAATTGCACATGATTTATATGGATAAAATTTTTCAAAAACATCTAAGTGACTTAAGATCATAAATCTCATTTTCAAATGAGATTTAGGCATTTAGGCCCAGATTTTTAGAAGTATTTAGGCAATGTTATGCTCAGTATTGAAATGCCTAACTGTTTTAGGATCCTAAAACTCTTTTTCAGCAGTTATTTATGGCCTTAAGAGCCTAAATCTCATTGACTGTTAATGGGACTGTGTTTCTCAAATGCCTAACTCTATTTGAGGATTAGTGTTAGGCTCCTAAATTAGTTAGGTTTTGCAAGTGAGTTACATTTTTATTGACTGTCTTAGGGCCAGATTTCTAAATGTCTTAAGCACCTTGTGGGATTTTCAAAAGCACCTAAACAGATTAGGCACCTAACTCCCATTGAGTTCAATTAAATTTAGATTCAAGATGTAAATGCTTTTGAAAATCCAACTAGGCACCTACTGGCAATTTTAAGGTGCCTAAATAGCTTTGAAAATCTGAGCCTAAGTCACTTTTGCAAACCAGACTGATGTTACGGTCGTTTTTTTAAGATTTTGTTTTGTGTTTCAGTGAGACATTTGCAAACTCTGACGCACGTTTTCCAAGCTGTAGCCCCTATTCCTGTCTGAACCCACAGTTAGGCCAGGGATAGAGAATATACAGTAACTGCTCAAAGGTAAAACTTTAACTGTAATTGCAAGGACAGAGGACACTCACAGGCACCACAATGATGCTTTTTTAATGAGATGTGCAGCTCAGTTAGTACAGTTTCAAGCAAACTTGTGCTGGTTTGATATTCTCAGGAACATAAGAATGACCATACTGGGCTAAGCCAATGGTCCATCTAGCCCAGTACCCTGTCTTCCCACTGTGGTCAGTGGCAGATGTTCAGGGGGAATGAAGAGAATAGGGCAATTTTCAAGTGATTCATCCCTGGTTGTCCAGTCACAGTTTCTGGTAGTTAGAGGTTTAGGGACACCTAAAGCATGTGTTTGTGTCCTTGATTATTTTGGCTAATATCTCATTCTTTTTTTAATCCAGTTATAGTTTTGGCCTTCACAACATCCTTTGGCAACAAATTCCACCAATTGACTGTGTGCTGTGTGAAGAAGTAATTTCTTTTGTTTCTTTTAAATCTATGGCCTATTAATTTAATCAGTAACCTTTAGTTCTTATATTATGTGAAGAGGTAAATAATACTTCCTTATTCACTTTCTCCTTACCATTCATGATTTTGTAGACCTTTATCATATTCTCTACATAGTCATCTCTCTTCTAAAATGAACAATCCAAGTATTTTGGATTTCTCTTCATATGGAAGCTGTTCCATCCCTCTAATAATTTTTGTACTCCTCTTTGAACTTTTCCTTTTTGAGATGGGACAATCACAATTGGATATAATATTCAAGGTGTGGACACACCATGGATTTATATAGAGGCATTATGATATTTTCTATTTTATTATCTATCCTTTTTCTAATGGTCCCTAACATACTGGTAGCTTTTCTGACTGCCGCTATACATTAAGCAATGTTTTCAAAGAACTATCCACGATGACTCCAAGATCTCTTTCTTGAGTGGTAACAATTAATTTAGACTCCATCTTTTTATATAGAATTGGGACTATGTTTTCCTGTGTGCATTACTTTGAATTCATGAACATTGAATTTCATCTGCCATTTTGTTGCCCATTCACCGAGTTTAGTGAGATCTCTTTGTAACTCTTCTCAGTCAATTTTGGACTTAAATGTCTTGAGTAATTTTGTACCATTTGCAATTTTGCCAGCACACTGTTTACTGACTTTTTCAGATAATTTATGCATATATTGAACAATATAGGTCCCAGGACAGATTTTGGGGGAACCCCACTATTGCTCTCTCTGAGTTATAAAACTGACAATTTATTCCTACCTTATGTTTCCTATATTTTAACCAGTTGTTGATCCATGAAAGGATCTTCCCTCTTAAACCATGACTGCTTACTTTGCTTAAGAGCCTTTGGTAAACGACCTTGTTAAAGGCTTTCTGAAAGTCCAAGTCTATATCCACTTGATCACCCTTGTACACACACTTATTGATACTCTCAAAGTATTTGAATAGATTAGTGATGCATGATTTCTCTTTACAAAAGCTGTGTTGAATCTTCCCGAACATATCGTGTTTATCTAAATGTCTGATAATTGTCATCTTTACTATAGTTTCAATTATTTTACTGGTACTGAAGTTAACCTTACTGGCTGGTAAGTGCCAGGATCACTTCTGGAGCCTTTTTTAAAAATTGGCATTGCATTAGCTACCATCCAATTGTCTGGTTCAGAGGCTGATTTAAGCAATAGGTTGCATACCACTGTTAGTAGTTCTGCAAAGTCATATTTGAGTTCCTTCAGAATACTTAGGTGAATACAATCTGACCCTGATGACTTATTATTATTTAATTTATCAATTTGTTCCCAAATCTCCTCCACTGACTAATAAGTCTGGGACAGTTCCTCAGATTTGTCACCTAAAAAGAAAGGCTGAGGTGTGGAGATCTCCCCCCACATGTGAAGGCTGATGACAATAATTAATTTAGCTTCTCCATAATGGCCTTGTCTTCCCTGAGCGCTGCTTTAGCACCTTGATGGTCCAGTGACCCCACTGACTGTTTGGCAATGTTTCTACTTCTGATGATCTCAAAAATAAATTGCTGTTTGGTTTCCATGTCTTTAGCTAGTTGCTCTTCAAATTCTGCTTTGGTCTTGTCTTGCCACAGTTTTTGCTTCTATTTTCCTCAGTAGGATTTGACTTCCAATTTTTAAAGGATTTCCCCCCTCTAACTGCCTCTTTTACTCCATTGTCTAGCCACATTTTTTTGGTCTTCTTACTCTTTTTTTTACTATTATCTTTATTTGGATTTATAATAGTAAATGTATAATGTAACATTTAGTTTGAGGATCTATTATGGTTTTTTTAAAACAGTTTCCATGAATCTGCAGGCTATTTGTGTCTGATCCTTTTAATTACCATATAACTAGCTCCTTCATTGTTGTGTCAATCCCTTTTTAAAGTTAGATGTTACTGTGGTGGTTTCTTTGGCGTTTTCCTCTCTACATTGATGTTAAATTTAATTACAGTATGGTCACTGTTATTGAGCAGTTCAGCATATTCAGCTCTTGGACTGGGTCCTGTGCTCCAGTCTAGGACTAAATCAAGAATTGCCTCTCCCCTGGTGGTTTCCAGGACTAGTTGCTCCAAGAAGCAATCATTTATGGTGTCTAGAAATTTTATCTCTGTATCCCACCCTGAGGTGAAATATACCCAGTCAAAATGAGGATAGTTGAAATTCCACATTTTCATTGTGTTTTCTGCTTTTGTAACCACTCCAACTCTCTATGCATTTTTACACTCAGTTTTTCCATCCTGGTCAGGTGGTTGGTAGTATATTCCTTCTGCTATTCTCAAGCATGGAATTTCTATCTACAGAAATTCTATGGTACAGGTTGATTCATTTAATATTTTTTACTTCCTTTGACTTTCTTTCACATACAGTGTCTCTCTTCAACAAGTGCAATCTGTTCTGTCATTGCTATATATTTTGTGTCCTGGTATTACCGTGTACCATTAATTTTTCTCATTTCACTGTGTTTCCATGATGCCCATTATATCAATATCCTCATTTAATGTCAGGCAATCTAGTTCACTTATCTTAGTATTAAGACTTCCAGGGTTTGTATATAAGTATTGTACCTTTCCCCAATATTCAGTTGCTTGCCTTCATGTGTTATCTTTAGATAGGACTCTTCTAGGTTTGACTGTTCCTCCTATCTTAGGGCCAAGCTGTGGCATTTTGCCTCTGGATTGAGCAAGGGCTGGTATAGAGCTGGACTGCTCATATTTAAAAAAAAATCTCTATCAGACTGAAATGTCAAATACGCAAAAATGCAGACTAGCATTCTCAAAAAATTCATTCTTGAAAGAACCAAAATGAAATGTTTCAAAAATGTAATGGTCTGAGCTCCTAGGACTCCTTGGCTGTGTGGTAGCATTCATGGGAGTCCAGGGAGCAACACAGCTTGTACTGTTAACCAGTAGTGCATTGTCTCCTGGCTGTCTGAGAATCAGGCAATATGTTTGTTTGGATAAGAGACAGCTGACTTAAGTTCAGCCTGGCACAGGTAATGTCCGTAGCTTGGGGACAGTTCTTCAGAGAACTTCCAACTCACATATGCATCCCTACCTTTCAGGTTGTCACTTGTGACACAAGTCTAGAACTTGAGGGTACTCTGAGTTACTCTTTTAGCCAGGAAGTCCATGAGAAAATAGGTTTTTTTTTTTCATATGACCATATTTCAGTAATCCATACTATCATTATCTTTATATTATTTGTGTTTGCTCCTACTTAATGTTTCCAGAAACTGATGCAGAATTTACCATAAAATGCAGCTGTCTGCTTGCTTCTTTGTACAGAGCCAACTCTCTGCAATTTGCACTGGTAGTGTTATTTTAATTACTCTTCTAATATTCTACAGTGTCACAGATGCTTACCAATGACAAATTTAGAAAATAATAAAATAAATTCATTTTCAGAACAGGGCAATAGTGACAATGTTCTAAACTACATCTAATGCCTATTGAGTGGTTTATGTGAAATAAGGTGGTCTGAGTCCAGTTCCCTGTTGGACAGGTCACATGACAAAACCCAGCCTCATCTTTGGCATTATTCCTTACGGCTAGTGTTAATAGAGCCCAGTGACTAAATTTGTTTGTAGTTGAAGACTGAACTAGCCTCATACATTGTGGTCTTTCTAACAGAGGACTGAAGGATGTTGATAGAGCAGTGCAAGAATATTTATCTTATGCTTTTCTTTGCTCTATCAGGTCTATGGATAAAGAAAACCTCAATTTCTGACACTGTCAGTCTGACATGTTCCTCAAGTAATAGATTTCTTAAACATTAAACACAAGGTAAGTTCATACAACAAAAAGAAATTATAACATTGACCACACTTCACCTAAAGTGGGGGTTGAGGGGGACATTGTCCAGGCTTGCAACGGGAAGGCAGTATTTGTGTGTGCGTGAGGGAACAAGGTCAGAAACTGCTCCAAAGGTGGGTTGTAGTCAGCTTTGCAGCTCTGACTCACCCCCTGGGAATTTAAGGATGGAAGGTTATAATGGTGCAAGCCCTGACATTGGAAACCCCTTTCTCCAGGCAGCAGGCAAGGCAGCATCCCCCCTCCCTCTCATTGAGGTGTGATTATCAGGTAGTGTTTGAACCTGCTGTGGACATTGTGCTAGTCGCTCCTTTTTAGGGGGGCTTGGAAGGAATTTTTCCCTCACCATCATATTGGCTTCAGTGAAGTGGTTTTTTTTTTTTCACCTTTCCCACAGCAGATGACAGGGAAAGCCTATTATGATGAGCACAAAAGGTGGTAGGCTATATGTCACAAATTATTTTGTAAGTGTGAGGCAGATGTTCAGTGCAGGTACTTCATAGGGAAGGCATCCAGGTACCAGATAAATAGCCTGGTAATGGACTTAAAAAGGAGGTATTGGTTAAAGGAAAAGACGATGTGGGGTTTAGGGCTCCTATGGTTGGAATGGCAGGGAGCCAACCCCCCTTTCTTATAGCCCACCTTACCCCTCCTATGAGGGGGGTGTGGATGGTAAGGTCCCGGCAATGGATTTGCTGGAGGGACCTGGATGGTGTCTGTTACAGCTATCCCCCTATTCCATTTTGTTTCTTACAACTGTCCCCATACTCCATTTTGTTTTTGTTCTCCTCCTGTGGCCGCCCTTCCCTGGCTGTTAAGTTGTTTACCAGGGCCACTGCCCTTCTCAAAGGGAGGGCCCCTTAAGTTGTTTAACAAGAGCCATTGCCCTTCTCAAAGGGATGGCCACTTGTGCTGCATGCTCAGTGGGACCATTGCCCTGATCAAAGGGTTAGTCCTGTTATCATCTTGTTAAACCTGGGCTTGGTGTAGGGCAGGCAATGTCCAGAGCTGCGAGACCTATTGTGTTTTTAAGATCCGGGGCATGAGTCATAGGCCTCATGTGCTTTTGAGTCACCTATTGCACAGGACTCTGCCCAGGCATGTCTCTGTGCTCACCTGCAGTTTTTCCATGTGCCTCCCCCCCTGTGACAGAGGGAACCTATCAGGATTATTGGCGGGAAACTGCCTAAGTTTGCCTTTAAAAACAGATATTTTTAAAACAAACATCAGAAAGGTTCCTGCATTGCTGCCTGGTCTGATCAGCCAGGGGTTTGGGGGGTCCTTTCTCCACTCTGGTTTTATTTTTGAGCGTACCCCCGGTTTTTAAAAAAAAAAAACCACGAAGAATGAATTGCTGCCTGAGAGATCTCCTGATTATCAAGACCGTAGGGAGCCCTCCTTGCTCCTTCTGATGTTGCTGCTGCTTCTGCCTTTGCTGCTACCTTGGGGACTGGTAAGAATCCCTCTGTGAAACTTTCCATACTTTTATTTTATTACTTTAGCTGCTGGCTCTGTTTCCCTAGCACACAGACTCAAGCTAAACCTTGGTCTGTGTCTTAGAACCTCTCAAACTCCCCGGTGCCTTGCTGCTAAAAATAAGCTTGTGCCGCTGCTAAGCTCTGCTTCCTGCTTTCAGCTGTATCCACTGCTGTAGCCACCATCCCTTGGCTTCCTTGGGGGCTGCCTTGGGAGCTGTATCCTGGGCACATACCACTCTGCCCTCTGTAACTTCCCCATAGCATAAGGTGCACCGTAGGTTTTGCTTTTTAGTTTGATAAGTCATAGTTTGCTAAGATTGTAGAGCTTGTAAGTTTCACCTGCCTTGTTATAGATTGCTGTTTTGTTGCTCTGTATAGTTGCTTGTTATAGTTTGCTTAGAATTGTGATATTTGTTATTTTGCCTAGTCTTTGATTAAGATAGATTTAAAAAAGCCATTGCCTGGTTGTATTCTGTACCTGTTTTATTACTTTGTATAAGCTGCTTGTAATTTATATGTTTGATTAAGTTTGAGGATAGATAAGGTTTTTACTGCTTGAATTCGTTTTCCCGCTGTCCTAATCTCTCCCTGAACTTTCCTGTGTCTGTTTTTCCCCTGCTCCAATCTCCCCCTCTGTGTACTTCTCCATGTCTCCCTGTTGTATCCCCTTGCTGCTTTCCCCCCACCCCTGTGTAACTTCCCAAACCCTTTGCTGCTTCTTTCCTTTTTTGAGGGGGTGTCCCTCTAGCCCTTCTTTACACCTCTCTGCTGCCTCTCCCTGTATCCCCTGTGTTCGTGCCCCAGCTCCTCCGCTGCCCCTCCCCTACCGAAGATCCCCATCACACTGCTCCGTTTGTCTTCACCCCGCTGCTCCGCAACTTCCCTGAAGTGCTTTCCACTGCTGCAGCCTGTTTCTTCCCTCAGCCATCTCCCTCATTCTCCACGTGCCTTCCCATCGCTTACACGTTCAGCGCCCTCCCCTCTTGCTGCTCCCAGACTCCCCTTAAGTGCCCTCCAGCTGCTCTTGTCTCCCCTACCTCCAGCCCGCAGGCTCCTGAAGACTGCTCCTCTGGGCTTCAGAGTCTCTCGCTGCTTGCAGCTGCACTCTCCTCTCGTCAGATACCACTTATCAGTCACTCTCCTCCCCCCTCCTGTTTCTTGACCCAGCTTTTAGGTACACTCTTGCTATCACAGCCTCACAAATTAAGTCAGTAATTTTCTACATTGCATAATTTCACTTATCACCCATATTGTATTATTGCACTGTGACTCACATTTTACTTGTGGTTATAACACCCCATTAGTTGCCTCCATTTCTCTAATATACTTTGTATACCATTTTTATATAGAAGCTACCATTTTATTTTGCATTTTCTTTTGGGTACGTTTTGCCCACTGTATCTAGAGTTGTTCCTATATAAAGTTAAGTTGCTTATTGACTGTACTGTATCCCATTGTGCTGAACCCCAGTTAAAACTCCCTACACTGTTCAATAAGAAGAACCCTCCCATCATTGTCTATTGTAAACACCTTACACACCCCATCCCATCGTATTTCATTGTTAAATTCCCACCTCTTCCTTTTTCTTTTAATAAAGAAATTAATTGGCACCCCACCTGTGTGGTAATTGCTCCCCAAGATCCCATATACCTGCAGGCAGGGACAGATGGAAAAAGAAAGGGCGCTGGTGGAAGTCTCCCAGGTATGGTAAAGTCCCAGCAATGGATTTGCTGGAGGGACCAGGATGGAAAAGTGAGAGGGAGCTGGGGGAAGCTCCCTGGAATAAACAGGGGGTTACCTGCACTGTACACTTTTATCTACTGGGTAGTGCCAGACATCTAATAATAAAGTTGAAGCCTGATTAAATTCATATCAGGTGTCTCCTGTCCTTCTTTCGATATAGCTGGACAATAACGCTTGCATTTTAAATGATTCTCACAGGGTAAGTAAGCTGCATGATTCCCATTGACTTTGATGAACATTAGGCCATTAAAACTCGATACATAACTACAAATATAAGCATATGGTTGTGGCTTGAAATAACAAACCCCAGAGAAATGGAAAATAAATTCTATACTATGTTGTGCCTAACTATTACAATTTATATTGTCCTTTAATGAAAGCCTTGGCACATGTGCCTGATTCAAGCTCCATTGAAGTCAATGAGAGTTTAATCCTAGAGAAAGTTTTAAAAGACAGGTTCTTATCCTGAACTCTGGGTTTGGTAGTTTTTAACATCTTAAGTAAAATCCCACTAGAAACTGAAAGAGTGATCAGAGAAAATGCCTGAATCTGTATGGATATATTTTTTGCTAGACCACACACTTAATGCATATCAATTAATTCTATGGTATAATTGCAGAAATGATCTGATGAATATTTTATAATGTTTCCAAAAAAAGTGAAGACTGTAGAAAGTGAAAAAGACCATGAGTTAAGCACTCTTAAAAGATACAAAAATGGTATATATAATACTGCCTTCTTACTTTTTCTTACTCTCTCTTTCTTACTCTTTATGATATGGTGGAACTTGATTTAGTACAGTCTTACTATTTAGCAAAAAATGCCTTTAGCTACATGAGAATACCTTACAAAATACAAGATTCATTTCTGATTATATGATCATACTAAATGCCATGTATAGATGCTAAAGAGCATGTTGCACTGTATAGCCAAAGGAATATAATCTAAAAAAAATATGAGATAATAGTTACTCACCTCATACACAGTGTATAGAGCTGAAAAATGATAAAATTGGTATGCCACTACCCATGAGGCTATTCCCTCACCTGTTGACATGGTCTCTCCTCTTCCAAAAGCAAAGGGCAGGCTCCCTCTATGGGCCCTGACCTGGGAGAGCAATGCTTCCCCATAATTTCTCCTCCTCATCTCTATTAATCTCCCACAGAGCTGGGAATGGAAAGCAAAATTGTAATGAAACTCAGCCTTTTGCAGAATAGGTGACAGTGCTTAATATACTATGTATTTTCAAACATATTTTCTTTTCTTCCAATTATTTGGTAAATACTGAATGTCCTTGAGGAAAAATCTGCTATTTATATTGTAGAAATGTACTGAAAAGTAGGGATTTTTTTAAAAAGATATTCAGCATTGAGTATATAGCTGGGATAGAGAGCTGCTAATTGTATAATATAGTACAGAAAACACAGATTAATTCTCTTAATAAATGCCTTAAAATAGGATTAAAAAGGTGGATCAAACAGAGAGGGGAGCTCATGAGTTTTGGTAATTGTTATTAGGAGTTATTTCATATGCAGACGTCCAATATATTTGCAGACTTGATAATCTTCAGGCATAAATGCAGGTGCAAAGATGCATGTGTATATATTCCAGGAAGACCTCAACAGTTGGTTTAGGACCATATAAAACCAATTCAATCTCAGGTTATTACAGAATTTTGATAATTCAAACTAATAATTGGGGTATCATTTGCACAGTAATGAGTTTTACAAAGAATGTCTAGAACAAAAATGCAGCGATAGAGATATTTTGCTGCCAGAAAACATTTTCCCATCCAAAAGAGGGTCAGCTAATGACAACTGGGTGTTCACAGATGCAAATCTACTTCAAATTTTCAAATTTCAAAAAACAGTCTTGGAAATGACAATTCACAGTCTTTTAGGCAGCATGATCTAACTAAAAGTTACTTAGTAATTCATTTTTAAATTACTTGGTAGCTTTAAGTACAATTACCAAGTAATTTATATCAACATGCAGTTATTGCATATTTTATTCACCAGAGTAATTGCTGTTAAAATTTAACTAGCAATCTACCAATAGATTATATTTACTTAAAAACAAAATGGTCCCAACATGATGCATATGGTATTTTTTTGTTTGTCAATGTATGTGAATATTCATATCTTAATGCATTGTAAATTTGGAGAGCAAGTCTATATAACTATTTATTCTAGTTAGAGTAGCAAGTAGTCAGACACATTGTCTGGTACATAGTAGTCCACCTATAGCTTTCTGAACAAGATCAAACCTTTTAAAAATTCAGATAGACTGCTCAGGTCCTTGAATGCAGTGAGGCTACTCATATGAGTAAGAAGAGCAGGATTTGGCAATTCTGATCTTGCAAACACTACTGCACATACTTAACTTGTTTCTTTCACCAACAGAAGTTGGCCCACCCACCTTGTTGCTCTGTTACTTTAGGCATGTGACTAGACCCACTGAAGTGTGTGTTTGCAGCATCATGCTTTTGATGACCCAAGGAACATGCGTGTGCTGCAGGAAGTAAAGTTGTCAAAGTGATGAATAGCCATGTTTTCATGATGATTTTTGACAATGGCCCTCAGCCTTGCACCATTACGGTTAGTCAGCCAATTTATTGTAGATATCATGATAGAACTGGGTGTTCAAAAGGTCTTGGCTGTGAAGAGGTTGATGGCCTTTGGGACCAGCTCAAGATGGAAACTTTGCATAAGGAGCAGTGTGGAAGAAAAGAAAAGCATTGTTTGTGTGAGAAGTGGAAAACTACATATCAAGATTTTCAGGTTTTGCATGGCACTGTTGTGTGCATGGCGTCGCAAGATATATATGTGCCAGATGCGCTAAAAATTCATATGCCTCTTCATGCTTCAACCACCGTTCCAGTGACATGCATCCATGCTGATAATGGGTTCTGCTCGATAACAATCCAAAGCAATGTGGACCGAAGCATGTTCATTTTCATTATCTGAGTCAGATGCCACCAGCAGAGGGTTGATTTTCTTCCTTGGTGTCTCAGGTTCTGTAGTTTCCGCACTGGAGTGCTGCTCTTTTCAGACTTCTGAAAGCATGCTCCATACCTCATCCCTTGCAGATTTTGGATGGCACTTCAGAGTCTTAAACCTTGGGTCGAGTGCTGTAGCTATCTTTAGAAATCTCACATTGGTACCTTCCTTGCGTTTGGTGAAATATGCAGTGAAAGTGTTCTTAAAATGAACATGTGCTGGGTCCTCATCCCAGACTACTATAACATGAAATATATGGCAGAATGCAGCTAAAACAGAGCAGGGGACATACCATTCTCCCCAGAGGAGTTCAGTCACATTTTTAATGAGCGTCATCAGCATGTCCTCTGGTACAGTGGCCAAAGCATGAAGGGGCATACAAATGTTTAGCATATCTGGTACTTGCAATGCCAGCTACAAAAGTGCCATGCAAATGTCTATTCTCACTTCCTGGTGACATTGTAAATAAGAAGAGGGCAGCATCATCTCCTGTAAATATAAACAAACATGTTTGTCTTAGTGATTGGTTGAACAAGAAGTAGGACTGAATAGACTTGTAGACTCTGAAGTATTATCTTGTTTTGTTTTTGAGTGCAGTTATGTGACCAAAAAAATCTACATTTGAAAGTTGCACTTTTGTGACAAAGAGATTGCACTACAGTATTTGTATAAAGTGAATTAAAAAATACAATTTCTTTTATCATTTTACAGTGCAAATATTTGTAATAAAAATAATATATACTTTGATTTCAGTTACAACACAGAATACAATATATATGAAAATGTCAAAAACATCCAACATATTAAATACATTTCAATTCATATTCCATTGTTTAACAGTGCGATTAAAACTGTGATTAATCACTAGTAATTTTTTAAATCGTGATTTTTTTGAGTTAACTGTGATTGATTGACAGCCCTATTTTATATCTGACTTTTTTGATGGCAGAGTCGAAATGTCAATAATATCACTAATCTATGTGTATCTCCATTTCCATTGAGTTTTAAAATATAATGTCATTTCCTATCACCTCCTGATGAAGACACAAAATTAAATGAGGTCAATTGGAGATCATTTTGCTGAATTAGAAAATATGTTTCTACAATATATATAGTTCATTGATAGTCCCTAGAATCTAATATACATAAAATATAGACAAGTTTTTGGAAGAAAGCAATTTCTAAATTACAGATATATTATATCATAAACATTTGTTCAACTTTTTACCTAACAAATGTGTGTTATTAATTATTTCTGTTTCTTGTAAGAGTCATAGGTTCAGTTATATAATCTCATTTATTTTTAACATGCACTGACCTCTTGTTAACAGATATTTACTGTATGCGTTTTTACCAACTTCAACATGTTGTTATTTTCTTAATATTGAAAATCATTAACAAACAAACTGCTTGCTTGTTTTTGGTTGTTTGACCTAATATTTCCCTGATTAAAAAAAACAAGTTGGATTTTGAGTGTAAAATTTACAGAGTAAAATCCTGGCTCCACTGATGTAAATACGAGTTTTGCCACTGATTTCAGTGGAGTTGACTGGAGGACAAATGATTCTGTTTGAAGCAATTTTTGAGGTTTTGAAATTTGGTTAAATTACACACAGGAACAAAGCCAAAACATGCACATATGTGTCTGTGTATCACTGTCTAGCTCAATGGTGAGAGTGCTAACTTACAAGGTGGGAAACCTGGTTTCAAGTTCCTGCTATGCTGGAATCAGACTAGGGTTTTTCATCACAGGTGACTTTGAATCATATAGAACACAGACTTGAATCTGCATCGCACATCACTGGGCCGAGGAGTACAAAAGAGCCTCCCTCAAACTCTCGATGAAAATGTGTAGAAACTGACACACCTCTGTGAATGTCATGTGATTGAAAATGTTCTAGTCTTAATCTCTAATCTATAGGTGTTTGGACTGCTCTTCGTTGCCATCTTACTCTCAGCCTGAACGTATCTATCAGTTACATGCAGCTGTCTTGCAGGTATTTGACTACAAGTAGAAGAAAGCTAATGGCCAAGCTGACAACCAATTAAAGGATATATGTAGGGGTAGACAATTTCATTAGCTGACCTGCAAACAAAAGTGAATTATATTATACAACAAATGTTGCTCAGGTTGAAAAATAAAGACATGTAATTACTGGTATGTGTCCATATTTTTTACTGAAGCTGCAGCAGGTGGGAAGAAATCATATAAGTAGATCCCTTCAATTGCCAAGGTCCCAATACAGCACAGAATATGTAACAAAGATTCAAAACAAGGATCAAAAATACATTATTAATGTAGGTAGGTGATTTATGCTAGGGGATTTATTTCTTAAATGGAAATCACTTTATAACCTTAATTTCATGGTTTTTTTTACAATAGACATGAAGGGGAAAAAATTGTATGAATTATAGGTAACATAACTAAAAATATCACCCATAGTGCAAATAATTGTTAGCAAGTCTTTAGGCAGCCTAAGGTCACTCACATTGCAACCCAGCAGCATACCAATACTAACCACCAGAAAGCTTCAAAGGTGAGTTTAAGGCCCATTGAACATAATCAGTTTTACTAACATGCCAGAATTACACAAACATATAGGACTAATGACTAATAGTGGCACTGTAAAAATCAATTTTTCATAACAACACATTTCACATTTCCTGTCTATGATAGGAAAGAAGAGGTAGATGTGGTATATAGAAGTAAGGCTTTTGATACTGTCTTGTATGAGCTTCTGATAAACTAGGGAAATACAGCCCAGACAGGGCTTCTAAAAGGTGGGTGCATAAGTGGTGCCCAGAGAGTAGGTATCAGTGGTACACAATCAAGCTGGAAAGGCACAGAATTATAGAATCAGAGAATCATAAGACTGGAAAGGACCTTGAGAGGTCATTTAGTCCAATCCCCTGCACTCATGGCAGGACTAAGTATTATCTAGACCAGTGTTTCCCAAACTGTGTTCCGCAGAATGCTGGTGTTTCACACGATGTGAATAGATGTTCTGAGAAAGAATCATAATTTAAAAAAATGGTCTTTAATTTTTTTTTAATTTTAAATTTGGCATATTTGAAGCATAGTTTACAACACTTATTGAATGACTATAATTTAACATAAAACTCTTTTTCTGGTTATTGATAGCTCTCATATTGAATATCACGGCATAAAGGAACGTGACATGCAAGCAAGTTGACATCTACCCTTTTCGGACACATTTCAGTTAGTGATGTCGTACCCCTTCCACTCGGGGTTGCGTGAACTGCAGTGGTATGCACACACCATTCTCTTTATGCCATGTTAAATATAACATATTCTCTCAACATATTCAAACCTATGGGTCTTTACCATGTGTGCGGTAAGCACAAGTAAACTAGCTTTGCTCGAAACAATATAAATATTTGTGACAAACAAAATTTGACAAAAATCTGTATTTCTAAATATTGTTACTAAACCTAATCACCATGGATTTGTGGCTAAAAGAAGGAATTTTGAAACAAAAAGCAAGTTCTTCTGGTACTCCAACTGTGGCCAAAAAAACCGAGCAAAATATTGAGACGCTTCAAAGTGAGGATGAACAATCGCAGTCTTTTGTTGCCAAAAAATCGGTTAGTACTAGTGAGTTATCCAAGGTAAAGCCACTAGGTCTACTGCCCTGCTAAGTCCTTCTGGATATTTCTGCCAGTGGGCAAGGTGAGGCTCTTGCCTGGCGAAGGGAGAACTCATTCTACAGCATCTTTAACTACATAAGGAATGGGAAAGATTGTCCAGGTGGTGAGAGAATACCTGAGGACAAACTCTTTCTGGGTTTTCACTTCTATAGACTGACCACTGGGTGATGGGATGAGGCTGATTATGGTTCTATGGGGAAAGCATTATGGACTTTGTGGTTTGGAGGACTGACCCCTGCTCACTGTTGTCTGGTTTTTCTGCAAGCTAAAATGAAGTATTTATTTTTCCCATCTTCACATGAGGTGTCTGTTGTTTTTACTTCTAACTTGGCCTATATCCCTCTATTGCTAGGGCAAATGTAATGAAATATTGGTGCGTTCCAGTAAATCCAGGAAGGTTTTATCGTTTAAGAATCATCATACTTAATGCCTTTTTCCTCTTAATGTGATACAATTGTTGCCATTACCGCCTCCCATTAGTACACTTTTCCCATTGCAGAAACACTTTGGGAATGTACTGGCAAACTTGGCTCAGTTCTTCACTGCAGCCTGCCAGCAACATCATCAGATCCATCAGTTGTAGATTTGGGCTCTTTGTTTTTTCTTTGACACCTTTAACTTGTTGGTCTTTCTTTGTATACAGCTTTTATTTTGTAAGCCTTTTTCTTCTCCTCATGATTTCTAAAGCCTGCACTTTCCTCCTCGCAATGGTTACCTTCCTAGTCTTTAATTTTAAAGAAAACCAAAAAAGAAAAATTCTGGATAGACTAACTGAACTCCTTCCTTCTCTACTCCCTGAACTTTGAATAATTTAAAGGTAAATTATTATGCATTAACTGTTTAGAACTTTAGAACTTATTTTGTTTCTTACTTCTGCCTTTCCTTTCAAGTGTGTCCTTACCCATATAGGAAAAAGAGAGAGAGATCAGCTGACAGAGCAATCTCAGCTTGATCAAGGTGCTTTCCCAATTTTTCCATAACAGTTTTTGGTTTCTAAAATTGAAAAGTAGGGTTTTTTCCTTGTAAAATAAATAAAACTGCTCTAGGAAAGAAATAGATATCCTCCCCCCTGTTAGTCAATATTATTTTTCATTGGGGGGCAATTTTCTTAAATTTTACTTTAACAAATTAGTTGTCTTTTCAGAACTGAGAACCTAGAGTTGTTTAGTAAAATGTTTCAAATACTTACAAAATATTGTAATAATTTTAATAGTTTTCATATTCTCGATATTTAAGATTTGAAATGGTTGGAACTGTGCTGATGATCTAGGCTCTGGCTCAGCAAGGTAGTTAAGCACATGCCTAAACTGAAGGGCACAAACAACCCCACCCATATTCAAAGCACATGCTTAAGTTCCATTGATAAAAAGTTAAGGAGATATTGTACTTAAATATTTTGCTGAATAGAGATGGGATTACCCACATCATCAAAAGTGGGCACATGAATAAGTACTTCTCTGAAGTGGAACCCTAGCCCATAAAGATTTCTAATTTAAGCAACTCTTTCTGGACCTCTCAGAGTTGCATACATTATCCTTGTTCTTTGCTTCTATCTTTTAAAGACTCTTTATTCCTTTCAACCATTGGTCTTTGTGCCTGAAGACTTTGCCCGTTTAAAAAACAACCTCCAAGTCATATCAACTGAAGCTTTATCTGAAGAAGCACTGCTGCATTATGTCCTAGCCTGATGCATTCAATTGCCTCGTCTCTGTCCACTCAAGGTTTTCATCTGTTTGCCATCTCTTGTGTAGTTGTTTTTATCCTTTTTCACATCAAGACCCAGGCAATAGGCCCTTTCCCATCCTTCAGGCGCAGCTTTCTCCTTTAGGATCCTCTGTATTAATGATCTCAATATCAAGTTATGTTACTTATGCTACTGTCAGAACTATGGTTTTTCTAAGAATGTTTCATGTTCTCATACCACTACAGCTTACAACTCCTCCCATTCCTTTTCCCACTCCACAGCTCTTCATATCAATTACATGGATATGCTTAAAATGTTGGAGGCAGGGAAAAAGCTTCTTCCTTCCTTAGCATTAAATATACAAACAGATTAAAGACAGTTCAATTCACATGTGGGTTTGTGTAATTCCCTAGAAACTCATTTCTAACATCCTTACTAATTTGGCGCAGTACATTATAATCTGTTTGCAGTATATTGGCAGGCAGTAAAGCAGAGAACAATAACTCACCAGCTGTTTTTAACATCCACCTGATGGTCTGCCACAAAAACAAACACACAAAAAACTCCTAGCACTTATTTTCCTTGATCTATGTTCTGCACACTAGAGAATACAATCTCAAGGAAGTATAACTTTATTTACAAGTTTATACACTGACTTCTTTTTTTTTAAACAATGTTGACCTACAGTTATGAATAGAGAAAAAATAATACAAGAAACACACTGTCCTCTACATGTACTGTATCCATAAACAGAACAGATACAATGATACTCATCAAGTTTTATTAATACCTCAGACATGTAGGGACAATTTCTTTTCTCACTTATACCCAGGCAATGCCACTGATGTCATTTTAACTGAGAGGAAAATTTGGCCTAAAGTCAATCACAATAATATTAAACTCTGTTCAAAAGTGTTAGTATGCCGGTATGGAAAAATGAATGAGTAGCAAAGAATAGCATATGGATGAGTATATGTGGGTTGGTTAAACTAGATAAAAGAGGAGGACATTGACTGCAAATAGGCAAGGAAAGAAAGGAAGAGATAATATGGCTTTTTAAAAGCCTGTGGACTAGAGTTTGGACCTGAAGAGCCTGGGACACCTGATTTTCTCACAATGCCATGCCGAGCTACTTCCAGGGAGCATGTAGGTGCTATAGGAAGTATCATCCAAGGAAGCCACAGTGACAGTAGTCTGTGGCTTTCTGATTGGCTAAGCACCCTATTTAACCCAGGTGGTTGCATCAGGAAGGTATATGGACAACTACACAACCTTTGGTCTGCTGTGACACCAAACTTTGTCTTGTATCCTGATTTCTGGTCTCTGATCCCAGCTTGACTTTGACCTGGACTCTTGCGTTCTTTCTCTGGCTTGGTATTATGTCTGGTCTTCAACTCCCACCTGAATCAGACTCTGATTCCAGCCTGGTAGTACCTCTAATCTCTGGCCTCTGACTCCAGCCGGATTCTGACTCTGTTTTCTGCCTCCTAATTCCACCAGGTACTACATCTGGTCTCTCACTCCTGTTTAACTCTAGGGTTGCAAACCCTCCCATATTGGCCAGAATCAGCCTCAGTCTTCTGGTGACTATTAAAAGCAATCCAGGAAATTTTAATAGGCCAAAAGTCCAGTTGGCGGTATAGCAGGGCTAAGGAAGGCTTCCTGCCTACCCTGGCTCCATGTGGCTCCCAGAAGCTGCTGGCACATCCAGCTCCTAGGCACAGAGGGGAATAGGGGGTCTCTATGCTCTCCCTCGCACTCTGCCCCAAGCACCGACTCTGGGAACTGAGGCCAATGAGAGCTGCGGGGGCAGTGCCTGCAGGCAGGGGCAGTGCCTGCAAGCAGGAGCAGTGTGCAGACCCACCTGGCCACCCCTCAGCCTAGGAGACAGAGAGGCCAGTTGCTTCTGGGAGCCACTCAAGGTAAGCACTACCAAGAGCTTGCACCCCTCACTCCTAACTCCGCCCCCAGGCCTTAGCCCCATCCCATACTCAAACTACCTCCCAGAGCCTGCATGCCCTTTCACACCCCAACCCCCCTGCTCCATCCCTGATCCCCTTTCTGCACCCAAATTCCCTCCCAGAGCCCACAGCCCCTTCTGCACCCAACCCCCCTGCCCCAGGCTCAGCCCAGAGCCATCTCCTACACTCCGAACCCCTGAGCCATAACCCCCAACCCAGAGCCCGCCCTCTTTCCCTGTGCCCCAGCCCAGTGTAAATGAGTGAGGATGGGGGTCAGCGAGTGACAGAGAGAGGGCGGATGGAGTGAACGGGGGGTGGGGCCTTGGAGAAGGGATGGGATAGGGTGCGGGACAAGGGCATTTGGATTTTTGCAATTAGACAGTTTACAACCCTTCTTGACTCTGACTCTGTTGCTTGCTTACTAAACCTGGTCTTGGGATCCCTCTGACTCTTGCTCAGCAACTCCTTCTTTGATATGCAGATCCCAGTCCAGTTGTGACCGCTAGTCCAGACTGCCTATGCTCTGGTCCTTTACAAGGGTACTGTAAACTAAGCTCAGTCAGATTTTTGTTTTTTTGTTTGCACTTGACAGCAAAATATTTATCATCATTGCAGCATCGTATAACACTTTTATTTCATGTACTTGTTAATGTGTGATTCAATACTTAGACTTCAATACTGAAAATACTGTTCATTATGAGACAATGAGCAACCAGTACAGCTTGAAGATTGCTTTGTAAACAAGCAAATAATCTCTTAGCAGTCTAAGCTTTCCTTTAGCAAATCAAAAGGCATAATCAGAGCTCATAGACTCATAGACTCATAGGTCAGAAGGGACCAATATGATCATCTAGTCTGACCTCCTGCACAAGGCAGGCCACAGAACCCCACCCATCCAATTTTATAACAACCCCTAACCCAGGACCGAGTTATTGAAATCCTCAAAATTGGTTTGAAGACCTCAAGCTGCAGAGAATCCACCAGCAAGCGACCCATGCCCCACGCTGCAGGGGAAGGCGAAAAACCTCCAGGGCCCCTGCCAATCCGCCCTGGAGGAAAATTCCTTCCCGACCCCAAATATGGCGATCAGCTAAACCCTGAGTATGTGGGCAAGACTCACCAGCCAGCACCCAAGAAGGAAATCTCTGCAGTAACTCAGTTCCCATGCCATCCAACATCTTCCCGCAGACCACTGAGCAGACCTATCTGGTGGTAATCCAAGATCAATTGCCCAAATTAACGATCCTATCATAACATCCCCTCCATATACTTATCAAGCTTTGTCTTAAAGCCAGAAAAGTCTTTTGCCCCTACTACTTCCCTCGGAAGGCTGTTCCAGAACTTCACTCCCCTAATGGTTAGAAACCTTTATCTAATTTCAAGTCTAAACTTCCTAATATCCAATTTATACCCATTTGTCCTCGTGCCTACATTAGTACTAAACTTAAATAATTCCTCTCCCTCCCTAACGTTAACCCCCCTGATATATTTATATAGAGCAAGCATATCCCCCCGCAGCCTTCTTTTGGCCAGGCTAAACAAGCCAAGCTCTTTGAGTCTCCTTTCATAAGGCAGTTTTTCCATTCCTCAGATCATCCTTGTAGCCCGTCTCTGAACCTGTTCCAGTTTGAATTCATCCTTCTTGAACATGGGACACCAGAACTGCACACAGTATTCCAGATGGGGTCTCACCAACGCCTTATATAACGGTACTAACACCTCCTTATCCTTGCAGGAAATACCCCGCCTGATGCATTCCAAAATCGCATTTGCTTTTTTAACAGCCGTATCACATTGGCGACTCATAGTCATCCTGCTATCAACCAGTACCCCAAGGTCCTTCTCCTCCTCCGTCGCTTCCAACTGATGCGCCCCCAACGTATATCCAAAATTCTTATTATTAGTTCCTAAATGCATAACCTTGCACTTTTCACTATTGTATTTCATCCTATTTCTATTACTCCAGTTTACAAGGTGGTTCAGATCTTCCTGAATAGTATCCCTGTCCTTCTCCATGTTAGCAATACCCCCCAGCTTTGTGTCATCCGCAAACTTTATTAGCACATTCCCGCTCTTTGTGCCAAGGTCAGTAATAAAAAGGTTAAATAAGATCGGTCCCAAAACCGATCCTTGAGGGACTCCACTAGTGACCTCATTCCAGCCTGACAGTTCACCTTTCAATACGACCCGCTGGAGTCTCCCCTTTAACCAGTTCCTTATCCACCTTACAACTTTCATATTCATCCCCATCTTTTCCAATTTAACTAACAGTTCCCCATGTGGAACCGTGTAGAACGCCTTACTGAAATCTAGGTAAATTATATCTACCGCATTTTCTTTATCTAAGTAATCCGTCACCTTCTCAAAGAAGGAGATCAGATTGGTTTGACACGATCTACCTTTATTAAATCCGTGTTGCAATTCGTCCCAATTATCATTGACCTCTGTGTCCTTAACTACTTTCTCCCTTAAAATTTTTTCCAAGACCTTACATACTACAGACGTCAAGCTAACAGGCCTATAATTACCCGGATCACTTTTATTCCCTTTCTTAAAAATAGGAACTACATTAGCAATCCTCCAGTCATATGGCACAACCCCCGAGTTTATCAATTGCTTAAAAATTCTCACTAACGGGCTCGCAATTTCACTGTAACAGGGCCTAAAGTTTCTAGAAGAAAAGTCAAACTTTTCAAACCTGGTACTGTATTTATATAAGAAGCATCATGTTCATGAGACAAACCATACAAGAAAACTGTTTCTGTGTGAACAGTGGGAGAATAGATTAAACAAACCTGACAATTTAGAATAGATGTACAGACTGAGTTAATTTCAGCAGCATGGAAGAAAATACTAGGATTTATGGTGTAATTTATGGAATTTTTACAATTGATAATTTATGCAATGTTTCTTTAAACATTAAGGAAATATCATCATACAACTTAGAGTAGGGCTGGCTGGAACACAGAAGTATTGTTTCATGAAAAATGTTGAGGTTTCAGAATTTTGTTCTTCCTCATCAACTATCTTGCCATGAATCTTTTTCTCATTCCCTCTTTCAGGTTTAACCAGAAATTCCATCCTGGGCCTGAGAAACTATCTCGACAAAAGTTTTCTCAACACTGATAGGTTCCTGAAAAATGTTTCTTGTTTCAACAAATTTGTAGTTTTGAAAAAAGATTTCATTAAAAATTTCCTTCCACTCTACTAACTATGTTTCTGCTTAGACACAAAGTCGATGGACAAATTCATCACTGATGCAACTGCACTGTTAACTTCATAATGGCCAAAATTTGCCTTGAGTATGCCTAAGCAACCCCTTTGAAAAGGGCAGATTACATAAGTCATGTACCTTATGCTAATACATCACAACATTTCTACAAACAACTCTCTCTTTGTACTTGATAATCTTTCTTCCCTTCAGTTTAATATTTGGTATTTATGGTGGTTGTCTCTCTGAAAAACTGACTCAACAATCAAGTGTATGATGTAAAAATGTTTCAATCATCTTTAGGAAATGAACACAGGCCCGGACTCCATGGCTGCTCTGGGGCTAGAAAAAAAGAAAATAATGAGTGCTCAACACCCACTGACAACCACTTGGATCAGCCCCTCCCACCTGTCGGTGAGCCCCACTCATCAGCTTCTCTCCTTTCCTCCCAATGCCTTCCCCCCCATGATCAGCTGTTCAGTGGCATGCAGGAAGTGCTGGGGCAGGAGAGGGAGGAGCAGGGGCAAGAAGAGGTGGTGTGAGGGAGCAGAGTGGAGGTAGGAACAGTTGGGGTGGGGATAAGAAGAGGCAGGGGTGGGGCAGGGGCAGAAAGAGGCAGGGTGGGGGTGAGGGCTTGGGGCAAGGGATGGAGTGGGGTGGGGCTTGGGGCACAGCAGGGGTTGAGCATCCCCCAGGAACTGGGAAAGTCGGCACCTCTGGAAATGCAAATGCCTCCATACCTGTACGTTTTACAGTATTGAAGTTGTTTAAGATAAATATTACTTATGGATAAATATTAAAATGGTTCATCCATATAGAGTACCTTAGAATACAGGTGCGACCAAAGCGCTGAAAGGGTGAGCTGCATATTTTTGTATTTTCCTCATCTCTGAAGAGAAGTATTCATTTCCAGCAGTATTGTAGCTGAAAATTATCACATCTATACCAGGTATGTACTGGTCACAGAGCTTGCTTATACACACCAGATGTGTTCATCATGAGATCCTTTAATGTTCTGCCAGGTATGGCTAAGGTTAATTTAAATAGGGCATTTTTCAGGCACATCGCCACCTACTGGTAGAACTGTATAATACAGTTTAGCATTTCTTTACAAAAATGATTCCTCTGGAGAGAGTTAGCAGGGTAGGAAGTTTCTGGTTTACAGATTGTAACCTCATCTATAAATTGCTAATCCCCATAGTGTCTACTATCCTAGATACAATGGACTTGATACTGCACTATTAAATTCATTGTAAGCTTTGTTATTTTGATTTCAATGGACACAGAATCAGTCCTTAAGACATTATTCCTGGAAATATTGTCTTCCAGATCTAATACTTTCAAGATGTGTCTATTCTCTTTCCATTTGAATCATGCACACTGCAGACAAATCATATTTGGGTGGGAGAACAGGAAATGCTAGCAGGCACTTTAATCCACTTTATACCCCATGAAGGAGTAACCAGGATCCTTACAGGAACTGTGCCTATGTTGTTGGCTCTGTCAGTTGGAGAAACAGTTGATTTGATATTAAATGACCCCCCCTTAAAAGTATGGAGTGATTCTTCTACTTTTGACCATATCCATTCAACTACTTTAGAAGCTGACAGTTGAATGGCAGGCAACAAGCAAAACCAGTCTGCTGTGAAGAAAATCCATGCAAAACAGAAATATGCATTTATTATACAATGCTGCATCAGAGCCCTAACATATAGCAATTAAATATATTTTATATTTACAACTTACAGTTTAGTGTTGACATGCTAAGGGGCATAGTAATATAAACTCAGTACATAGTCTTGTTTTAATTTGTTATAATAAATCTATATCATATATAAATAAATTATAGTGTACTCTAAACTTAAGCAATAACCTGCTGCCCCTTAATTACTGATGAGGTGTGTGTAATTGAACTTGGCCACTTTCAAATTCTCTTTCCTGCTATTAGGCAAAATGCATGGTCCACCCCCCATTATTGAGCTTAATGAATTTTAAAGCTTTACTGACCATTTTCAAGACAATATTTCATCACCTTAATCAAGCATAAAGCATAAGGAAAATGGATAGAGCAGGATAGGACAGCTATCCATTTCCCAGTCCTGGGGCACAGATAGACTGTTTTTGTCATATCAGGTCCATACCAGTGCAGCTGTGTAGATCCCGTTTTGCTCTGCTTATGGTCAGTAATTAGCACTCTTTTTATAACTTGACCTATTGTGGTATATTTCATGCTATATACTTGCTGCATTTTCAAAATCACACAAAACACTTTTCCTGATTGGATTACATTTTCTTAGCACATCTTGGTCACACATTCTTCCACTCATATTGTTATCATTCTAGCCATGGTCCTGTTTTTGTTATATTTAGCTATTCTTGTAGCCTTGTCCTTACTGTCACCAGTTTTGGTGTGTTGTAACAGTCCTGGGGTTTTTTCTCATTGTGGCAAGCCTACTTGCTTCCCTTCTTTTTAGTTGTTTTTCATCACTTTGATGCTCTAACACTGTTGTGCACACACTCATGCACATCTTGTGACAGAGAAAATAATATATTACAAGTTTATCACTATGCTGATGATGCCTCCAGCACAAGCTGTACTAGATGGTGATTCTTAATCCATAATGCTGAAATATGTACAATCTACATTTGGGCTACTTGCATCTTCACAGAAAAGCTGCAATAAAATTCTAAAAAGACAAACAAGTAAAAACAACTACCAGATAAAAGTATTTCACATATAATCCAGTGCTGAAAAGTAAAGGTCATTCAGTGGACGATCCACTGGACGATCGAGATGCTAAAGGAGCACTCAAAGATGATAAGGCCATTGCGGAGAAATTAAATGAATTCTTTGCATCGGTCTTCACTGTTGAGCATCTGAGGGAGATTCCCAAACCTGAGCCATTCTTTTTGGATGACAGATCTGAGGAACTGTCCCTAATTGAGGTGTCATTAGAGGAGGTTTTGGAACAAATTGATAAACTAAACAGTAATAAGTCTCCAGGAATTCTTTGTGGGGAGTCAACAAGCATGCGAACAAAGGATATCCAGTGGATATACTGTATTTAGATTTTCAGAAAGCATTTGACAAGGTCCATCACCAAAGGCTCTTAAGCAAAATAAACAGTCATGGGATAAGAGATAAGGTCTCTCATGGATTGGTAACTGGTTAAAAGATCGGAAAAAAAGGATAGGAATAAATGGTCAGTTTTCAGAACGGAGAGAGATAAATAGTGGTGTCCCACAGGGATCTGTACTGGGCCCAGTCCTATTTAATATATTCATAAACGATATGGGAAAAAGGGTAAAACAGTGCGGTGGCAAAATTTGTAGATGATATAAAACTACTCAAGATAGTTAAGTCCCAGGCAAACCGTGAAGAGCTACAAAAGGATCTCACAAAACTGGCTGACTGGGCAACAAAATGGCAGTTGAAATTTAATGTTGATAAATGCCAAGTAACGTATATTGGAAAACATAATCCTAACTATACATATACAATGATGGTGTCTAAATTAGCTGTTACCACTCAAGAAAGAGATATTGGAGTCATTGTGGATAGTTCTCTGAAATCATCCACTGAATGTGCAGCAGCAGTCAAAAAAACAAATAGAATGTTGGGAATCAACAAGAAAAGGATAGATAATAAGACAGAAAATATCATATTGCCTCTATATAAATCCATGGTATGCCCAGATCTAGAATACTCTGTGCAGACGTGGTCATCCTATCTCAAAAAAGATATATTGGAACTGGAAAAGGTTCAGAAAAGGGCAAAAAAAATGATTAGGGTATAGAATGGCTTCCGTATGAGGAGAGATTAATAAGACTGGGACTTTTCAGCTTGGAAAACAGGCGACTAAGGGGGGATATGATACAGGTCTATAAAATCATGAGTGGTATAGAGAAAGTAAATAAGAAAGTGTTATTTATTCCTTCTCATAATACAAGAACAAGGGGCCACCAAATAAAATTAACAGGTAGCAGGTTTAAAACAAACACAAGAAAGTATTTTTTCACGGAACGCACTGTCAACCTCTGGAACTCCTTGCCAGAGGGTGTTGTGAAGGCCAATACTATAATGGCATTCAAAAGGGAGCTAGATAGATTTATGGAAGATAGGTCTATCAATGGCTCTTAGTCAGGATAAGCAGGGATGGTGTTCCTACCCTCTGTTTGCCAGAAGCTGGGATTGGGTGACAGGGCATAGGATCACTTGATGATAACCTGTCTGTTCATTTACTTTGGGGCTCCTGTCATTGGCCACTGTCAGAGGACAGGATACTGGGCTTGATGGACTTTTGGTTTGACCCAGTATGGCTGTTCTTATGGTCAGTATGATAGCCATAAAATAATTATGTGGTTGGCTTATTTGTTTAATTTTAAAGAGTTGATGCTGTCAATCTTATTTTGCACGTTTGCACATTTTCTAGTTATTACAAAGAAATATACGTATGCAAATTCTATTTTCCCCAGTTGGCAGAACAACATGCATAATGCATTGTCAGCTTTACATCCAATTAATACCATCATTAACTTATTGGAAATAGACAATGCTAACAAGTTATTATGCTTTGAACTAACAATTCACTGCCAGAGGTATAATTGGAATTATCAAAAAATACTAACTAGCATTCTGTAACTAAGCATTGTGTGGAATACAATTGCCTTGAGATGGAAAAACATGAGTTAGTCTATTCATGATAGGACTTGGCAACAAGTAGAATTCTAAAGATTGCTGCAAACTGGAGATCAGGGGCCCAATCCTTCTCCCATTGCAATTAAAGACAAAACTACTATTGACTGAACTGATGTAGGACCATCCAGTTGCAGGAGAAAATCCTAAAGGCTAAATCCTGGTGCCATTGCAGATTATGGCAGTTTTATCATTGACTAAGGTACTACCTGGAACTACTCCTCTGCATTATGAGTTTGAATTGGTTTATTGAACTTCACATAGACCTTTAGACCTGCAATTGTTTAGAGGCTTATAGGTAGGTATAGGCAATTTGTTTTCTAACCCGCTTTTTAAACCAGTGAACATAATTATCTCAGATGATGATACTCTCAGAAACTTTGATTTAAAAGCTCTCCCTATAAATAACTTGAACTTTGCCATAACAGCACCAAGGCCTCTCTTCTAATTCATGAATGAATGTATGTGAAAGACAGAGAGCAGGAAGTGTAGGAAAGCCCATTGTTCTAAAAGACCTGTGGCAATATAAAGATTCTTGCTGAGCTTAACTCTTACACAGTGTAGAACATATAGAACAAGCCGCAGCCCTCACTCAAGTAGTCAATGGAGACTTTCTTCTCATTACACCTAATTATCTTAAATTCATGAGGCTACTTACTTGAATAAGGGCTACAGGATTGGGCCTATCCTGTACAAAATGTAGCAATAGATTTAAGGGGAGTTTTACTATGTATCTAGATGAAAGAAAGTCACAGATCAATGTAAGTCCATGAAGAAGAGTTTTAAAATGGCATTAATAACAGGATAGCAAAAATGTGTATCCATGATAAGGAAACAAGGACTGGAGACAGAAAAAAAAGCAGAAAACAGTTGTCTTAGTCTGTCACATACTAGATAATTTGTTGACTACCAAGATAAAAGGCATCAAAGAGAAACAAAATAATTACAAAGGAATAAAAACATCCACTGAAAAGTTTCAGTTGTAGCTCTGTTAGTCTGTATCAGCAAAAACAACGAGGTGTCCTTTTGGCACTTTAGAGACTAAAACATTTATTTGGGCATAAGCTTTCATGGGCTAAAACCCACTTCATCAGATGCATGGAGTGGAACATGCAGTAGAGAGGTATAAATACACAGCATATGAAAAGATGGGAGTTGTCTTACCAAGTGGAGGATCAGTGCTAATGAGCCAATTCAATTTAACTTGGAAGTAGGCAATTCTCAACAGTTGACAAGAATGATTGGAAATCAATTTTGTAGTGTAAATGTAAACCTAGTTTACATTTCCTCATTAACACTACAAAAGTGATGCACAGTCCTTTTGAATTGGCTCATTAGCACTGACCCCCTCCACTTGTAAGGCCCATGGAAGCTTTTGCCCAAATATATTTGTTAGTCTCTAAAGTGCTAGACTCCTTTTTGTATCCACTAAAAAATATTTTTAATAGAAAATGCAAGTTTAACTAAACCCTTTATCCTTTTGAAGTTGGCAAATGGATTATTTTGCATTTTATTGGTCAGTGTCTTTCAGATTACCCATTAAACATCAAGTTCCTGTCACCTCTACATGGACATTGAAGATTTTATATCACTTTTGTAAAAGAACGTGTTTGCCTCAATATTATGGCCAAAGCTTCTCCTTCCACTCTCTTTTGTGTAACATGCTTGGTAATTGTTGGCTACCATCATAAATCTTTTCTATTTATTAATTTTTAAAAAGTCTACATGCATGAAAATGTTACCTCTTCCACTAGCCAGAAGTCCAAGATGGATAATATGCAGTCTCAAACCAGTGACAGATTTAAGATTTATGGAACTTTATACTACTGGAAAAGAGAATTCCTACAGTCGTCTAATGTGACACATGACTTATTTCTGGCACTAGATGCTGTAAAATATCATAGCTAAAAATCATGTGTAGAAAACTATTTTAAGCAATTCATGGAGGTCTGTAGTTATTTATCTCCCTTTTGAGGCAGGTATAGTTAGATTCCTGTGTTGCATGTCTATTGAATAGTACAGTTTACTGGTATAATTTACAGTTTCTTACCATTTACGGTTACTTACACCTATTTTCCAAACCATTTACACCACCATTTATATCACCACCATTTTTTTTCATATGCTTTGGAGATGGTAGTGCAAATACAGAACAAAGCTCTTGATTAAGCAAAGATAAAAGGCTATCTGAATTTGGACACCTGCTGCGAAACAAATAAATGTTTTTGTGAGCATGCCTAAAGGATATGCAAGCAGGTAAGAAATTAAAATCTAATTGTGGGGGTAGAAGACAATGGGAATGACTAAATTATGTATTTCATGATGTACTTGGACATCTATCATATATTACAGAACACTAAAAATTGTTTAAATAGATTTCTTCATCACAAATTAACCTGACCTTTTCATGGTTGTGCGCATTAAGCAGAGGAAATGTTAGAAGTGACAGTTATGTATCAAGAAAGATAGATAGACACACAAAAAATGACAACTGGAAATGTATAGCAATTACAGCTGAAGACAGTGTCATCTCACACATCCCTTGCTAAGGGAAGATTGTTCCTGACATCATATTTTCTAGTGTTTTGTGCAGTTTTATTCTAAGTAACATAATGTCTAGGTTCTACCACTTCCCTCTGAACATTTTTCCATATTCTAATAAAATCATCACAGGAATGTAACTTTCTGATACTGAGCCTACATTTTCTTTCCTTACTTTCATCCCGTTATGCCTAATTATATTGAAGTCTTGTGGAGAAAACAACTAGAATACAGTAGACAAACTTCCAAAGATACTATTCTCTCTGTATTCTCCAATGGGCCAGAACTGGATGGGAAGAATGCAAAAGGAGAAGGGGATTTTAAGATTTCACCACTGCCCTGTACTGTTCATCCAGTCTAGTTTCTTGTCAGTGAACAGTTACCATCTAACAGCTTGTCTTGGTGCCTATGTGGAATAAGATAGTGATCTTAGTTCAATTGCTAATAGAAAAGTGGCACCCCAGCCACACAGACACTGAAGGGGGGACACTGAAAGTTAGTGTCTCAGCTCTGAATTCTCTCCTCCCTGAGAGAATGCAGATTGTAGTCTTGGGTGAAGGCTCATTTTCCACAAGATTCTTCTCATGCAAGGTGCCACATGATTCTGTTCAATTACCTCCGCCCCCTCACCGAGGGTGAATATGAAGCTGCCATATGAGGTTTGGTTGTTTCTGGAGAATGTCAGTAGCTAGAGAGTTCCCCTCCCCCACACTGTAATATTTGGGTGCATAACTGCAAAGCCTCATTTCTATATACAACTCAGAGGAGAAAGGCAGATAGAGAAAAGTCTGAGAAGAAGCACAATGGCTTTGTTTGGGATCTGCACTGCACTCCGAGAGCTAACAAACTGATGGAGGGGCAAAGAGAGTGAGTTTTACAAGTGGAACTCCTCTGTTGAGACTTCTCCAGCGAGAATGAGTCTCCACAAATTATTTATACTATCATCCAATTTCTGACCTTGAAAGAACTCAAACTGGTTTTTCTCTCCAACTTCCCCCAAAAAACAAATACAATGCTGAAATCACAAGATAAGTTACAAGAACATGCACCAGTAACTGGAGCTGGATTCTCCAAAACAAATAAGGGTCTGGATGCTGGATAAGACTAGAATCATGATAATGAAGATCTAATCCAACCCAGAATCTTAATTTGTATGTGTTTTTCAAGTATATCACATTTAATCAAGTCTAGCTAAGAAAAGCAATATTTTTAAACCTCCCTTTCACTGATAGTTGTAGCCAAACTTCTGTACTCTACAGATATGGCATACCTCCTCTGAAGTCCTTTTCCCCATTATCTGTGAATAATTTTAATTCCATATTTGACACTCACTGGAGCTGTTATAGAACACATCTATTTAAATTGCATTAATATGCCATCCAAATGACCACGTGTTCTTTTAATTTTCTCATTAGTCCTCTGAAATAAAACCTCTTTGTTGTTGTTGTTGTTGTTGTACAGTATACACACAGCCAAAGTGAGAGAACCCACCCTAATCACATGATTTCCCTAGCACAGCTCAAGTGGCCAATCCATGCTTGTGCCTGCTTTAAAACACATTCCTCACTGTTATGGTATTTGAGGCACTGACCCTGCAGTCATTTGGATCTTCTCTACACACAAGTGGGAATTTCATTCTCTATATATTCAGTGCTTAAAATGTATAGTTTTGCTGGGACCATCTGTTTTTTCTTTTGCCCCAAACACTGCAAATTACTTGGCAAAATCCCCAAATGAACATGGCTTAATATGAGTGCTTAGTGGACCCAACAGTACAAAATTATACAAATGATGCTATTTTGATTTTTAATCTGATTTGTGCATCACCGTACATTAGATGATTATACTAAGTGTCACAAAGGAGAAACTGGACTTCAGTCATAGAGTAAATTTAACTGTCAAAATTAAAATCCAAGAGATGAGAAGTAAAGATGGTCAGGTATTCCAGGGCAGTACCTTAGGGTTACATGATGATGGAGAGGCAATGAATCTTTACTCTCTCTCTCTCTTTCTGCTATCCCTCCAGTGTTAGTTTTCAGGAGGCGGCTGGGCACACATTCTTTACAGCTCATGCCTCCTTCCCCTTCAGCAAATCACCTCAGATAGTCTACTCATTGTAGTGTGGATTTTAAGCTAAGGAGAACTAGTGGAGGAGTTACTCAGTCCTGTTGCAAGAAAACAGAGGAGCCAATTACCTGTCTTACCTCTCAAGATGACTAAGACTCAAGCCTATGTAGAAAGGCAGAGGGAAAGACCGACGCTGGAAGAGAATAGCAAACCAGTGACCTCCCTGTTACCCAGCAGACATAGACAAATAGGGCCTGATTACAGGTAACAGTGCAGTTCAGGAGACGCCAACAGATTTTATTTATCTACAATGCTGAAATCAGAGGTATTAGAATTTTTTCCCATAAAAATGACATACAATATGGTATATGGAGAATAAAATTTCCCTCCCATACTTTATCTCTATACACTTTAAATCTATAATTGCATGATTTGGTATAAAATCAGATTGTAATCTTAATGCCTGTCACCTCATGTCTTAATGCCTGCAATGTCATACCTAGCAATCACTGCATTCCCCTCGCCCCTCCTTCCTATATCATACAGGTGCAAACACATAGGATTTTTTTTTCTAGAGTTCCATATAACCTCAAAACCCTGGCCTTTTCTCAGCAGTGTAAATGAAGGACAAAAATGAGTTTCATCATTGCAATAATGTATAATGTATATAAAATATTTGGTTTTCAAGACAATTATGTAAAAAAATACTTAAAAAATGTTAGGTTCTTCAATCAAGTCATAACTGCAAAAAATGTATTGCTTTTTGTAAAAAAATGAAGTGAATATCTTGAACTTTCTTATGCTTCTGAAGTATGTGTACATTATGTTGGATAATTTAATGCTTCCCATCATGCATTATGCTGTCTGCAACGAATTAACATTAACTAAAGTACTCTGGCTCTGCATTACATTCCAGTAAAACTGAAATAAGTTATTTTACTTTCTAAACAGCAGATGACATAGGTAGCAAAACATCCATTATTCCCATGTACATTGCCACAAAGATCATAGTTCAGCATATTTCTCTAATAAAATTGCCTTAAATTGCCATTATAGTCAATAGGACACATGCACAGAAATTCTGTTCTATTGCATAACATTGCATTTTCTACGGGAATTAATTATGCAGACAACTCTTTTGCAGACAACTGTATCTTACCAGTGCTATTTATAATCTAGGGAGGATCATACGAATTATATATGAAACACTTGTCCTGGAAATTCATTGCATACAATACTATATAAGAAGAAAATATTAGTAAGCAGCAAAAACACAGTCCTGACCACTGAGAAGACATGTCATACACCATATGCCATTTTCCAGAATAAATAGACTCCATGGATGGCTATTTCTTGAGAATGCAAATAAGAATGTACAAAACTTTTGGACTAAGAAAAGGCCATCTGGCCCACCTTTACTGCCTTTTATTGGTTTATCTTATTTAGATCTAGTTGCATTACTCACTGTGAACCATTTATTCAGCAAACAAAGCCCTTCTTTTTGTTCATAGAATCATATAATGGTTATACTGGAGGGGTCTTGTGATGTCATCTAGTTCAGTCCCCTGCACTTAGAGTAGGACTAAGTATTATCTAGACCATCTCTGGAAAGAATCTGTCTAACCTGCTCTTCAAAATTTTCAATGATGGAGATTCCACAACCTCCCTAGGCAATTTATTCCAGTACTTAACCACTCTGACAGTTAGGAAGTTCTTCCTAATGTCCAATATAAACTGCCATTGTTGCAATGTAAGCCCATTGCTTCTTGCTCTATCCTCACAGGTTAAAGAGAACAATTTTTCTCCCTCCTCCTTGTAATAAACTTTCATGTACTTGAAGACTGTTATCATGTCCTGTCTCAGTCTTCTCCAAACTAAACAAACCCATTTTTTTTCAATCTTCCCTGATAGGTCATATCTTCTGGAGCTTTAATCATTTTTGTTGCTCTTCTCTGGACTTTCTCCAATTTGTCCAAATCTTTCCTGAAATGTGGCACCAAAAAATGGACAAAATATTCCAGATGAGACCTAATCATGGTGGAGTAGAGCAGAAGAATTACTTCTCATGTCTTGCTTACATCACTCTTGCTAATATATCCCCCAATGATGTTTGGTTTTTTTGCAGCAGTGTTACACTGTTGACTCATATTTAGCTTCTGATTCACTATTACACCCAAATCCCTTTCCGCAGTACTCCTTCCTAGGCAGTCATTTCCCATTTTGTATGTGTGCAACTGATTATTCCTTCCTAAGTGGAGTACTTTGCATTTATCCGTATTGAATTTCATCCTATTTACTTCAGACAATTTCACCAATTTGTCCAGATCATTTTCAATTTTAATCCTATCCTCCAAAGCATTTACAACCCCTCCCAGCTTGGTGTTATCCACAAACTTTATAAGTCTACTCTCTATGCCATTATCTAAATAATTGATGAAGATATTGAACAGAACTGGATCCAAAACTGATCCCTGTGGGACACCGCTCAATATGCCCTTCCAGCTTGACTGTGAAACACTGATAACTACTCTCTGGGAACGGTTTTCCAACCAGTTCTGCACCCACCTTATTGTATCTCCATCTAGGTTGTGTTTCTCTAATTTGTTTGTGAGAAGCTCATGTGGGACAGTAACAAAAACCTTACTAAAGTCAAGATATGCCACATACCACTTCCCCACATCCACAAGACTTATTACACTCTCAAATAAAGCTTTTAGATTAATTTGATACAACTTGTTCTTGACATACCCATGTTGACTGTTAGTTATCTTATTATCTTCTACGTGTTCACAAATTGTTTGCTTAATTATTTGCTTCATTATCTTTCCAAGTACAGAAGTTAAGCTGAGTGGTCTGTAATTCCCTGGGTTAACCTTATTTCCTTTTTTATAGATTGGCACTATATTTGCCCTTTTCCAATCATCTAGAATCTCTCCCATCTTCCATGACTTTTCAAAGATAATTGCTAATGGCTCACATATCTCCTCAGTCAGCTCCTTGAGTATTCTAGGATGGATTTCATCAGGCCCAGGGGACTTTCAGACATCTAACTTGTCTAAGTAATTTTTAACTTGTTCTTTTCATGAGGGCTTCTCCTAGGATGTTGTAGAGGTATGTTTGTAGAAGAGTATAATTTAAAAATGATCCTTCATCAGGGACATTATTATGAACATAGGAATTTGGAGATGTGCCATGGAGGCAGGGGTTGGGAACACTGCATTGCTGTGTGCAGTAGTGCACTCAAGCAGCTCTCCAGTTTGTTTTATTAAAGTTTTATTCCTTTCTCATTCACTGGTTTGTTATTTAATGAATTATAATAACATTGTACATCGTAACGGAAGTGCTGAATGAGAAGGAAATTTCAGTCATTTTGAAGATAATTCCTGTGTTTGCAACTGAAAGCAGAAACAAAGGGAAGCACCAAAGAAGTTCGTGGAGCACCAGGCACAGAGACTTGTGTATGTATTTGGTGAGCACAACAATAGTTTGATTAGCTTAAGAAAAGGGAAAAAAGCTAAAAATGGATGTGTTTCAATCTCCATCCATTTAGAAATTGTCAGGCAATATTCCAGAGAACTAGAAAACATTCAGCCAGATATTTGATTTGTATTTAGCGCCATAGGTGCAGAGGAGAAAAATGATAAAGTGAAATAATCTTTTTGCATGTTTTTGGGGCAGAAGTATTGGATATTTATAACAACTTCAATCTTGAAGAAGGTGGAAGCATGAAGTTAGGTAAAATACTGACTAAATTTGAGGAACATTGCATGCCAAAAAGGAATGGCCATCTGTACCCAGTCTTTCCCCTTTGAGAGGCACACATTTTTTACATGCATGCAAAATAATGAGACCATAGATCAATATGTTCCAGGATTAAGGAAACTCAGTGACTTTAGTGAGCTGACAGAGTCTCTGGTAAGAAATAGAATCATTTATGGCATTAAAGACAATGTGTTAAGAGAGGTACTTCTCCCTGAAGAAGACTTAACTTCGGAAAAAGCTCTCCAAATAGGCAGGGCAGCAGAAACTGTGAAAGCACAAGCCAAGGAGCTGAATTCACCAGAAGGGGTTATCCATTTACTAAGCACAAAAGAATATAACCAGAATAAGTCAAATAAAGAGTAGAACCACTTGCTATGAAAACCACTGCTAGGGGGAAGACTGGGTACAGATGGTCATGTGGAGGGTGTGGATCACAGCATGGCCCCAGTGTGTTGCCTTTGGGAAATTCTGTCATAAATATGGGGAAAATAATCATTTTTAAGATGCTGCAAATCTGAAATGCAGAAAAGTCAAGTGCATTCAGTTAAAGACAATCTATTTGAGGAGTTTTTCATAGGCGTACTGGAATCTAGCAAGGCTGATGAGAGGAACTGGATACTGACTATGACAGTGAATGGAACAACTATTCTACTGAAACTGGACACAGAAGCTCAAGTTACTGTTCTGTCTGAAAAGGATTATAAGAGACTGAAAATTGATCCCAAACTGGACCCATCAAAAATAAAAGAAACTGGTTATTCTGGAACAAATATACCAGTGAAGGGGAGGTATGTTGCTAGCATCAACCATAAAAACATCATGTACAGATCCCCATTCATTGTTGTGCCAAAGGAGGTGACACAAATTTTAGGCTTGGCTGCATGTGAAAAACTCAGTCTGGTAAAAAAGGGTGCTCTCACTACCAGATGATACTGAACCTGGTTATGAGACACTTTTTCAGGAATATCATGGCCTGTTTCAAGGGTTGGCAACTGCATATGCATCAAAATCACTGACTGAGGCAGAAATCAGATACATACAGATCAAGAAGGAGCTTTTAGGAATAGTGTTTGCCTGTGACAGATTCAATCGGTATATTTATGGACAGACAGCGGAAGCTGAAACACACCATAAGCCCCTGATAGCATTGTTTAGCAAACTGCTGAATGACTGAACCGTAAGGATTCAAAGAATGATGATAAAGCTGCAGCAGTGTGATTTGATTGTCATCTACATACCCAGTAAATTCATGTTCACTGCTGATGTGCTTTCCAGAGCAGTGCTGCCACAAAATCAGAGAATACTTTAGAGACAGATTTAAGCCTATGTAGATCTGATTGTAAAGTCAATTCCCATGGCTAACCTGAAACTTCAACAAATAAGAGAGGAAATGGAGAAAGATGAAGAGTTGGGAATCCTTAAAGAAATGATAATTAATGGGTGGCCTGAAGAAGTAAACAGTTGCTGTCCAAGTATAAGAAACTACTGGAACTGCAGACATGAACTCACTGTGATAGTTGGGGTGATTTTCAAGGGCAATAAGGTTGTAATTCCAATCAGCCTCCAAAAAGAAATGCTACAGAAGATCCACAAGGGTCATTTAGAATTGAGAAATGCAAACAATGAACATGAGAGGTGCTGTATTGGCCACAGATCAGTCATGACACTGTTAAAGTGGTAGGAAACTGCTTGAAATACAAGCCACATCAACAGGCAGAGCCGCTGAGACCTAGTCCAGTTCCACAAAGGCCTTATGAGAAGATAGGCACCAATTTATATACCTGGCAATCAAAGGATTATTTAATAGTCTCAGATTATTATTCTCTGTATCCAGAAATTTGCACATTGCCCAGTGCTAGTAGTAAGTCTGTGATGGCCAGCATGAAGGGAATCTTCTCCAGACATAGAATTCCAGATTAAGTCTTTAGTAATAATGGGCCACAATTTTCCAGAACACATTTTAGGCAATTTGCCATAGATTGAGATTTTCATCACAAAACATCAAGTTCTAATAACCCCCAGTCAAATGGACTTGTGGAAAGGTCTAAGGACAGTAAAGAACCTTATGAAAAAGACTTTTGACAGAAGGATGATTTTTATAAAGTGTTACTGGTTTACAGATGTACACCTTTGGAGAATGGCATTTCTCCAGCTCAGTTGCTAAAGGGAAGAATGATCAGATCTAATTTATCAGTTACTGATCATTTGCTGAAATCTCATAACAATGCAACTGTATGAAATATGAAAGAAAACCATAAGTGGAAGCAGAAATATTATTTTGACCACAGGTCCTGTGATCTCCCATCTCTTAACCCAGGTGATAATGGGACTAAGAAATGACACCTCTACTATGGGGGCCAAAGAGGTACTATTAAAGAACACTTGCATCCGTGGTCTGATGTAGTCCAGACAGACCAGGGGGACACATTTCAACATAATCAAAGGGATCTATGTGTAGTCCCAGAAAGTTCCAACACATTGACAGTAGATGTGGACTCTGGCATTTCCCATCTGTTTGATCTTTTATCATCAACACACAAAGGATAAATTGTTGATGTTAGGAATAATTTAAAAAGGGATAGAGAATAAGATAGAGAATATTTTATTGCCTTTATATAAATCTATGGTTCGCCCACATCTTGAATACTGTATACAGATGTGGTCTCCTAACCTCAAAAAAGATACTGGCATTAGAAAAGGTTCAGAGAAGGGCAACTAAAATGATTAGGGGTTAGGAATGGGTCCCATATGAGGAGAGATTAAAGAGATTTGGACTTTTCATCTTGGATAAGAGGAGACTAAGGGGGGGTATGATAGAGGTATACAAAATCATGAGTGGTGTGGAGAAAGTGAATAAGGAAAAGTTATTTACTTGTTCCCATAATATAAGAAGTAGGGGCAACCAAATGAAATTAATGGGCAGCAAGTTTAAAACAAATAAAAGGAAGTTCTTCTTCACACAGCACACAGTCAACCTGTGGAACTTCTAGCCTAAGGAGGTTGTCAAGGTTAGGACTATAACAGGGTTTAAAAGAGGACTAGATAAATTCATGGAGGTTAAGTCCATTAATAGCTATTAGACAGGATGGGTAAGGAATGGTGTCCCTAGTCTCTGTTTGTCAGAGGGTGGAGATGGATGGCAGGAGAAAGATCACTTGATCATTGCCTGTTAGGTTCACTCCCTCTGAGGCACCTGGCATTGGCCACTGTCGGTAGACAGGATACTGGGCTGTATCCAGTACGGCCATTTGTATGTTCTTATGTCAAGGAACAAGAGAACAACTCAGACTCTAATGAAAAGCTGATACTGAGACGATCAGAGCGGGAGATTAAACATCCTGAAAGAATCATAGATACTTGCTAACCTTCCTGGAGAAGGAGTATTTAAGGAAAGTGAGTGGTAAAAATTCACTCGAGAGTGATGTGCTGGTAATCTCTTCTCTCTAGGTAGTTGATACATTGGGTTCATGGAAATGTATTACATGGATAGATAATGTAATGCATGTGTTATTAGATTGTCGTTAGCTGTTTTATATATATATATATATATATATATATATATATATATAACAACAAGTAATTTGTTTTTATTTAAGAGAGAAGATGTAGAGATATGTTTGTAGATGATTATAATTTAGAGATGCTCCCTCACAAGAGACAGTATTATGAATATAGGAATTAGAGATCTGTCCTGGAGGCGAGAGTGTGCAGCAGGTCACCATAGAGGCTCTCCAGTTTGTTTTATTAAAGTTTTATTCCTTTCTCATTAACTGGTTTGTTATTTAATGAACATCAAGATCGTTACAGGGGTGAAACTGAAGATGCCACGCTTGTACTTCATACAGAGTAATTGTCTTGTATTCCCCAGACCTCCTCCCACAAGCCTCGCCATTTATTAAATTTTAGAGACTCCCACCTCTGTATCTAACTCAGTCTCCAGACAAGCTAGCCTACTAGGTGAGGGGCTTGTGTCCCACCATTCAGCTCAGAGTCCCTCCATCTCTTCTCCTCCAATCTATAAAGAGGTGAATGGTGGGCCTTAAAAGTGGCTAAGGTTTTCTTTCCCCTGCTGGCCCAGGCAAAGTCTCTCCACCCACCTCCCAGTCTACGTTATGGGTGGTTCATTTTAAAGTTTAGTACTAAGAGGTTTAGCATTTTATTTTTAATTAAAGTTGAACTTTAAAACAACACAGAGCAGATTGTACCTCTCACTGCTTTCTTATCATTTTTAAAAAGTCTCTTATTTTTTTTAACATTTTAAATATTGGAAATATCTGGTGCTCACTTCCCTTTTTTGTTGTTGGCAAAATCTTTGGAAGATCTGCACAGTCATGACATATTAGTATTTTGTGACACAATATTTTGTCACTCTCACTTATTCTGTCAGGAAGGAATTTCGATATTTTAAAAATAGATGTAGACAGAATATAATGCTCTTATTTGTTGGACAAACAGGAACATTTTTTAAACATTCTGAAGTTCTTTTCACCTGTGTCTCTCCTGTTACCTTTCTTTCTTCACTAAAAATCTCATCCACCTACTTCTTGAGACAATCATGACCATTTCCCCCCAGATATAGCTCTTTTTTTGAAGGTTAGGTAAAGAAGAAATTACATCTGAGTTAAATGACTATTCACAGAGGTAATAAATTCTTCAATAAATTCTTGCTATGATCAGTTTTTGAGCAATTCATAGGCTGAAATATATCACTAAAATATCTTTGGACAATCTCAAAACATATACACATTTATGATCTCTTTGTGAACAATTAATGAAAACTCATGGAAGACACTAGAGATTCCAGAGGACTTGAAATGGACATATAGTGCCAATCTTATAAAAAGGGAAATAAGGACAACCAGGGAAACATAGTGGCATATCTTGACATTAGTAAGGTTTTTGTTACTGTCCTGCAAAACGATCTGGATAAACTGGAGAAATAGTCAGAAGGAAATAGGATTCAATACAGACAAATACAAAGTACTCCACTTAAGAAGGAACAATCAGACACAATGGGAAATGAACACAAACAAAATGGGAAATGACTTCTTAAGAAGGAGTACTGTGGAAAGGGATCTAGGGGCATACTCAATCAGAAGCTAAATATGAGTCAACAGTGTAACACTGTTGCCAAAAAAAAGCAAACATCATTCTGGGATGTATTAGCAGGAATATTTTAAGGAAGACATGAGAAGTAATTCTTCTGCTCTACTCCATGCTGATTACACCTCAAATGGAGTATTGTGTCCCATTCTGGGTGCCACATTTCAGGAAAGATGTGGGACAAATTGGAGAATGTCCAGAGAATAGCAACAAAAATGATTAAAGCTCCTGAAAATATGACCTATGGGGGAAGACTGAAAAAAATGATTTCTTTCGTTTGGAGAAGAGAAGGCTGAGAGGGGACATAATAACAATTTTCAAATACATAAAAGTTTGTTACAAGGAGGAGAGAGAAAAATTGTTTTCCTTAACCTCAGGTATCAGAGGGGTAGCCGTGTTAGTCTGGATCTGTAAAAGCTGCAAAGAGTCTTGTGGCACCTTACAGACTAACAGACGTTTTGGAGCATGAGCTTTCGTGAGTGAATACCCACTTCATCGGATGCAGTGGGTATTCATCCATGAAAGCTCATGTTCCAAAATGTCTGTTAGTCTATAATGTGCCACAAAACTCTTTGCTGTTTTTCCTTAACCTGTGAGGATAGGACTATAAGCAATGGGCTTAAATTGCAGCAAACAAAGTTTCCTAACTGTCAGAGTGGTTAAGCAATGGAATAAATTACCTAGACGGGTTGTGGAATCTACATCATTGGAGATTTTTAAGAGCAGGTTAGACAAACACCTGTCAGAAATGGTCTAGATAATACTTATTCCTGCCATGAGTGCAGGGGACTGGACTAGATGACCTCTCTAGGTCCCTTCCAGTCCTATGAATCTATGATGGTATTTGCACGTGGTAGTCACTGGCCTCCTCAGTCACTGCCAAACCCCATTTGTCATTAAGGACAAGTTAAGAGATGGAGACTTTATTGACTGTTGAACAATACCTGAATCAGTGCAACAGGTTCTCCTTTATGGGAGGATTGGATGGCAAAGTTTGACTTGGAAGCTGATTCCGATATATTGTGCTTATTGAATCTGGGAAGAGTAAGAAAGGCAATTATGATCCATATTTGTAACTGTTAGTTTTTTAAGTCACTCAGAGTACAAGGTGGGTGGAATTTGGGAGTTGATGCTGGGAGCTTCAATAGAGCCCATTTGGGGGCTGCTAGAAATCTGGAATCTTAGTTCTTGCTCAGGGTTTCTCAAACAGGGTTCGCCACTTGTGTAAGGAAAGCCCCTGGTGGGCTGGGCCGATGTGTTTACCTGCCCTGTCCGCAGGTCCGGCTGATCGCGGCTCCTACTGGCCACGGATCGCTGCTTCAGGCCAATGGGAGCTGCTGCAAGCAGAGCAGGCCGAGGGATTTACTGGCCACCACTTCCAGCAGCTCCCATTGGCCCAGAGCAGCGATCCGCAGCCAATGGGAGCCACAATCAGCCAGACCTGTGGACGGGGCAGGTAAACACACCGGCCTGGCCCGCTAGGGGCTTTCCCTACACAAGTGGTGACCCCTGTTTGAGAAACCCTGTTCTTGACCAATTTTACCTTACGTCAAAGCAACTTGACCACACAGGTGGGGGTGTGGAGGAATTTGCTCATCTCTCGAGGGCAGGGGTGAGCATTCTTTGAATTTGACACTATAATCCATGTTGTCAAGTATCAGAGGGTAGCCGTGTTAGTCTGGATCTGTAAAAGCAGCAAAGAATCCTGTGGCACCTTATAGACTAACAGACGTTTTGGAGCATGAGCTTTTGTGGGTGAATACCCACTTCCTCAGATGCATGTAATGGAAATATCCAGAGGCAGGTATATATATGTGTGCTAGCAAGCAAGCTAGAGATAACGAGGTCAGTTCAATCAGGGAGGATGAGGCCCTGTTCTAGCAGTTGAGGTGTGAAAACCAAGAGAGGAGAAACTGGTTCTGTAATTGGCAAGCCATTCACAGTCTTTGTTCAATCCTGAGCTGATGGTGCTGTAGTGTAGGAATACACTAAAAAAGGATGGAAGCTGGAGGCATGAAGGTAGGCATAGCGGTCGGTGGGTTTTCGATATAGGGTGGTGTTAATGTGACCATCACTTATTTGCACCGTGGTGTCTGTCCTATCTCGGGGACTCTCTTTCTGCCCTGCCACCCCCGCCAACATGATACAGTTCTGTGGCGATCTGGAAGCCTACTTTTGCCGTCTCCGACTCAAAGAATACTTCCAGGACAACACTGAACAGTGCACTGATACACGGGTGCCCTCCCACCAACAGCACAAGAAAAAGAACTCCACATGGACTCCTCCTGAGGGTCGAAATGACAGCCTGGACCTATATATTGAATGCTTCCGCCGGCGTGCACAGGCAGAAATCGTGGAACAACAACATCGCTTGCCTCACAACCTAAGTCGTGTAGAACGCGATGCCATCCACAGCCTCAGAAACCACCCTGACATTATCATCAAAGAGGCTGATAAAGGAGGTGCCGTTGTCATCATGAACAGGTCTGACTATCAAAAGGAGGCAGCCAGACAACTCTCCAATACCAAATTCTACAGGCCACTTCCCTCAGATCCCACTGAGGAATACACTAAGAAACTACAGCATCTACTCAGGACACTCCCTACACTAACACCAGAAGAAATCAACATACCCCTAGAGCCCTGACCAGGGTTATTCTATCTACTACCCAAGATCCACAAACCCGGAAATCCTGGACGCCCCATCATCTTGGGCATTGGCACTCTCACTGAAGGACTGTCTGGATATATGGACTCTCTACTCAGACTCTATGCCACCAGCACCCCCAGCTATCTCCGCGACACCACTGATTTCCTGAGGAAACTACAATGCATTGGTGACCTCCCAGAAAACACCATCCTAGCCACCATGGATGTAGAGGCTCTCTACACAAACATCCCACACATAGATGGAATACAAGCTGTCAGGAACACTATCCCTGATGATGCCACAGCACAACTGGCTGCTGAGCTCTGTGCCTTTATACTTACACACAACTATTTCAAATTTGATGACAATATATATCTCCAGATCAGTGGCACTGCTATGGGCACCCGCATGGCCCCACAATATGCCAATATCTTCATGGCCGACCTGGAACAACGCTTCCTCAGCTCTTGTCCACTCACACCCCTTCTCTATCTACGCTACATTGATGACATCTTCATCATCTGGACCCATGGGAAGGAGACTCTGGAAAAATTCCACCATGATTTCAACAGCTTCCACCCCACCATCAACCTCAGCCTGGACCAATCTACACGGGAGGTCCACTTTCTTGACACCACGGTGAAAATAAGTGATGGTCACATTAACACCACCCTATATCGAAAACCCACCGACCGCTATGCCTACCTTCATGCCTCCAGCTTCCATCCCGGGCACATCACACGATCCATTGTCTACAGCCAAGCACTGAGGTACAACCGCATCTGCTCTAACCCCTCAGACAGAGACCAACACCTACAAAATCTCCGCCAAGCATTCTCAAAACTACAATACCCGCATGAGGAAATAAGGAAACAGATCAACAGAGCCAGACGTGTACCCAGAAGCCTCCTACTGCAAGACAAACCCAAGAGAGAAACCAACAGGACTCCACTGGCCATCACATACAGCCCCCAGCTAAAACCCCTCCAACGCATCATCAAGGATCTACAACCCATCCTGGACAATGATCCCACACTTTCACAAGCCTTGGGTGGCAGGCCAATCCTTGCCCACAGACAACCTGCCAACCTGAAACATATTCTCACCAGTAACTGCACACCACACCATAATAACTCTAGCTCAGGAACCAATCCATGCAACAAACCTCGATGCCAACTCTGCCCACATATCTACACCAGCGACACCATCACGGGACCTAACCAGATCAGCCATACCATCACTGGTTCATTCACCTGCACATCCACCAATGTAATATACGCCATCATATGCCAGCAATGCCCCTCTGCTATGTACATCGGCCAAACTGGACAGTCTCTACGGAAAAGGATAAATGGACACAAATCAGACATTAGGAATGGCAATATACAAAAACCTGTAGGAGAGCACTTCAACCTCCCTGGCCACACTATAGCAGACCTTAAGGTGGCCATCCTGCAGCAAAAAAAACTTCAGGACCAGACTTCAAAGAGAAACTGCTGAGCTTCAGTTCATCTGCAAATTTGACACCATCAGCTCAGGATTGAACAAAGACTGTGAATGGCTTGCCAATTACAGAACCAGTTTCTCCTCTCTTGGTTTTCACACCTCAAATGCTAGAACAGGGCCTCATCCTCCCTGATTGAACTGACCTCGTTATCTCTAGCTTGCTTGCTAGCACACATATATATACCTGCCTCTGGATATTTCCATTACATGCATCTGAGGAAGTGGGTATTCACCCACAAAAGCTCATGCTCCAAAACGTCTGTTAGTCTATAAGGTGCCACAGGATTCTTTGCTGCTTGTAATCCATGTTGTCATGGGTACACCATGGACTGGCAATTATTGTAAAATTTCAGTTGTTTATTGAGCCACATTTTTCATGTGGATATGGGGTTACCAGAACCCTGGCAGCAGGTTTTAGTTATGCTCATAGGAGGGTGAACCCTATAAGGGCTAATAAGGAGTCAGCAAGGGCAGATTTAGATAGGGCTTTAGAGTTTAAGGATCTGTAAGAGTGGTGGACACCCAAAAAGCAATAAACCGGTAGCAAGGTGAGTTATGGTATTATGCAAGTGTAGGAAGGATGGGATTTGCCTAATCAAAGCAATACAGACTGGCCTACTGTGGAGGCTGGTTGTGCCAAGCCATTTCTTCTTCTCAGGGAAGGGCAATGTTCATGGCAATATCAAAGAGCATGTATTGATAAGATTACATTTGTGAATTGGGATCCCATTTGTTCAAGCTTGGACTGGCTACGTCCAGAGCTCAACTTGGAACAGAAGTTCAATGGATTATGCCTATCAATGCTGGTATCAGAATGCATACAAGGTATAGAGGCATCTGCTGAGGAGAATAATTCAATGACTAATATGTGCTAAACTCTTCCTGTTCATCCCTTTCTTCAGGATCATATGAACAGGTCATAGAAGTTGGTGACTGGATATAGGAGCTTAATATTGTGAATTAATAATGGCAAGTTCCCCTGGAAGTTCACTATTGGGCCCCAGTGGTAAGAAGGCTCTGAACTGACATGGATTCAGGGGCATACTCTGGTGTCAATGGATGGTCCTCTTACACTCATTTGCCAGGGACTACCCTAACTAGGAAGTAGATTTGATTCTGGATGCTGTTAGGTAAGGAATGGTTCACAATCTGAGAATTTGTTATGGGTTCAGGAATGCAGGCATACCTATTGCTGGCACTTCCTACTGGCAGGTGCACAGTGCAAATTCTATAGAGAGGTTTGCTCCCTGATAAACCAGAAGTGGAAGCAGATTCAGAGAAGGCATTCAGAGAAGATGGTGGGGAATTGGGCTCAGGCTCCTAATATGTGGTACAGCCAGGAGATAGCCTTCTGTTCACCACCATGAGGGAGGGAGATGGGGTGTCAGCAATAGTGCTGGGACTATGAGGTGAGTGACTGTTGACGTCCATCTACCAAATGGAAGGGATTACACTAGGAAGGATGACCTACACTGGATGAGTTATTGACTGATACTTCCCAGATGTGCTACATATTAAAGCTGTAGCTTAGTTAGGCCATATTCCTGATGTCTTGCCTTTCTTCCTACAGAAACTACTATCCTGTTCATTTAGTTATACCTTTAGATTCTATGGCCTATGTTACCATAGGGATGCCCCTGTACAGGCACACTGGGGATGGAGAGAGCTCAGACAGCCTATGCACTAGCACTGCCATGCCAGAAGTGGCTATAAATTAGTCATTTCTGCTGTCAGTTCTCCAGCTGGAATGTCAGCCAACTCCTATCAGTCCAGAGGGGACACATCTAGGTGAGTCCTAGCATTGCTAACACACTGGCATGCAATAGCAGGGCTGCTGTAGGGTGTGCGATGCCGATGACAGCTACATTTTATAAAGGGGTGGCAAGCGCTGCCAACCAGCAGGATCCTCTAGAAATGCAGCCTTAGTAGCATTTTCCAGAGTTGTTGAGCACACTCTTCCCCACCTTGAGCTAATCTAGTTTTCAAGGGCTAAAATGTATCCCTATCATTCTATAGACTAAAATTCTAGTCTTATATAAAAATAAGGACATGAGCAAAGCCAATTGTTGACAGAAAGTTAATTATGCAAAAAGCACAATTGGAAAATACTACTGCATATCTAGGGTGTGATCTGACCCTTACTGTACATTTTCCTGACCCATTTTGACTCTCTTTACTGACATCCTTTACAACACAATTATCAATCTAACATGCTTTAGTTCCTTCTACACTGTATTTCTCCCTAAATAATTTATTAGGAGAAAAAAATCCTGAGGAATGGCCTTCAAATACAAAGCTACCCACTTAGGAAGGCATTTACAGTGGTGGATTAGCCATTGGGCCAATGGAGCCTGTGCCCAGGTGCCCCAGTCAATTGGGCCCCCCCAAAAAATGGACACCCTCCATGCTCTGATCCAACCAGTACTCCTCCCAGGGAGCAGGGCAAGCCCCCATGCCCCAACACCACTCCCCAGAGGGAGTGACAGGCAGAGGGGGCTGGTCAAGTCCCAGTGCCCTAACCTTGCTCCTCGGCAAGCCCCACACCCCACCCCATTTCCCCAGTAGGGGCATGGAGAGGGGACTGCAGGGGCAAGGGATAGGGAGGGGCCCCGATTTGCTATGGTCCATGGCCTCACAAACCCCTAATCCACCTCTGGGCATTTAGAGTATCATCTAGTAAAATGTAAACTGTCAGTAGAGAGTAATGACGGCATAACCCCACTGTCATTTACCAAATACTTGTGCTTGCTGTTCCTCTGTATAGCTTTACTACTCTTGTGCCATTTAGAAAATGTCTGTGAGAGTAATTGGTAGACAGAATGTTATAAACTGATAACCTCTAAATATACTTGAAAATCCTATTAGAACCAGTGTGATAGATGACAGGACTCTTGAATTCAATGTCTGCCTCTTAGTCTATATTATTGACCCTATCTTAGTTGGTTCTTTTTACACAGGGGTGGGGCAGGGACTCATTATTTATCATGTTCCACATGAAATCTAATGTACACTAGACCTGGAAACAATAGTTCTTTATAGCTTGCATATACTTCTTATTATGTGGGAACTGAAGCTAGTGAAAAGTAGTCTCCAGAGATTTAAACTCACTTGAATAAGTCCTTCAAGGAAGTGAGCCCTAGCCTGTAAGCTTATTATCATTAGAGTTATGCAGAGCTCAGCAGTTTCTCCTTTCAAATGTTCATGAAAATGTTATATTTGATTTGGAGGTGGGTATATTCTCATACATCAAGTTCACTTTGAGTTTCAGGTTTGTGTGAACCCCTAATCTCAGAAGACTAGACTGTCACGGGACTTACTCAACTGCACATAGGTGTAAGGCCACCTTCCCTCCCCTGCTAGTGCCTGCTCAGATTGTGACTGGTCCTGGGAAGACCGGCAGAGGCTTTTTGCCCAATACTCCCTCTTTGTAAGAAAGTGAGGGAAGAGATGGATAGGGAGCAAGAGGAGTCCTGGTTCAATATCCCCCTCTTTGGTCAGGGTGGCTAGCCAAGTACATGGAGGAAGTAAGCTGGTCCAAGAATAGGAGTGAAGTATCTTACTACACTCACAGATCAAGTGACTCAGAATTCATTCTCTGATTTGCTCCTGGGGCAGTACAGCTGCTTCCCCTCACTCAGATCAGATTGTAAAGTTACAAACTAAGAGCACAAAGGGAAGCTCATTCTAAACAGCACAGGTATACCTGAAGCTATTAAAAATGAATGTGCATGTTTGAAGCACATTCCACAATTTGTAGATTTATGGAATCATGGAAGTTAAAGAGGAAAACACCTCAGGGGGTTTTATGGCCTTCTCCATGCTAGTGCAGACATGATCCCTATTTTATGGGTTTTTTTTTCCCCAGTCTAATTTTATGTGGCTAAGAAAATGGGGCTTGTATCAGTATCTTGGAAGATTCTCCCAGTTTTATAGGTGTTTGGTAAAGTTTTCAAGAGCCTTAATGAAGCCATTTTAAAATGTGACTTTTGCAATTAGGAGCCTAAAAACTTAGAATTCCAAGTGACTTCGGTGATTTTGAAGACTTTATTCCTCATTTTCAAGCTGGTTTTCCTTATATCATCTTACTTAATTACATCCCATTACTTAGCTCTAGTTACACCTTCCCTCACTGTGCATTATGCCGAATAATTCCTCTTCATGGTAGTTGCAGGTCCTTCCAATTTAGTATCATAGGTAAATTTCATTAATATGCTTAATTTAGCTGTTACATAAACCAGACCTAACATTAATTTGTGCAGTACCCCATAGTCATCTCTCCACAACAATATATACTGCTTTTTCTTATTACCCTTTGTTTATAGTCACCTTCAGTTTGGTTTCTGGCCTAAGGATAGCACAGAGATTAAAGTAATTTTGCTGGTCAATAGACTTCTAATAATGGACAGTGATCAGGAGTCTGTTATAGGTTACCATCTTTTGTTGATTCATCTCGGGGGCACAGGTGCAGTGTGATTCCATAAAAGTAGCTGAGAGGCAACTGCTCCCTCACGTGAGTTCAGCAAGGCTGTTTTCTGTCACCTTTCCTGCTCAACATACATGTGAAAAAACGGAAAGGCAACCTGAGCCGCAGTCAGAGACTCAGCAATATGTCTTTATTTTATCAGATCAGGTGGTGGGATATCTGTATTTTCTCACTAACTAACCCTACTTGTGATTAGAAAAAAAAATGAGCTAGCTAGATAAGAAAGAGGTGATGGTAGAGGAAGAGTCTTGGGAGTATGACGTGGATGATTCATGTTATTAAGATGCACCTTCTGCACTAAAAAGCACAGTTGGGGCTACTCTGGAATTCTCTGGCTACTCTATTTCTTCTGGAATCCCATATAATTAGGACTGTCTTTTTTCACAGATGCTTCATTAGATGCTTTGACCTTTTTCTTTAGGATATGGACATCACCAGAGACATGTAGGCTCTTATTGCTGTAATGCAATTTGAGTCAACAAGATCTACAATGAAGACAATTCACAATATACAGTGGTGAGAATGCAGCTTCCTGCCTGCAAAGTGGAGTTAGCTTATGGTTATATATTACGCCAGCTCTACAACAACTACCCTGGACCTCCATTTTGCTTCTGGGTGTAATTGAAAGTGTTGATATTGGTCTGGAGAGTATAAGCCAAGATTTTCAAAAATAGGAATGTATAATTAAAATCCTAAATGCATATTTAAGCACCTGAATAAGTGGCCTGATTTTCAAAGAACTGAGCATTCAAATATGTTATGGAAGAACCCTCAATAAGGAATAATAATAATAAAAAGTAATGTGGTCTCTATCAATTCAGTCATTGCAATTGCACTGTAACTATCAAAGAATCACATATGTCATTTGTGATGATGGTGATTATGATGTTGAGAACTGTTTTTTAGGACACAGATTTAGCCTTGTTTCTTAGGTTACTAAATGGCTCCTTATAATTTTTACAGATGGTAAGAATTTGAACTAGTCAGGAATTTTCTATTAACATTTTTTTCCTAAGGAAAATGTAACTTCTGCAAATTGAGTAATTTCTGCAGGAAATTTTCATTTTTGCCTTCCCTACACTTTTTTCCTTTCTTCTTCTTCTTTTTTTTCCCCCCTATTGTTGATATGAAAAAAATCAAAGTGAAATATTTTGGTTTGAGTCTGGTTGTCCAAACAGAAATACTTCAGTGTGCTGAACCAAAGTGAACTGTTTCATTATTCAATATTGAAACAAAACATTTTGTAGTTTCCTAATCAATAATATTTTGTTTTTTTATTCAGCAAAATTTTTATCCTGATTTATGAGAAAAACAAACTTTGAAATAGTGGAATTACTCACAGGATGAAGATTTCCACTTTTAACATGCTCCAGTTGGTCACTATGAACCTGGACTGGAAATCAATTACCAGCATAGAGCTGACGAGCCCCAGCACTGCATAGCATTTTGACATCTCCAACTCTCTCTCCACTTTCATAGTCTCCACTGGCTTTACTTAAGCTCTCCCTAGACTTAACAACTGGTGAGTTTTATTTCTTAAATAGCAGGCTCACTTAGCCCTGAATTCTGAGTGATGCTGAGCACAACTCCCAGGGTTTACAAATAGAGCTGCAAACATTAGGTCCTTTTCAGGAGCAACCTAGCTGGGTTCAACCACTCTTTCACAGCTCTCAAAGTGTTGAGAGAATGTTTTCTTTAAATGTAGTAAACAAGCAAAACATAAACATGAAGGTTGTATTTACCAGGATGTAGTGGAAAATTCCCATTGAGGCCTGAAAGCATTCATCTTTAAAATACAAATGATTTCTGCTAATAACTAGGGCTGCTATGAAATGCCAACATCAGAACTAAGTTTGACAAACAGCCCTGACTTATTAAGGTTGGGAGTTTATTATTAATTCTGAAGTTTTATTAGAAAGCATTGAATTGAATATAATTTGGTCAAAGGCTGAGCTTGTATTTATGATGCTTCTGCTCAAAAGCAATAGAAAATCAAATAAAAATAGGAAGAAAAACAGGACTAAGTGTCTGATTCATATCTTAAAATCTCTGTGATGAATTGCAAAGCTTTAATCATTTTCATCATGAAGTACAGTAAATCTGGTCCATGTTTTATTTGTTTGTGATTCCCCAGTCTTCTTTAGATGGCTAGATATAAATTATTCTAGTCTGTTTTTGTTACTTAGAATCTGAAGAGAAATGTTTCCCCCTCTTTCAGAGAAGAGGATAAAGCTATTATTTCTGTTAGTTATTTGGAAAGAAACAGAATGTGCTCAATGTTGTATACAACTTAGGAAAGAATACATCCCTGCCGCAAAGAACTTAGAATCTCAAAAAAATAACTCATAGACAACTGTTCAGATACTTAAAACACTGGGTTAACCATACAGGGGGGTAAACATACAGCCATGGTACAATTTTAAAATAATAGCTATTATTGCTGGTTAAAAAATGTCAGTTACTTTTTAGGTAAAATAAATGAAAGCCCAAACTGACAATTTTTACTCATCTAAAACTATTTTTAGCTTTGCCAATATTATTTAAAACAAACAAACAACAAGGGGAAAATCAATTTTATTGGGAAAAAATATTCAATTTAAGTTTTTGTTTAAAAACAGGCAAATTGCATTCAAAATGAATATTTTCTGTGAAAATGTTTGTTTTAATTGAAAAGCCATTTTTGTTAAACATTTTGATAAAATAATTTTCACTAGATCTAATGATTTTCTCAGCATATACACTGACATGGATAGCACAATTCTTTACTTACCTCAAAGGGATAAGGCTAGGGTTGAACTGCTTATTTATTTCTCATACATTTTCTGGTAATATAATACTTACCAGTTACATTCCCTTTTCACCTTCAAGGTACTGTACAAATATCAATAAATTAGGCCCCAGTCCTGCAGTAGGTGCCATGCAGTTGGAGCCTGTACCTGCACAACAGCCATGTTGATTTCAGTGCAGTTCACCTGGTTTCAGTGATCCACCCATGCTGAGCTCATTGGAGGACTGGGGATTAATTTCCTAATGATTATACAGCACTTTGCAAATGAAAAGATCAACTAATATCCTCAGGCAGGTAGACAGTTGTTACATAGCACTCCCACATTAGAAAGGAACAGCTCATTAACCCTTTCTATCCCATCAGGGACCACAGGCAGGTCTATGATATCAGAAGTGGCTCATAGATCTAACTGAACCAATAAGGAGATTAAGTTTTCTTACACTGCCAAAGTAATGCAGCAGGAAGACATACAGCGGCCCAGTCTCAAAAGCAGATGATTAAACTGTATGTGCAAATCCCACATGTGGACAAACAGACACCACGTTACCCAAAAGGGTAATTTCTATACACTCTTTGGAGGCAGGTTTTGAAAGTTGTACTTTCCATCTTATTCACACATTTTTAATTTTCACTTTTGTAATGCCTGGTTTGGATTTATGCATTAGTTTCTGGACTGCTTTCTGGAGCAAAAGAACAAATGAAAAAGGACATGTACTACCAAGCTGTGATATATGACGGTGGATAAAATGTTTCTTTGGATAATGAAGTCCAAGTTCTATGACCTTGCCTTTTTCAGCATGCCAGCAGCTGGGACAGTACATATCTGTCAAAGACACCACATTTGAATTTAATTGCACATAACTCTACATCTTTGTTTTCTCTACAGTATATTTGAAATTTTATTGTCTTTCTAAAATTATCTGACCTTGTTCCAGAGCTTCATGCTCACCCGTAAGCCTGCAGTGACAGCTTTCTGAAAGATATCTATCTATCTGTCTATATCTATATCTATATCTACTGTATGTGATCAGATACAATCTATTGTAAACAGCACCACTGCTGCATTTCTTATCTGGCAAAGAAAAGTATATGCCTGTTGTCATTCCATTTTCTGCTTAATATACTATGTTTACTATTCTCCTATCCAAGGATTTCCTTGTTAAGAAAGTCACCTGCTTAAGTGAATGATGAGCCACTGGTGACAGTATATGCCTTCCACATCCTATAGTAACTGTATTTCTGTATCTTATACAATAGAAATAGAAATAACACAGTCATAGAAAGGTTTCAGAGGGGTAGCCATGTTAGTCCGTGTCAGCAAAAACAATGAGGAGTCCTTCAGGCACCTTAGAGACTAACACATGTATATGGGCATAAGCTTTCATGGGCTATAACCCACTTCATCAAATGAAGTGGGTTATAGCCCACACAAGCTTATGCCCAAATACATTTGTTAGTCTCTAAGGTGCCAGAAGGACTCCTCTTTGTTTTTACAGACATATACATATTACAAGATTCCTGTACAAGAATTCAATTCACGCTTCTAGACTGAATGGCTGAATTTTGAGAGCAGTGACTCAGGACAGGACTTAGGGTAATGGTGGATAGATAACTGAATATGAGTTCCTAGTGCAATGTAATGTCTAAAAGACTAAATGCAAGTCTTTGATTGATAGGCAAAGGAATCTCAAATGGAAATAGGGAGGTGCTATTTCCACTGTACATGGCATTAATGACACCATTACTGAAATGCTACACCCAGTTTTGGTGTCCATACTTTAAAAAATATGTTGACAAATTGGAAAGGCTGCAGAAAAGATGTACAATAACTATTTTAAGTTTGGAAAACCTGCCACTTAGAGCCTAAAGAAGCTAAATCTATTTAACTTTGCACAAAGAAGTTTAAGAAGTGACTTTATCATGATCTGTATTTACCTCTTTAGGAAGAAGATTTTTGATACTAGAGGGATATTTAATTCATCAGACAAAAGCATCACAAGATCTAATGGCTGGAAGATAAAGTTAGACAAATTCAGACGAGAAATAAAGTGCTAATTTTTTTAACAATGAGGATAATTAATCATTGGAGCAATATACCTAGTGATATAACGGATTTTCCATCACTTGAAGTCTTTAAGTCAAACCTGGATGTCTTTCTAAAAGATACACTATAGCTCAGATAGAAGTTATGGACTAGATACAGAAATCACTTGTTGAAATTCTATCACCTGTTTTATGCAGGAGGTCAGCCTAGATGATCATAATGTTCCCTTTTTGCTTAAAATCTATGAAATCTGTTAAGGAAAAGACAGTGATATAGAAATGTCACCTTCTGGTTGCATGGCAGTTGGAAAGGGGCTTTTTTCTAGCTCACTAATTTTCATTTTCTCCTCTGTCTCAGCCATGAAAACAGTTATGTTTGGAAGAATAACAGTTGATGACAGTCTGGTGGTGAATTAGAAAACCACAGATTACTTTAATTAAGAGATTAATTTAACTGAAAGGACATGAAGAAACTAGACAGCAATAATTCAGTGTGCTGCAGCAGCTAGTATACTGATTAGGACTCAAGAGAGATGGGTTCTAGCCCTGATGCTAGTGATCTTGAGCAAATCACCTTTTTTCTCTCTCTATTTCAATAACCTGTACATAAGATGGGAAGGAAGATCATGACTTCATTGAAAAGTGCTTTGAGTTCTACCAGGGAAAAAGCTTTGTATACCTGCTGAGTATTAGTCAGTTTTGACTGGCTCCACACAAACTCCACTTCACCAGTCCCTAAAGCAGGGTATCAAGTTACATCCATTATCATAACAAACTCCAGATGGCTTATTATACCTTCAGGGTTCAATATTGTTGCTCTTATCTATCTGGAAAGGAGCTATTTTATGCATATTAACCCTTCTCATGTATGACACAGACAGAAAACAACCCTCCTCTGCATCTCTCTCTATAAAATGATAGTGAAGGATTGATCATTTCAGTACTATTCCATAACTGAAATGCTATATGTCACATTTTGGGGTGCAGACCAGAGAAGTATTTTGTCACTGCCTGCCTTGTAACCCCAAGTACCACAAAATGCTTTGTGGCCATAGCTCCTTTGTCTTGATGCTCTCAGCCAGCATACAAGCCAGCACTGAGTGTCTCCGTGTTATGCAACTCTGACTCAGCAATTATGTTCCAACAACCTGCTGGTAACAGAACAGCTACACTCTGGTTACAACTAACAAGATGAATCTAACATCTCTCAGTTCTGAATTTTCCCCAAATCATGTCCTCTACAATATCCAGCTTTCTCCTGGACCATTGAGAGAGATATTCAGGTTTATTCATTCCTTTAGAGACACAATACGCTGCTGCTTGCCACGTTAACTGAAGTTAACATTCAATTTACATCAAATACATAACTGGATTGGTTTAGATTAAAAGTTAAGTTTATTGACAAAAGGAGAATGGATGTTAAGTGACTTCAGGTATAAAGGATAGAGTTAGAAATCGTTACAACAAATAAAAGTGAAAAACACTTTCTAGAGGCTATGATTCAATAAAACAAGCAACTGTCTATATTCAAAGTAGTTTCCCTATTAATATACCTTCCAGCAAAATGGCTGACCACCCCATTCCTCAGGATCTCATATAAAGTCTAGAGCACTCGGTTTCTTGGTCTTCTTCAGTGAAAGATAACTTGGAATTCTTTACTCCTCTCTGTTACAGTCCACTGAACCATTGAAATGGATTCTTCTGAAGGTTACCCACCAAAATAAAATTCATTCAAGCTGTGTGGAAGGTCACATGGAGGCTCCTGTTGAAGAGATATTCATGCTGTTTTTTTCCTTAGCTGGTGTTTGCTAAAATGAAAACTGATCTATCTCTTGTAGTCTTCTCTCCCTGTCGTGATACTCAATGGTTATTGCCTCCTCTTTTTGCCTTAATGGTCCTGTTTACCTTTTATGTAAATTGCATCACCAGTGTTTCTTAATGTACCTTGGAAATACCTTCAAAGTGGCAGAAATTGAATAACATTCCTTTGTTTAAGGGGGAGTAACTTTAACTCTTTCTCATAGACTCATAGGCTTTAAAGTCAAAAGAGACTATTGAGTTTATCTAGTCTGACCTCCTGCATATTGCAGGCCACAGAACTTCACCCACACTCCTGTAATAGACCCCTGACCTCTGGCTGAGTTACTGAAGTACTCAAATCATGGTTTAAAGACTTCAAGTTACAGAGAATGCACCATTTACACTAATTTAAACCTGCAAGTGATGCAGGATCCATGCTTCAGAGGAAGGCGAACCCCCTCAGGATCTCTGACAATCTAATCTGGGGGTAAAATCCTTTCTGATCCCAGACATGGTGATCAGTTAGGCCCTAAGCATGTGGCCAGACCCTCCAGGTAGATACATGGGAAAGAGTTCTCTGTAGTAACTCAGAACCCTCTCCCTCTAATGGAAATACCTTGCCTGATGCATCAGAGGACTGCATTAGCCTTTTTCAGGGCCACATCACATTGACAGCTCATAGTCATCCTGTGATCAACCAATACAGCCAGGTCTTTCTCCTCCTCTGTTGCTTATAACTCATATATCCATAGTTTATAGCAAAAATTCTACTTAGTCCCTAAGTGCATGACCATGCACTTTGAGCTATTAAATTTCATCCCATTTCTATTACTCCAGTTTACAAGGTCATCCAGATTGTCTTTGTAATAACATTTCTTCCCAGATCTGGACCTTAGCGTCCAAAATATGGGTGTTAGCGTGAAAACCTCCAAACTTAGTTACCATCTTGGACCTGGTAAAGCTGCCACCAGCCAGGAATTATACAGTGCCTAGCTCACTGTGGTCTCCCCAAAACACAAGTACCGAGAGAGCTAATCTCTCTCCCCACCTCACCCAGAGGGTATGCAAAGTCAGGCTTAGTAAATCTAACACAAAGAGATTTTCCCTCTGACTTCTTCCTCCCACCAATTCTCTGGTGAGCTGCAGACTCAATTCCCTGGAGTCCCCACTAAAGAAAAACTCCAACAGGTCTTAAAAAGAAAGCTTTATATAAAAAGAGTGAAAAAGGACATAATATATAGTCTCTGTAATAAGATGACAATATACAGGGTCAATTGCTTAAAGGGAAAAAAATGAATAAACAGCCTTATCCAAACAGAATACAATTCAAAACACTCCAGCAACTACACACATGTAAATAAAAAAGAAAACAATATAAACCTATTGTCTTACTATCCTTGTACTTACAACTTGGAAACAGAAGATTAGAAAGCCTGGAGGTAGAAAAATCACTCTCAGAGCCGAGAGGGCACAGACACAAGACAAAGAACAAAGAACTCACACACAAAACTTCCCTCTACCCAGATTTGAAAAAGTCTTGTTTCCTGATTGGTCCTCTGGTCAGGTGTTTCAGGTTACTGGTGTTAACCTTTTATAGGTGAAAGAGCCATTAACCCTTAGCTATCTGCTTATGACAGTCTTGTATGATATTCTGGTCCTCCTCCATATTGGCTATACCTCCCAACTTTCTGTCATGCACAAATTTTATTAGCACACTCTCGCTTTTTGGCCAATGTCAGCAATAATAATGTTAAATAGGATAGATCCCAAGACCATTCTCTGAGCAAGACCACTAGAAACCTTCTTCCAGCCTGACAGTTCGCCTTTCAGTATGACCTGCTGCAGTCTCTCCTTTAACTGGTTCCTCAACCACCTTCCTATTATCATATTAATAGCAATTTTTTCCAATTTAACTAATAATTTTCCTTGTGGAACTGTATCAAATACCTTACTGAAATCTAGGTAGATTAGAGCTGCTGCATTTCCTTTGTCTAAAAACAAAACAAAACAGCTATCTTCTCAAAGGAAGAGATCAGGTTGGTCTGGCATAATTTACCTTTTGTAAAACCATCTTGTATTTTATCCCAATAACCGTTCACCTCTTTGTCCTTAACTACTGTCTCTTTCAAAACTCGATTCAAGATTTTGCATACAATTGAGGTCAAACTAACAGGCCTGTTGTTTCCTGGATCACTTTCCCCCCATTTCTTAAAAATAGGAATTATATTAGCAATTCTCCAGTCATAGGATATGACCCCAAAGTTTAGTAATTCATTAAAAATCCTTGCTATTGGACTTGCAAATCCACTTGCCAGTTTCTTTAGTATTCTTGGATGGAGAGTATCTGCCCCATTGCCCTCGCACCCTGATTTAGTCCCATTTAGATGTTTGAGTTTGACTTCCACCTTGGATGTGGTAATCTCTACCTTCATATCCTCATTGACATTAGACCCTCTGCCATTTTTCTTAAGCTTTTCATTAGCCTCATTAAAAATTAAGGTAAAGTATTTGTTTAGGTATTAGGCCATGGGTAGGTAATCTTTAATCTTCTCACCATCCTCAGTGTTTAGCAGTCCTACTTCTTCACTCCTTGTTTTCGTCTTATTTACATGGGCAAGGGGAATGGAGAAGCATTGTATATCAATGATGAGGTAGATTATAAAGAAATTAGAAGTGATGGAATGTATAAGACAAAGTCTGGGCCAAAATCGCTATAGAACTTTTTTACTAGTGGTTTTAATTCCCTTTGCTATGTTCAGCTCTGCTTGGCTTTTGGCAGTTCTGACTATATCCTTACACTTTCTGACCTTCAAGAGGTACCTTTCCTTGCTAATCCCTGACATTTTCCATTCCTTGTAGACATTCTGCTTTCTCTTAATCACCTGTTGAGATACTTGCTGATCTGCAGATTGGTCTGCAACCCTTCCCTACAAATTTTAACCCTTGATTGGAATGCAGGCTTCAGATAGCTTCTGCAAGTTTGACTTAAAGTAATTTCAAGCCTCCTCCACATTCAGATCCTTGAGTTCTTCAGTCCAGTCCACCCTCCTAACTAATTCCCTTAACTTTTATAGTTATCTCTTTTGAAATCAGATCTGTTTTGTTGCAGATTTATTTTATTTATCCTTCCATTTAGTTTGAACTGAACTAGCTCATGATCACTCGAACCAAGGTTGTCCTCTAAAATCAGTTGTTCTATGAGGTCCCCTCTACTCAGCAATATCATATCTAAAATGGCATCACTTCTTGTTGGTTCAGCAACTATTTGGTGAAGAAATCTGTCGTGTATCATGTCCAGGAAAATCTAGGCCTTACAGTTATTAGTAGCACTTGTCCTCCAATTTATATCTAGGAAGTTAAAGTCTTCCATAATCACACAATTCCCAGTAGCATTTATTTCATTAGAAAATTAAAGAGGTTTCTACCTATATTCATATTGGATCATGGTGTTCTGTAGCATACCCCCAAACACTATATTAGGGGAACTTCTAGTAGCTTTCTTCCCCAAAGCAATTTTGGCCCAGACTTTGTCTTATAGATTCCATCGCTTCTAATTTCTTTATAATCTACCTCATCACTGATATACAATGCTTCTCCATCCCCCTCGTCTTTATTTCTGTCTTTCCTGAACAGCATATACCATTCAGTACCTGTACTCCAGTCATGACTACTATACCACCATATTTCTGTTATCCCTATAATATCTGGTTTCACTTCCTGCACCAGTAGTTCTAGTTCCTCCATTTTGTTACCCAGGCTCCTCGCATTGGTGTACAAACATCTCAGTTGTTGCTTCTTGGCTTTGCCCACATTCCTCACCCGAGTGGGTATAGTCATTCTACTGCTACTGTCGCCTATCTGACTGTATCAACACTACCCTTTCTCTTAATGTCCATTCTTCTATGCACTGTTCCTTTCTCCATTCCTGTATTCTTCCTTACTTGATTTTCCTTCCTTTCAATGTGAAAATCAGGCTGGAGATTAAATGAGCATCTCACAACCATCTCCCCTGAGTTCCTAGTTTAAAACTCATTTAATGAGTTGTGCCAACCTCCATCCCAGAAGTCTATTTCTCTCCCTACTCAGGTGGAGTCCATCCCATGGAATTGTCCTCTGTCCATGAATGCTTCCCAGTGGTCCATCATCCCAAAGCCCTCCTTAGAGCACCACTGCTTGAGCCGTCTGTTGATCATAATAAATTTATCTCACCTTCATTCTCCTTGCTTTCAGAATCCTACTGAAGATCATCTGAGCCTCCATTTCCTTCAATGTCTTCCCTAGCCTGGCATAGTCTATCTTGATATGTTCCAGTGAGAATCTAGAGATGTCATTTGTTCCCACACAAAGGACAATCAATGGATTCTTTCTGCCTCCCACTAGGACCCTCTTCAGCCTCAGGTCCACATCCCATATCTTAGCTCCCAGGAGACAGCATACCCTCCTGTTCTTCAGATCAGGCCTGTCTGTTCTTCTTAGTAGGGAGTCCCCAAACATGTAGACCTGCCTTTTCCTGGTCCTGGTGTGATTCTCCAGCCTCCCTCCTGTTCTTTTTGGCTGCAGGTCCTTCCGTCTTTTATTAGCCCTTGCAATCTTCTGCAAGTCATCTGCATGCTGCTGGGGCTCTGCACTTGGGGTATCTCCATTGGTTTTTCCGTTTTCCTTCAGGACTACCCACTCTTCTCTTCTTCCTTGCCCTCCCTTATTCAATTACAGTCTGCTGGGCCCTTTCTTCATTTCCAACTCAGCAAACCTGCTCCTGAGCTCTATTTCTCCTTCACTAGTTGATATTTTCCTCTCTCTGGTTCTCATAATCACATGCTTTCACTGACCATTTTCCTCATCCAGCAGTCTCCTCTCTGAATTCTTCAGTCCAGCTTGCATCTGCAAGTCTTGACTTCTCCCTTCAGCCTTCTCTTACCTTTCCTTCATCACCTACTCAAACCTCCTTTGAAATTCAATCGTAGTTTCCACCTGCATCTCCAAGCCTCGGATTTTCTCTTCCATCAGCTCTAGCAGGCGACACTTCTGTCTGGTAGACAAACTTTAAGAAAATAATTGCCAATATGTTTGTAATTTTTAACTTGTCCTCCATACATACACAACACAATAATATTAGTGATCAGTATGATATTAGCTTTTATTAGGGTGACCAGACAGCAAGTATGAAAAATCAGGACAGGCGGTGGAGAGGGGGGTAATAGGAGCCTATATAAGAAAAGCAGCAAAGAATCCTGTGGCACCTTATAGACTAACAGACATTTTGGAGCATGAGCTTTCGTGGGAGAATACCCACTTCGTCAGATGCATTGGGTATTCACCCATGAAAGCTCATGCTCCAAAACGTCTGTTAGTCTATAAGTTGGCACAGGATTCTTTGCTGCTTTTACAGATCCAGACTAACACGGCTATCCGTCTGATACTATATAAGAAAAAGACCCCAAAATTGGGACTGTCCCTAAAAAATCAAGACATTTGGTCACCGTAGCTTCTATACATGACACCTTTTAGATTCAGGTTGTGACATTAATGAGTTGGGGTATGCTCAACAGGTTAGGCCAGCTGAAGCTCACCACCACACAACAGTAAATCCTTGCCCTCTTGCCCTGTGATACTGTTATGGTCACACTATGATACTGACATTTTCATAGCATTTAGAATGTTTGTACTACCATCAAAGTAGATATTTCCATATGATATTTCATTTCAATCCTCACTCTTATTGATTCACATACTGTTAAACACCATAGATATATCTGAGTAGCATTACAACATTTCTGAATTGTGTTTCACTATTGCTCAAGGTCTTAATAACCCCTTGTTGAGACTGGTAGGGGAACTCAGTCCCATCTACTTTCTGGGGTCCAGATTAAGAGTCATGTATAAAATGGTTGGCACCAATTTCTCCCAACTCATTACTGTTTCATAGATTAAAAGGACAGAAGGGAACATTGTGATCATCTAGTCTGACCTCTTGTATAAAACAGGCCATAAAATTCACTCAAAATAATTCCTAGATCATATCTTTTAGAAAGAAAACCATCTAATCTTGATTTAAAAATGTGATGGAGTGATGGAGAATCTTCCACAACCCATGCTAGATTGTTCCAATGGTTATTTACTCTCACGATTAAAAATGTATGGCTTATTTCCCATCTGAATTTGTCTAGCTTCAACATCCAGCCAAAGGATCATGGATTGATTAAATCTAAAAGTTATTAAATATTTGTTCTCTGTGTAGGTACTTATAGACTGTAATCAGGTCATCCTTTAACCTTCTCTTTGTTAAGCTAAATAAATTGAGCTCCTTGAGACTATCACTATAAAACAGGTTTTCTAATTCTTTAATTGTTCTCATGGCTCTTCTCTGAAACCTCTCAAAATTTATTAACAGCCTTGTTGAATTGTGGACACCAGAACTGGACACAGTATTCTATCAGCAATTGCACCAGTGTCAAATATAGAAGTAGAAGTAAAATAACCTCTCTACTCATACTTGAGATTCCCCTTTTTATGCATCTGAGGATCATATTAGCTCTTTTGGTTGCAGCATTGCACTGAGAGCCCATGTTCAGCTGATTATCCATCACAACCCTCAAATCTTTTTCAGAGTCACTACTTCCAAGGATAGAATCCCCCTTCCTGTAAATATAGACTATAGTCTTTGGTCCGAGACATAAACATTTATATTTAGCTCTATTAAAACATATTGTTTACTTGTACCCAGTTTACTAAGTGATCCCTGAAATCTATATTAATGATCTATCCTCTTCATTATTTACCACTCCCGCAATTTGTGTGTCATGCACAAACTTTATCAGTGATGATGTTATGTTTCCTTTGAGGTCATTGATAAATACGTTAAATAGCACAGGGCCAAGAACAGGTCCCAGTGCGACCCCACTAGAAACATCTTTTTGATGATGATTCTCTGTTCACAGATACATTTTGAGATCTATCAGTTAGCCAGCTTTTAATCCATTTAATGTGTGCCATGTTAATTTTATATAGTTCTAATAACTAATTGTATATAGTTTAGTTTTTTAGTCAAATTGTTGTGTTGTACCAAGTCAGATGCCTTAAAGCATTACATCAGTACTATTACTTTTATCAGCTAAACTTGTAATCTCATCAAATGCAGATACCAAGTCAGCTCAACAGGACCTATTTTCCATAAACCTCTGTTGATTGGCATTAGTTATATTACCCTTCATTAATTCTTTAGTAATTGAATCCCATATTAGCTGCTGCAAAATCTTGCTGGGGATCGATGTCAGATTGACAAATTTATTATTTTTCAAATCATCCTATTTGCCTTTGTTTAAATATTGGCACATTAGCTTTCTTCCTCAGTGTTCCAAGATTTATTCATAGATTCATAGACTTTAGGACTGGAAGGGACCTTGAGAGGTCATCAAGTCCAGTCCCCTGCCCTCATGGCAGGACCAAATTCTGTCTAGACCATCCCTGATAGACATTTATCTAACCTACTCTTAAATATCTCCAGAGATGGAGATTCCACAATCTCCTTAGGCAATTTATTCCAGCGTTTAACCACCCTGACAGTTAGGAACTTTTTCCTAATGTCCAACCTAAATCTCCCTTGCTGCAATTTAAACCCATTGCTTCTTGTTCTATCCTTAGAGGCTAAGGTGAACAAGTTTTCTTTCTCCTCCTGATGACGCCCTTTTAGATACCTGAAAACTGCTATCACGTACCCTCTCAGTCTTCTCTTTTCCAAACTAAACAAACCCAATTCTTTCAGCCTTCCTTCATAGGTCATGTTCTCAAGACCTTTAATCATTCTTGTTGCTCTTCTCTGGACCCTCTCAAATTTCTCCACATCTTTCTTGAAATGCGGTGCCCAGAACTGGACACAATACTCCAGTTGAGGCCTAACCAGCGCAGAGTAGAGCAGAAGAATGACTTCTCGTGTCTTGTTTACAACACACCTGTTAATGCATCCCAGAATCACGTTTGTTTTTTTTGCAACATCATCACACTGTTGACTCATATTTAGCTTGTGGTCCACTATAACCCCTAGATCCCTTTCTGCTGTACTCCTTCCTAGACAGTCTCTTCCTATTCTGTATGTGTGAAACTGATTGTTCTTTCCTAAGTGGAGCACTCTGCATTTGTCTTTATTAAACTTCATCTGGTTTACCTCAGACCATTTCTCCAATTTGTCTAGAACATTTTGAATTATGACCCTGTCCTCCAAAGCAGTTGCAATCCCTCCCAGTTTGGTATCATCTGTAAACTTAATAACTGTACTTTCTATGCTAACATCTCATAGAATCATAGAAGATTAGGGTTGGAAGGGACCTCAGAAGGTCATCTAGTCCAACCCCCTGCTCAAAGCAGGACCAATCCCCAATCTAAGTCGTTGATGAAGATATTGAACAGAGCTGGTCCCAAAACAGACCCCTGCAGAACCCCACTTGTTATACCTTTCCAGCAGGATTGGGAACCATTAATAACTACTCTCGGAGTACGGTTATCCAGCCAGTTATGCACCCACCTTATAGTAGCCCCATCTAAATTGTATTTGCCTAGTTTATCTATAAGAATATCATGTGAGACCGTATCAAATGCCTTACTAAAGTCTAGGTATACTACATACCACTTCTCCCTTATCCACAAGGCTCATTATCCTATCAAAGAGAGCAAAGAAAGCTATCAGATTGGTTTGACACAATTTGTTCTTTACAAGTCCATGCAGGCTATTCCCTATCACCTTACCACCTTCCAAGTGTTTGCAGATGATTTCCTTATTGAAAGTCAGCAGTTTCCTAGGCCTGCTTCCTGCTGTGCTCCTCTGAAGACTATTCCTCTGGTTCTCACCCGTGGTTCTCTCCTCCAGAGGGTCTGGTTTCCTGAGCAGCTTCTCCCTGATTTGTTCCTGATAGCCCCTGCTCTCAGTGGTACTCAGCCTCTCTGGCACACACTGAGCTATATTCCAAACTGTTCTTACATTTTGCCTCAAGACAGGAGTTCTCCCAGCTCTCCTCCATGCAGGTGGGGCTGTGATTTAAGTGGCTAACTTGATATCCTGGACAGGAGTTCCCCCTAGTTCACCTCCATGGATAGAGGTTGTTGTTTAGGCCAGCTGCAGCAGGGCTTTAGCAAGCTTTGCCTTCAGCTGGATTTTTTTTCCTCAGTTACTTTTCCAGCTAGGAGAGTAGAACAGGCAGACCTTCTCCTGCTGGTATTTCCTTGCTATGAGGGAACAGGCAACATATATGCTAGTCCCTTTTTCAGCTCATCCCCAATTGATTGGGTTAGAGGGGAGCCTTGCCTCACTCGATCTGCAAGGCTCCTGGCCCTGGTCCCTTAAAAAGACAATAATGCAATTCCTTCCAAACATTACTTATTCCCGGGACCATTTCCTCTCTCCCAATATTTCCCTGGTGTTTGTATACCAGACCTCCCGAAATTTTAAAGGTGCTGAGCCCTACCATTAAGGGGCAGATTACCTCATCACACATGATCATGAGAGAAATGCTGAGAGAGAGAGAGAGAGAGACCTTTCCACTTTGAGTGCTGGCTGGAAAGAGGCTTGTAACTGCCAGTAAGAAAACTGCCACTTATTGTTTGATTCCTGCTGCATTCAGGGAAACATAATGTTATGTACATTCTCTGTAAACAAACAGGGACCGCATCAAAGACATTTCTGACTCTATCATCGGTTTCTCCTCCTAATGAAAACAAGCTGCAAGATCCCAATTTGGCCAACTGCTTGGGCTATAAAGTGGTAATAGTGTTCTGAATGAAACATCAATTAATCCCAATATTAGTTTGTGGGAATAATCATTAAAAAAGCCAAATATGAGTCAACAGAATATGGTGTACATCCCTGTTGGAAAGTATGATAAATGCAGCAATAAACAAGCAATTGCAAAACTATTTCAGGTTAGGAAAGCTAAGTATAATTTTTTCCAAAACAGCTACTTTTGAATTAATTGAGAAATAAACATAAAAAATATCAAATGTTAAAGCCTGCCCCATGTGTTTGAGTACAGACTGAGCCTAAATATTTAGGTACAAAAATAGAGGGCCTGATTCTGACCTTATTTATGCCACATTCATTTAGTATGAACATGAGCAGGATCAGACCCAGAATAAATAACTGATGCATGACCCAAGGTAGAGATTAGCCATGGAAATATTTGCAATTACAGTATCAGTAGATTTGCTATTTATTTTGTTTGAGTGGTAGATTATAGAATTTATATAACATGCATATGGATAATACTTGAATTCCTCTTTCTGTCAGGCAGTCTGTTGAACTATCTCTTGTATTAATACCCATTAACATGCTCCATAGTTAGTACTCCTTAATATGTTCTATTTCCTTTTCAAAGTTTAGTTAACTAGGCTGTTGCAGTGACACCGAGAATTCTTTAAACAGATCCTGGATAGAAAATGCAAAAAGCTTTCATAAATAATGGAAGCAGGAGACCATTGATTTACAACAAAATAAATGACAGAACTAGGCGTATATTTACTCCTAAATTTGTAATAGAATGTATTAATAATAGATGGTAATACTAGATTAAGAATGGATTACATGAATAATGTAACAGTGTATTAGAAAGAAGTACAATAAGATTTAGAACTGGAATTTCCACATGTGTAGAGACTAAGAATCTGCAAAACTGGAGATAAGGATTCCAAGGAATTTGTAATGTCATATAACAGATATAGCTGACACATTGATTCATAGATGCGATGCTCCCTGTGCCCTCTGTATACTGTATTTAGTTTTAACTTTAAATTTATTCTGATTTTAATTTCTAGATTAGTGCCTAATCCTGTGAGATGCTGAGCTCCCAAACTCCCATTCAATTCACTGGGGTTGTGGGAACTCATCACCTATCTGAATCAAGCCACTGGGTCAAATTCACTTTACCTGCTTAAAAACCAGTGGCTTAGATTGCCACCCCTGCTCACATTGTGGAACATGGACTTGTCCCACTGAAATCAATGGGAGTAAGAGTTGCACAGAATTACTAAGGTTTATGCAGGTGAAGTGTGGAAATGAATTGGATGGGGATGTGTGAGGCTAAATCCATTCTTCCAATCTGGAGCCAATATACTGGGTTGTAATTCAGCACCATGCCCCTACTCCACCCCAAAGTTGTTATGGGCTGGAACAGCAGCTGCAACCAAAAAATATGTGTTTTTATATGGCCAAATGTATAGCCATACATTTAGGAACAAAGAAAGCAGATTATACTTACAGGATCGGGCACGCTATCCTGGGAAGCAGTGACTCTGAAAAGGATCCAGGTGGGGGAGTGGAGTGGAGGGTCACAGTGGATAATCAAGTGAACATGATACTCCTAAAGCAATAGTGTGGTCAAAAGAGCTAACGTGATACCATTAATGATGGATGTGTTAACAGAAGACTCTCAAGAAGGAGTAGAGAGATTATTTAATCTCTGTTTTTGGCATTGGTGGGACTTTTACTGTGTCTAGTTCTGGTGCACACAGTTCAAGAAGATGTTGATAAATTGAGAGGGTTCAGAATACAGCCACAGGAATGATCAGAGGATTAGAAAACATGGCTTAAATTGATAGACTCAAGGAGCTCAGTTTATTTATCTTAACAAATACGAGGTTTATGAGGTGTGTTGATCAGTCTATCATGCCTACATAGGGAACAGGAATTTGAGAACAGAGGGCTGTTCAGACTGAAAGTATAACCAGATTGAATGGTTTGAATGGAAGCAGGACACATTCACACTGGAAATAAGCCAGGTATTTTTAAGGGTGAGGATATTTACCATTAGAACAATTTACCACTGGGAATTTTTAAATCAAGATTGGATGGGTTGCTTTTTTTTTTCTGAAAAGATATGCTCTAGCTCAAAAGGAACTTACAAAAATTCAGGTAAATTTTCTGGCCTGTGCTACACAGGACATCAGACCAGATGATCACAGTGTAACTTGTGTTGATTTTAGGTTCACTTGCACAAACTTATGTATCTCATGGCCTACTGTGAGTATGCAGGGGTTGCAGTTCCACTGGGCAGTCACTCCAGCAAATTTCATCCTTTCACAATAAAATATTTTCTCTTGGGTAGAATAGTGACATCCAAGCCTCAGCAAGTTAAAATTAAAGTGACATTTCATGAATGATAATATAAGCTGGCAATTTGTGTGGCATATATGAGTAATACACGCATATCGCTGATACTATTGTATCAACTTTACAAATTTATTTCTGCATCTCGGTGAGGCAAGGATTGTACATTGTCTGGTCAAGAAGGGTTATTGAGCTCTAAATGTTAGGCAAAAAAAAAAAATAGATGAGGGTTTCTCATTTGGAGAGCTGACATGAACCTTTTACCAAAGGGGCAAATCAAAGGGTTTGAAGGTCTTTGAACAGTCCCCCCGTATGGATGATGGGAGGCCTATGGTAGCATTTATATCTTTTATTGTTTTATTATAGGTTTTCTTTGTAATGCTTTTACCCTAAAATAAATATACTTTGCTGTGGATAAGCTGTCTGATCTATGGTAAACCACTGTAATTGTCGCTGGAGAAAGAGAGTAAAAATACAGGTGCTGAGCTAGCTCAGACCTGCTGGGATAATTAGAGTGAATTGCAGGGATCTGCAGCCTAAACCTCACGAGGGGGATGTGGAGGCAGGGGAAGGTGGGTCCTTGCACAGAGAAATGTGACTACTAGAGGCCTGAGGCCGACAAGTGGCAGATACCTTGAGTAGACCATAGAGTGGATCAGAGGTACAGTTACTCTGAAACTGACAATTTGATTTATAGCTATTTGATGGAAAAAGCTTCTTTTTTTTTGTTTTGATAGGGCAGAGAAGTTTTACTAGATGAAGGAGAAAGAAAAAAGGTCTGTTCAAATGAGCAAAGAAATTATTGTTTACTCATCAAACCCACTCACCCCAACCCAGGAAAAAATATAGGCAGGAAATATTAGCCTTTCCTCAGAAAAGAAAAGTGCTGTGAACAAAATAATATTTGGCAAATGAGCATGAAATATTTGATACAGTGAAATGGAAGTGCCTTAATTTATTCATTTATTTTGGTGATATTCTAAGATGTTTTTATTATTACCAAAATATTGAAACCTGCTGCAGGGACTCACAACTCTGCTGTGGCAGGAGCAAAGTGAATACTTTTATCCCCTTGCAGTGTCTCTTTTCTGTCCACACCTCATCTTCAGTGAGTACATTTCCCCCCTGATGTTTCCCCATTGGTTCTACTTCCCACTGAGCACAGTGGTACAACTGTACAAGAAATTTTTATCTACTAGCTACTGCTAGCACTCCCCTCTCCATCCCTCTTTTGAGTTACATCTATTCTTTGTCTATTCCTTCTGTTTATTTCTTCTCAACCTCCCTCTTTCTCTCTCATTCCCCCTCCCTATTACCTGCTTCCTTTCCGGAAGAATATGCAGTAGACATTCAGGACAGGGAAGACAACACTGGGCCATTAATGAACTGCTTCCATTGCTTACTCAATATGATTTTCCTCAGTTTTCATTGAATTAATCCAAGTTAAACAACAAATACTACAGAAAACACAAGACCCATTGTATTGACAATGATTATGGCAGATGCAGTTCAGAGAAGAATAGGTGGGAAAGAGATATTATATGGTGTGGATGTTTCCTTCTGTGTTCTGATGCCATAGACTGAGCACAAAATCCAATCTGCTCTGTTACACCAGTGTAACTTCACTGAAGTGAACGTTATCACTCAGTGTAAAACAGATGTGAGATGAGAAACAAACCATATGTATTAAATGGGTGTGAAAAACAAGTCAAACAGAGGACCTGGTAAAGTCAATTCACATTGACAAAGCACAAATTCACTTCTATAGCTCTAGAACAGGGATAGGCAACCTATAGCATGTGTGATGAAGGCGGCATGCAAGCTGATTTTCAATGGCACTCACATTGCCCAGGTCCTGACCACTGGTCTGTGGGGCTCTGCATTTAAATTTAATTTTAAAATGAAGCTTCTTAAACATTTTAAAAACCTTATTTACTTTACATACAACAATAGTTAGTTATATATTATAGACTTATAGAAAGAGACCTTCTAAAAACATTAAAATGTATTACTGGCATGCGAAACCTTAAATAAGAGTGAATAAATGAAGACTCGGCATACCACTTCTGAAAGGTTGCCGACCCCTGTCTTAAAATATTGTCTGAATTTACACACAAAATGGGTGGAAAAGAAAAGAGGGTGTGGCAGGAAAAGCAACTAGGTGAAGGGTATAAGAAAGAGAAGGATCCTCTCCATAGTAGCTTTTAGACATTAGTTGTTTCTTCTGTTATACACACATGCATACGTCTGACCAATTGGCATGTAAATCACACTCATGTTGCTCACTCACTGAATACCATTTGCATCAATTCTGACCAACTTACACCCAAAACACTGTTCAGAATTTGGCACTTAATTGTGATATCCAAACCTATCTGGGATGAAAGTTAGTCCATCTTCCTGCTTATTTAAACACACACTCAACTAGAGCTAGTCAAAGAGCATAAAAATGGCCTTAATTGAATATTTTATTTCATGAATTTCAGCAGTATTCTTCAAATACTACATTTGCCATATAGTGTTGAAACAGTTATAGCATTGATTGAACTCCACCAAAGGAAAGGACTTAGCAAATGAATTACTTGATGAAAGACTGGTGTGCCATCACTCAGGAAACAAATTCACCAAATAAAATCCAACCAAACCTGTACTCAGAGAATTTCTATGAAGACATTTTTATTAAGGTTAAAGATTAAATACATTAATATAAAACTAGAGAGGCATGTTTATCTTAAGGAGAGAGGCAGATAATATAATATGGTTGGATGGGCTGGATTCTTTTTTATTTTATACTGGTGTGAATCAGGAGTCACTGTACTAAAATCTGTGGAGTTAGTTACAGTAGTGTAGCAGTTCTAAATTGTTGCATGTGTATCCCTGAAGGTCTGTAGTCTAAGTCAGGTGGCATGAAGGTTGGTTTATAGTCGAGTAACTGAATAAGAATCTATTTCTGAGTTTTAGATGTGGTGTGCTATGTCTTAAATGGCAAGAAATACTCTACTAGTGTAAAACCACTATTGGATTATAATCATGCCAAAGATATAATAGGAACCTGGTATATGAACAGGTCTTTTATAAAACAGAACAATAATTGGCACATTTGTATGGCAAATCATATTGATGTACTCTAATATGTGCATACATTTGGAGGAAAGGAAGACATATTTGCCCCCGTCCCCAGTACTACCCCCAACATTTTCAACTAAAGGGGGGACACTATTGTTTCTCAGTGAAACTCATTGACTTTGGAGGAGTTATTCCTGACATATAACAGCATGAGTAAGATCAGACTCACATTTATAGGATATTTAAGTACACTTTGTATGTGCATATGTATAATGGAGGCATCAATATTGTCTTCATATTTAAGGCTCTGCTGAGCTGAGAGTTGCACTCCCACATATAATTCTAAATATTCATGCATTTGGCTGTTTGGAAAATGCCAACACTAACAGAGTTCAATTTGCCACTGAAAGGTTAGATGAAATCGAAATGGAGATGTCAATAAATGATCATTCTCTGGTTCAAGAGTTGGAAAAATGGGAATGTATGACCATTATTACATTTGCTTAGGAGTTTATTTTAAGAGCTGAGATAAATGCTGTTGGATGCCTAGGTCTTCCAGGTGTGAATAATATGCATCAGTGTGTGCTCACACTTATTAAAAGATGTCACCGAGTATCTCAGTAAAGTCTGCAGTGCTGAACTAGAGGGTAATGAGAAGGCTATGTAGTGTATGCTGAATTGTATATGAATTGTACCTAAACAATTTACCGGATTAATGAACTAATTGAAGATATATTTTGTGACACTCCCTTGTCAGTTCAAGTATTGTAAGTAACATTTATACCTGTACCAAAGACATTGTTATTAATAAAATTGTTTTCTCTGGATTGTGAAATAATTCAATTCAGTATGAATAACTCAGATTGGACTGTTTTTACGTGTCCATACATTATAGAATATATCTTGCAACAGGATAAGGATAAGGATGTAGGCAGCTAGTAGGATTTCAAACAAGTTCTGAAAAGAGCACTAAGAATTGGATTAACTAGTGAGTTGTCCTGTGTACAAGAGCTTCAACTGGGGTATGACCTGGTAGCTAGATCATGTGTCCTGCTGCTAATTCGATAACATGTAAGTTACATATCCTTACTGAGGACAACATTGCTTCTGATTAAACAAGAAGTAAAGTACATCCAGCAGGACACAGCAACAGTCCTCCCAGGATTGGGAGGGTTCCACTTCCTTGGATGTGGTTTCCTTATAAATGGCCATCGTGCAGGTAGACCCTACAATATAGATCTACACATCTCTGGAATAAAATATGAATATGTTGGGGCAGGGTTCATAGACATATTAGCCAATGAAAATCCTGTTTTGGCTTCTGTAGTTATTGACTGGACAAAACATCACATGAATAGCTAGTGTACTTGAGCAGTTCTTTTATTACAGTGAGTTTTCTGCCCATCTCCTATGGCACTAATATATTTCACTGATACAGTTTCATGGAAATTACAATTCAGCTTCAGTCAACTTTATTACCATAAAGTAAACAATCCTGCCAACTGTAAATATAGTGCAATAAAGTATTTAGGATATGTTTCATAGTAGCACTATATTTGTTCCACTCTAATTTAATGGCAGGTTGCTACATATTGTGAGGCTATTTTTTCAACAATTTTACTTCTGTTTTGTGGGCTTGTGCACTGATTTCCCAGCTCATAATATAAAACAGTCAGGCAGCCTTCAGTCACTTGTGGTCCCTTCTCTCCAGGGCTGCCTTTATGAAAATTTATACAGAGTCCAAACAAAACAAAACCAGTACTAGCAAAACAAAGACAGCAACTACAACCATTCTCCACACACAGATCTATAGAAAAGGCTTTGGTTCACACCTAGCTGTTTCCCCTCTGCTGCCACCCACGCAGGCAGCCTTTTATATTTTGATTACTTCATCTAAGAGACCAAGACTAATTGGCCACTGCATTAACCCTTTAGGGTCAGAGCTGTGACATGATACTATTGTTTTTCTCACTTTTTTCAGTGAAGCATTATTATTATTTCACTCAGTTTGAAGAAGTTTCTTTTGTCTCAACATTTTGGATGATGGAATAGAAAATATCTTGGTTTCAATCTCCCTTCTCTCTGATTAAATACAGACTCATTCTTCTCTGGGATCTCAGAGTGCCATGTTGTCATAAACAGATAGCTAAGGGTTAATGTGTCTTTCACCTGGAAAAAAAGTAACCTGAAGCACCTGACCAGAGGACCAATCAGGAAACCAGACTTTTTCAAATCTGGGTGGAGGGAACTTTGTGTGGGGGTCCTTTGTTCTTGGTCTTCTGCCTGACTCTCTCTCAGCTATGAGGGGATTTCTATTTCCTGCTTTCTAATCTTCTGTTTCCAAGTTGTGAGTACAAAAATGGTTTGTTGTTTTGTATTTACATGTCTATAGTTGCTGGAGTGCTTTAAATTGTATTCTTTTTGAATAAGGCTGTTTATTCAATATTCTTTTAAGCAAATGACCCTGTATTTGTCACCTTAATACAGAGAGACCATTTTTATGTACTTTTTCTTTCTTTTTATATAAAGCTTTCTTTTTAAGACCTGTTGGAGTTTTTCTTTAGTGGGGGACTCCAGGGAATTGAGTCTGTGCTCACCAGAGAATTGGTGGGAGGAAGAAGTCAGGGGGAAATCTGTGTGTGTTAGATTTACTAGCCTGACTTTGCATTCCCTCTGGGTGAAGAGGGAAGTGCTTGTGTTTCTAGGACTGGAAATAGAGAGGGTGGACTCCCTCTGTTAGATTCACGGAGTTTGCTTCTGTGTATCTCTCCAGGAGCACCTGGAGGGGGGAAGGAAAAGGTTTATTTCCCTTTGTTGTGAGACTCAAGGGATTTGGGTCTTGGGGTCCCCAGGGAAGGTTTTTTGGGGGGACCAGAGTGCCCCAAAACACTCTAATTTTTTGGGTGATGGCGGCTTTACCAGGTCCAAGCTGGTAACTAAGCTTGGAGGTTTTCATGCTAACCCCCATATTTTGGATGCTAAGGTCCAAATCTGGAACTAGGTTTATGATATGGTGTGCAGCGTTGGGAAAGATAGAATCCAGAAGCCAGTAGGAATATTATATTTTTCTTTTCTCTGCTAGGGCTTTTAAGCAGAGAGGAATGGTTTGGTTTTAAAAGGAACCAGAGAGAATTTTTTTCTCTGCTCTCTCTGGCAGTTGTGGCTGGCATATTAAGCAAGCAACCATTAAGAGACTATTAAGGGTCTTTTGTCACACAATAGCACTCCCATTAGGAGGCAGATACCAGCACTATACTCATGCAAATAAAGTGGTTTTTCTGGTTTACTTTACATTGAAAAGATTAGCTAGAAAAAAAAGGGAAAAAGGCACTGTTGCTAGGCAGACCGCAGGAGGCAACAGAGAACCTGCAGTTCAGAAGATAAACACCGGAGGGCACCCCAACACAAGAAAACAGGAACCATGCCTAACAAGACAAAAATGGAGGCTGAAGAACAAATCAAAGACGCCGAGCACAGGCGAGAGATGGAAAAAAACAAACAGGAATTAGAAATAAAACAAAAAGAGATGGAAATGAAAGAAAGAGAAGAACAGATCAAACAGGCAGCCCATAAAAGAGAACAAGAAGCCAAAAATGCAGCCCACCACAGAAAACTAGAAGAAGAGGTGGCCCATAGAAGGAAACAAGAAGAAGAAGAGGTGGCCCACCGCCGAGACATGGAAAAACAACAAAAAGAAAATGAAGAGAAGGAAAAACAGAGAAAACATGAACTGGACTTAGTGCAAGCTGGGCTGCATGCGCCAGCCAATCCTAACAACCCTTTGCCAATTATGGTTCCAAAATTTCCCACCTACAAGGCAGGTGATGACACCGAGGCCTTCTTGGAAAATTTTGAAAGAGCCTGTCTTGGGTACAGCATCCCTGAAGACCAGTACATGGTAGAATTGAGGCCACGGCTCAGTGGACCTTTAGCAGAGGTGGCAGCTGAAATGCCTAAGCAGCAAATGAACAACTATAAACGTTTTCAAACCAAGGCCAGATACAGAATGGGGATAACCCCAGATCATGCCCGTCGGCGTTTCAGAACCCAAAAGTGGAAACCAGATGTGTCATTTCCCAAACACGCCTACTACGCTGGGAAAAATTATGAGGCCTGGATATCAGGACACAATGTTAAAACCTTGGAAGAACTGCATCTCCTCATACAAATGGAGCAGTTCTTGGATGGTGTTCCTGAGGACATAACATGGTACATACAAGATGGCAAACCCAAAAATCTCGCTGAGGCGGTGGAGATTGGAGCCAGATAGATGGAAGTGGCAGAAAACAAGAAAGCTACGGTCAAGGGGAACGAATACCCCAGAGGGCACACCGACCGTAAACCCTACAACCGAGGACAACCAAAGACCCCACATACAACTCAAGTAAAGCCACAGACGCCCTATTCTTCCACCTCACCAGTCTCCAGTAACTCACCTCGGCCCAGTGACCCATCAGATGGAAGATGCTTTAAGTGTAATGAACTGGGACATATCAAGGCCAACTGTCCAAAGAACGCCATGCAAGTGCAGTTCATTACACCACCATCACACCAAAGATCCCCAGGCCCAGATGCCTCTCAAATACTCTTGGAGCGAAGGGAAAATTTGAGAGCGGGTGGAAAGAAGGTTACTGCGTGGAGAGACACGGGGGCACAAGTGTCAGCTATCCACCAATCCTTCGTAGACCCCAAATTCATCAACCCAAAGGCCCAAGTGACAATTTACCCCTTCATGTCACAAGCTGTAGACTTGCCTACAGCTGAACTGCCTGTCCAGTACAAAGGCTGGTCAGGAATGTGGACTTTTGCAGTCTATGACAATTATCCTATCCCCATGCTACTGGGAGAAGACTTGGCCAACCAGGTGAAGCGGGCCAAGAGAGTGGGAATGGTTACACGTAGCCAAACCAGGCAAGCTTCCAGACCCATTCCTGTTCCTGAGCCGTCCACAGACGCCCCGTCTGTGTTATCAGAGATCCAGACAGAGGTAGTGGACCTGGATTCCATGCCAACCACTGAAACAGCCACAGCACCTCCAGTCCCAGGCCCGGAACTGGAACAGCAACCAGCACCAGCAATTGCAACAATTTCTAGTTTTAAGTTGTGGTGATAGATTTTTTTTGAAAGTCTGGGTCTACTTACCACTGGATTGCCTCCTTCTGGGCATGTCTGGGGATTAGCTCTGCCAGGCCAACACCCCCTTCCTGTGGTTGTACTCCATCTCTCTCTGTGTCTTGGTTTCTCGGAACTCAAGTGCTGTTGCCTCGTGGCTTGGACCTCTGGCCAGGTCAGTAGTCCTCCCCTACCAGGGTGTCAAAAGCCTTTCAGGACCCACTGTTCCAGGCAGTCCTTCCTCTCACTGCTTCTTAATGGAGTCACTGCCCAGTGACTGGCAGGGGAACACAGATCTGACCTCACACAGTGGGTGCCATTCCAGGACCTCTACAACAAGCAGTCAGGGTCTGCACAGTCCCAAATCTTACTTCTGCATCCCTGGGCTACTTCCTATCTTATCTTTTTTCATCCTGAGAGTGACTGCAGTTTCTCTCTCTGCAGCCCCCTTCTTCTCTCAGTGACTGGGCTTTATACAGGCCCCACGTATTTCTATCTAGATGTTCTTCCTCTAATTAATCCTCATTACCCCCTGGCTCTTCCTCTGTGCAGCCTGTGCAGTTAATTGGCCCATCTAGCCAACTTAGCCCCTTCAGGCCTTGTGTGGGGTGGACACCACATCAAAGTGTTCTTGAGTTACATAAACTGTTCTGTACTATCTTCCAACAGAAAAGTGAGTACTTGAATAAACTCATTGGTATTGCCTGAAAATAAAACACAACTTAAATAAGTAATGAGGGACAGGCTACTACAAAATTTGTGGTATGCACTCCTGGATACAGAGGTGAAAGTAAGATAAATTACTTACCAGTATGGGGGCCTGTCTCTGGGACCTCAGAAGGGGCAGGGCCTCAGGTGGAAGGGGCGGGGCTGGCCGTCAGCCTTCCCCAGCCAGCCTTTCCATGCTGCCCAGCCTGCACTGCCCGGGGTGGTTTAAAGGGTGGTAATTTAAAGGTCAGGGAACTAAACTGTGAGCATGAGAGGAAGCGCTGCTGGGATTTTACATGTTTAGGCTCTATCTAGTGCAGCAAAATGTAGACGGGGTTACTGTAAGTGATTTTTTGTCTGTTATGTTTAAACAAAATTTAATGGTTTGTCAAGCCCAGAGGCTGGAGTCATAGTCAGTCAGTGGAGTTTGAAGAGTCCTACAGACCCAGCAAAACAGAGTTAAGGAAAACAGTTAGTATCATATAATATTTATAGGCAAGTATCTTGAGAGGAAGCTTACAGGAGTGAAAGGGCTGAACTAGCAACCCAGACACTGGTATTGAACAAGGTGTGTGCCCAGGAATGGCAGATCACAGAAAGTCCCCAGCACTTTCTTCGGGGATATGTCCCTCTCATCCACTCCCATAATTTTGTGTGTGACATCAGAATCTGCCCCTTATTTTACTCTCTCTTTTTAGTTCTGCCTTGAGGAGAGTTTAATACAGATATATTAAGCTTTTGTCAAAGAGTTTATGAAATCCTGCTTCTGAAAGCATTGGTGGCAGCTATTAAAGGCAGGGGAAGGCTCAGCATACCCAAGCTGCCTGCATGGCCCCACCCAGACTCCATCTCCAGGCCCCCTCCTGCTTCCTACCTCACTCTGCTGTGGCTGTTGGCCAGGGTCTGGACCAGTGGCGCTGGAACCAGGGGTGGGGTGGGAGGTTAGGGGCCATAGCCCTTCCCTCCGTGGATGGGCCTTTCACCTGGCCCACCCACTTTTCACCTGTGTAGACCCTACCCCCTTCCCCTCCTCTTCCCCCTGAGTTCCCACCCCCTGGTCGGGCTATCATAGAGCCCGGCTGCTGAGCTCGGCAGCTGTGGGGATCCACAGTGGATCCTCCAGTTGCTCAGGCAGCTGTGAGGAGTCACAGACCCTCCACCTGCTCCAGGTGGGCGGGGAGCCAGGACATAGAACGTGGATTGCTCAGGCCTCCCGCACCGCGGGCAGGTGGACGGTCTGCCGCCATTTCCCACAGCTGCCCACCTAGCTCTTATGGATGAGCTGCTGCTACAAGTCTTCGTCCCCCGGCTGGAGCTGGGTCAGGGAGAACTGCGCGGGCAGCTATGGGGAGACTGGGTCCCTCCACCTGCCCCGGGCAAGGGGCCTGGGACATGGGTAGGAGGCTGTCTGCCTTTGCCTCCACCTCAGGCAGGGTTTCCCCCCTGACTTTTCAGAGGGCCCTGGCACCCTTGCCCTGGTCTTGGACTATTGGGAGCTGGTCTGTAGCCAGGAACTCCAAGCAACTGGAGCTGTTGCTCTCACTGCCTGCCCACCTAGGGCTGGGGGCCATGCTACCTGCCCACCCAGTACTCTGGGAGGGGAAAGGGAGTGGTAGGGGCAGGCCACTGGGCAGAAGGCTCGGGGCAGCTGGAGGCTAGCCTCCTCAAGCCCACAGTTCACCTACTGCCCATGTCAGAAAGTAAATGAAAATGTTCCCTGCAGGTTTGTGAAACATATCTGAAGGACAGAAAAAATAAATGGCAATGAAAATCCAGCAAATAATAGCAACATTGCATGACATTCTACATTAGTAATTTTTCATTTGACCAAATGTGCAGCATTTGCAAACAAATCCAGTTTCAGTGCCCAGATGTTTGAGAGCTGAAACTAGGAAGAATTGCAAAATTCCATTTCCACTTGCCTGGAAGAATCTGTTATATTTGACTTCTTTGGAGGTGAATTGTAATACTTGCTTAAAGAAATGAAGAGATTTATTGGGACAATTCAGTTAATAACTCCAGTGCATGCAGGCAAGATTCAAACTTACCCTCCCATCAGATACAGCAACATAATATAAAAACATAAGAATTTAGCACTAAGATAAATATACAGCACCAGTTATTGGTGGAGGTGTTCTCTACATTAATCATTACAGTTCTTTTATTTTGATTTTCTTCCCTCAGAACCTTTATTCTCCATGTGTGTTTAACTCTTCTCCTACACTTATCATTTATGTAGCTATTTGCCCCATTTGTGTCTTCTCTGATATATAGTTTGTAACTGTCTGTTGACCAGTTTCATTATTTCAGCAGTATTGCATTTTAAATGTATAAAGTGCTTCTCTCAGGCAGAAGGATCCCTTAGGAACACAATTTATTAATATGAAAAAAAAACCCATCCAGCAGGTATCCTAGCTTCCATAAGAATACAACGTATCTAATACAGACAATCAGAATCTTAGGACTGGAAGGGACCTTGAGAGGTCATTTAGTCTAGTCCCCTGTAAGCATGGCAGGACTAGGTATTAGACTATCCCCAACAGGCGTTTGTCTAAACTGTTCTTAAAAATCTCCAATGATGGAGATTCCACAACCTCCCTGGGCAATTTATTCCAGTGTTTAACCACCCTGACAGTTAGGAAGTTTTTCCTAATGTCCAACCTAAATTGCCCTTTTGGCAGTTTAAGCTCCTCGCTTCTTGTCCTATCCTTAGAGGTTAAGAAGAACAATTTTTCTCCCTCCTCCTTGTAACAAACTTTTATGCACAGATGCTCCCGACTTACACAAGTGTTCCATTCTGGAATGCTTTGCATGACTTTTGCATAAGTTGGAAATGTATACCCAATAATTACGCAAAAAACAAAATAATGCCCCCCATTTCAAGCTTACAGAACTTTTTCCGTAAGTGCGGATTTGCATAAGTTGGGTTTACGTAACCTGGGGGGCATCTGTACTTGAAAACTGTTATCACGTCCCCTCTCAGTCTACTCTTTTCCAGATTATACAACCCCCATTTTTCAATCTTTCCTCATAGGTCATGTTTTCTAGAACTTTGAAAAGTCATTGTTCCTTCCTAAATGTTCCTTCCTTGCATTTGTTCTTATTGAATTTCATCCTATTTGCTTCAGACTATTTCTCCAGTTTGTCCAGATCATTTTGAATTTTAATTCTATCCTCCAAACCACTTGCAACCCCTCCCAGCTTGGTATCATCCGCAAACTTTATATGTGTACTCTCTATGCCATTATCTGAATCGTTGATGAAGATGTTGAACAGAACCAGACCCAGAACTGATCCCTGTGGGATACCACTCAATATGCCCTTCCAGCTTGACTGTGAACCGCTGATAACTACTCTCTGGGGACATTCTTAGAGTACTTTGATTATCTCAGCCTAAGATCCCCCATTCCAATGCCAACAGCATTTCAGAGAAATAGCCGTCAACAAAATTCCAGAGAAATAGATGGAACCTCCATTAACCCAAACAGGATTTTTCTGTGTCATTCATCACTTTATATTATGTTCATTTTGCATACATTAATTAAATTCACCTCACAATACCCTCATCAGACAGGGCAGTATTATCATTCCAGTTTTACTGATGAGAAAGCTAATGCAGAAAGAGGTTAGGTAAATTGCCCAAGGACATCTGTAACGACAGTGCTAGGAACGGAAACCAAATCTAATTCACAATTCAGTGCCATAACTACAGGACCATTAATATTAAAAAGAGTTCTTTATATTAAACATATATTGAGTATAATCCTGACCCCAACAAAGGCAATAGCAGCTTCTGCCACTGATTTCAATTGGGCAAGCTTGTGTTAGTGTTGCATGATATCTTTTAAAGGTATAAATTCATATGGGGCATATGGGCATTTCATATAAATTGAGGTAAGTAAAATAAAAATAGATTTCTCGTGGTTGATGATAATAAAGTGAAAACAATAGAGAGCTAAAAGTACCAAGTACATTTACATTTTTCTGCCCACAGCTGAAAATGCAGTGTTGACTCATGTTTTTCAACTTTATTAAATGAAATATTGATAGTGTTAAGTTGATTGTTATTCCAAACACTATTGTCCTTGTTGATTGTAGCTCGAACTCTCTTCTCCTGTCAAGATCAGTTTATATTCAAGTGTGTCACAAGATCTAGTGACAAGTACAGACAATGTTTAAAATATGAGAAGCATAATACAGTTTAAGCAACCAATGACCTTGATTGAAGATATGTCATTTTATCTATTTATTAATTTCCTTCCCTGTTATCATTTCAAGTTTAAAGCAAATCAGGAACTGTTATTTCAGCCATTATGAGGTCGTCAGAGGTAAAAAAAAAACAAAAAAAAATTTATCTGTAGACACTCTTTAGAATGAACTGCTTTTAAGTTAAATATTAGGGTGAATTACTAGAGCTAAATGTACAATTCAGTAGCAAAATAGCTATGAGTGAACTGTGCTAGGTCTTCCTTACCATCTGTCTTTTCTTTTAAGAGACTTGTGTGCTTATGAAAGATGCTGGATTGACAGAACTTGGAAATTAGACTCTGATTATCTACTGAACACAACAAATACAACCCAGGCAGTGTCCCTATCCAACCATTGTGTCTCTGCTTTGCTGTGAGAGACCACACCTATGTCTGTGAGTGTGTTTGAGTATCCAACCCATTCAATTCTTGATCTTTCTACAAAAACTGACACCAAAGCTGTCAGTTCTGACAGTATTTTCTATAATATTGACACTTCTCCAATAGGAATTGAACAAGACATGACTGCTTTGTTTAGCATAAGCCAGCAAGAAGTTGATAAATTGTGGGTACTACTCCTCTGGGCTGTGCAACACATTGTACAACAAAATTATCTAGAGCTAGAGCTAGGTCCACAACTGTTGTGGAGGCACAGGGCCTCCATTCAGATGGTCTTGGATTTTTGTGGTTGCCCTGTGAATATGCAAAATTTGAGTTTGGCAAATCTTGCCCCCAGTAGGATAACATGGGTTATAATCACTGAAATTACATCCTGCTAAGCTTTCTCCTGCAACTTCTAACATCCTGGTAGGGGTTTATCTGGGCTAATGATTCCAGTAGTGCTTTGCCAACATTCCAAAATACTGATAATTAGCTATAGGGGATGGCTTAGTGGTTGTCAAGCGGCCAGGGATAGTTCCCTGGAACTACAGCCCTAAATCATATAAGAGCTGACAACTGTAGAAGAGCTGACAAGTTCCATAAATTTTAATGCATAGAATGTTTTGGCTAAGATACTTTTTTCTGAGCATTAAAGACCACGTGGCACTTAAAAAAAATAAGTACATGTCAACCCCGATGTCTTTTTCCTAAATTGTGACTCCTCTATATTACTATTCATTATGTCATCCTCCAGGTGTCCAGAAGGGTGACTAGAGGCAGGTGAACTGATTCCTTTCTGTTATAAATGCTTTTGTTGGGGACGCACTTGGTATAACCCACGTAATTCGGGAGAATGGAAGGCCATGAGAGCCGACGAAGTTCTCTTATTCTGAGCCATAGTGTACCAGCTCCTCCATTTTGAGTTTTACTCCTCCATGTTTGACCTCAGGTTGCCCTTGTTGGGAGGGGCTACTTCTACTCCCTCAGTTGCTGGGTAGATTTAAGCTTTGGGCTGGAAACTTAGCTGTTACTAGGCAGACTTAGCCTTGGGTGGGGACAGTGTGAGTGACAGATCATGTTATAATGTGTATCAGTTTTGGTTCCAGTATAAATAGTTAGGTAAGCTGTTTGTTTGGCGCACTTGATCTGAGTCCTGTGTGGCTCCAGGCGTCTTATTTGAGCTTAAATAAAGTTTGGTTACTTCTCCACCCTGGTGTGTTCTATTGGTTGCAAAGCACACCAGGCAACGGACCCAACCGTTGCCACCCTCGGGCACTCTGTGCCGGCAATACTTTAACTTCATTTGTGATGAGAGGCACTATGTAAATGTAGGATACTACCTACAATGGGTACAACTGGCAATATCATTTCTGACTGGGGTAACTCATAAAGCGGCATGATACAGTAGGGGAAATAGGAATGAAGGGTCACACCAGCATGAATCAGAAATAAAGAAATGGGTACTTGTTGCACCAAGTGATGACAATGAGTGTTGCCTGCTAAGACAAGTGTGACAGCAGACTGTGATATTCACTGATGTACACTTTTTGAAAGTCTTAGCACTCACAGCTGCTGTTTCATAAAAACTTCCAAAATAATCATCTAAAATCTCCATCATTTTACTCTGATTCATCTGATTTATCATAAACACAACTTTGCACAAGCCTTTGTCTCATGTTTCACATTGAACCTTAAAACTGAATGAAAATTTCCTTGTGTATCAATAACGACCAAAATGAAGCCAAAAAGTAACACTCTCTCTTTCAGATGCCTCAGAGAGTTTCCTAGCCTGCAGGCTGCCTTTCCAGATGCAGCTTCTGTTTTGCCTAATTCTTATTATGCAAGCACAATGCAATGAATATGCATTGCTTTTAAATGAGCACTGTGCAGGTCCCAGGGATGGAAACTCATTCCTGAACTATGCAAGGTGCATTTAAGAGGATGACACTTTGTAGTCTCTTCAAATTGAACTTTTAAAAAATTCCTGCATAAAGTAGATTAAAAGGAGGGGGAGGGTGCCTTCAGCTAACAAATATGTTAAATCACCTAAGTCAGTGAGAGCTTATGCGATCCCAGCGGCACATTGCAAGATTCTGTACCATGTTACACAGTTTCTATAGAACTTTTAAGACCCAGTTTTGATTTGATTTACACCTCATGCAGCCTGACTGATGTCAATGGAATTATATGGGGTTCAGAGTTTGGTATGTCCTATTCTTCAGTCTGCAGTGAGAATGTCCCCTGCTTGTCATAGCTTTCAGTGGCTGCCACTGTAAACTGGAGTTTAATTTTTTACTACGTTACAACTGATACACTTCAGATAAAAATGATCTGGGAATTTGATCCATAATATGGCCTGTATGGGCAGCAACATTTGTTTAAAATGTCTTCCTGAGATGACACTATGCAGCAACTGGTAGCACTGACACAACATGAAAAAAGAGAAAGATAGAAGGGAAAAACCCTTCATGTTCTCTAGTGTACATGTGGAAGCATGAGTTCTAGTAGGGTTGGCCAGGGAAATTCTGCATACCTATTACTTCTGTCTCCATTGACTTCAATGGAATTACTCCACATTTTCACCAGTGTTAGAGAGAACAGAGTTTGATCGATTGATTTACATTTAATGGACTAAGATCCAGATTGCCAAAGGTGTCTAGGCACCTAGCTCCCATTGGGAGTTAGATGTCTAAATGCCTTTGATGATCTGGGCCAGAATCCTAATTATCTTATTTATTATCTGATTGTGCATTACCAACTTTCCTGCTAATATTGCCGAGACTGTGTCTTTTGTTACCTATAAGCAGAAACAAATACTTGGATGTTTGAGATAGAGGAGGTTTTGCGGTTCTACTCTGAACTTCGTAATGAGGCTTGTGTGAGTGGATTTGGTGGGAAGGGGAAAGGATCCTAAATGTGTGAGTGGAATCTGAGAGACACTGCACGCTTTTGTAACATATGTTTGTTAAGCATGTCTGACCGCACTTGGTATTTGCCTATTTCATGAAGCTTGAGCAGATACAGACTAAACTGAATGCTCATGCAGTTAATAAAAAAATGCTGTGTCCTCCCTCTTGACATACTATATCAGAGTCTCAAGTTCTTATGAAACTTTACAACTTCTAGGTGATTTTGTAGACCACTGAGGTCTGGAGAGTTCAGGTAAGTTTTTGGCCCTTATGTTTGCTCATTCCTGTGTTTTTGATGTCTTTTTCCTTTTTAGTTACATATAAGGTTTCATACGGACTAAGAGTTTTGTAGTTCTTCTTTTAGTATATTTATTTTCTACTCCTACTAAGCCACTATTTTTTAAAATTCTGAGTGTACAGATATGATGATGTTGAGTGTGGAGGTGACTTGATTAGATAAATGACTGATTCTGGAATTAATGTATAATTCTACAGGTCATTCTCCTGTATTGCAATTGGAATGACTTTAAAGTCCCAAAACTCTGTGTTACAGGCAGGTGTCTATACTTGAATATTTCCACTGGTGGAATTTCCATCTTGGAAAATACCTTCCTTGGAATTTTGCTCAACAACAAAAGAGTTAATATCTTTATGCCAAAAAGCAGATGCTGTGCACCTTTCTTTACTAAGGGATACAAAGATTTTTTCTTTGCTTTAGAAAGATTTCTGGAGGAAAATAAAACTTTCCAAATTATAATCCTAATGTAATTTTCTCTATCCTATTGATAGACCTCAGATGCTCACAGGACAGGTACCCAAACTGGAAAAAAAAAACTTTCATTTCACTGGCAACAAACAAGCTGTGATCTGAATAATAATTCAAATGAGCAGAGTTTAAATGAACAGAAAGAATGCATTATTTACATATCAGAATATCTGATTTCCAGTGATGTTCGGAGGGCTTTAATAGAGCAGAATGCAACAAGTAACAGTAAATATTAACCTTGACAAACGTTATAGTACTGCAAAACCAGCAAGGGTTTTTTGCTATGTGTATGTTCTCACAAGTGGTGTCTGAAGTTATATTGCGAAACTAATATATGTCATGTCATGTTATCTGTGATTAGTCCATGTCATCTCAGGAAAAACTTAAAGGGGAAAGAGTCATTGCATTAAGTTTTTTAGAATTCACAGGAAAATTAATGAATAACTATATTATCAGATAGTACTTGTTTTTAAACCTCAAGTATCTGTGTTTGTTGTTCATGTTATTTTCACAGTTTGCTGTCCAATGTAAGGATATAATACCTGTGGTTCCTAAAAACAGGTCCTTAACTATGGCAGGTCAGACCATCTCTCCTCCCCCACTGAGTGACATCCCATCTTTTGTATGTTATCTGTGATTTTATTAAAACTTTAAAAAACCCACACAACTAAACATCAGAACTCACCAAAGAACAATTTGTGCTTCTTTCCAGCTAATGAGAGAAATTTACCACCTCCCCACATGACCTTTAAGGTCCAGTTTTCCAGAAAGTTATCAACCATGTTAATTGACTAGACCACCTACACTTACTAATTTTCACAATACTGTACCAGTTCAATGCTTCATCATTAGAGTTATCTCCCAAAGAGGACATTATTCCCATAAACTATGTAGATACACTACTGGATTCTACAATACGGTAAAAAATATGCATCTTTTATTACTATTATCAGAAGGGTAGCCATGTTAGTCTGGATCTGTAAAAAAGCAACAAAGAGTCCTGTGGCACCATTAGTCTATAAGGTGCCACAGGACTCTTTATTACTATTATGTTATTTATTTATTTGTTATAGAGCTTGCTTGGCAGCACATGCTTCAGTTAATATTGCAAAGCAGTTTCCAATACAATAGTGTATTTTCAAACTGTAATCTATCTGACATTTTTCAAGAGAGATTTATTTTCTACACTTGGTTCCTGCTTGAGGGCAAAACAAATTGGAAAGTTTGAGCAAAATCCCTTTAGCCATATTTGAGTTATAGAAGGGTGAAAAGTGAACAGATGCTTATGGCCTGGATCCAATCCATCAGGCCAGGATATGGAACAAATATGTTGTTGATAAAACTGATGGGTGATCTTCTATTGGCTATGGACAAAGACCACTCATATGGTTAAACCTCTGCAGCATCTGATATTGTTGACCATAGAATCCTGCTGTCTTGTCTTACAGATAAGATATTGGTTGGGAGGATCATACTGAGATAGCTTCAGTAACTGCACTCAGTTTACACTTAAACTAGGCTATATCTAAATCTTGTTAGTGTACAAGGACGTTACTCTGATTGCCTTCCTCCTGGGAAAGGGGTACCAAGAAGAGCTGCTTCTTCCTCTTCCCCTCAGCACATGGAATAGCTAGAACTCCCTAGGCCTGGGATAGCTCCTGAAACATGAAATATGTTCCCAAGTCAGGTTTGCAGCACCTTCTCTCCTTTCCAACTTCTAGCTACAATTAGGTTCCTAAATAAAAATAAAATAATGGAGATATACTTATCTCCTAGAACTGGAAGGGACCCTGAAGGGTCATTGAGTCCAGCCCCCTGCCTTCACTAGCAGGACCAAATACTGATTTTTTTTTTTTGGCTATAGATCCCTAAGTGGCTCCCTCAAGGACTGAACTACACAACCTTAGGTTTAGCAGGCCAATGCTCAAACCACTGAACTATCCCTCCTCACTGCCCAGGGAACAGAGACTTGCCAATACCTCCCAGTTCAGTGTGACTGTAGAAACTCCAGGTTACCCTAACTTTCCTTGTGCTCACCTAGCACCAGAGTGGGGTGGGGTGGGGTGGGGTGGGGCGGGGCGAGGGAGTGAGGTACAGAAGCTGCTGGAGATAAATCTGAGGCCCAATGTTAAGGGAAAAAACTGCAGAATCTGAAAGTAGAGATGAAGGGGGAAATTTCAAGACTAGTATTTAGTGGCGAGAAAACCTCCTAAGAGCACAGTAGTGTTTTCAGGGTCAGAAGTGTTTGATTTGGGGAGAGAAAAAGATGAGAAAGTGGAGAAAAGAGACAGGGATTTGAAATGGAGAAAGTGTGAAAACAGAAATCTCTCCCTCCAAAAACCACTCCCCACTTCCTCCAGATATCTCCCCCGCTCCCAAATCCATTTCCTCCCTTTTATTTTGTTATAATTTGAGAGAGATAAGGCCATGAATGAAAAAAGCAGCCTCTCACTCAAAGGGAAAAGGGACAGGACCTCTGCAGGACTCATCTGATTTATGTAAACAGAAATAGAAATGCTTGAGGGTATGGAGGCTTTCCAGCTCTTCACTTGTGGGTACCAGTGATATAGGAAGTACAAGGCAGCTCCTCTCTCACTGGATTGAGAGGACTCTTGGAGAGGAAAGATAAACTGTAGATAGTTCAACTTGCATCAACTTGGTAATTTAGAGAATGTTTATTGTAGTGTTCATAAAGTAGAAAGTATTATTATTATCTATAATAATATTATCTATTAATCTACTATAATTTAGTAGCACTTCAACCAGGTTGAGACCCTACTGTGCTAGGACAGGCAATGTTCAAATATATTGTACATTAAGTATTATTGCAAAGATTGTTTACCCAAAGGGGGGTTGATCTACATTTGTGCATTGTAAATACAAATTTATGCCCCAATCCAGCAAAGATTTCCACACAGGCTTAACTTTGAGACTCCTCACAGTGCATCAAGTTACCTCTTTGCAGGATCAGGCCCTTAAACAATATATCTCTATTGCCTTAGAATCATAGAATATCAAGGTTGGAAGGGACCTCAGGAGGATAAGGAGGTGTTAGTACCGTTATACAAGGCGTTGGTGAGACCCCATTTGGAATACTGTGTGCAGTTCTGGTGTCCCATGTTCAAGAAGGATGAATTCAAACTGGAACAGGTTCAGAGACAGGCTACAAGGATGATCCGAGGAATGGAAAAACTGCCTTATGAAAGGAGACTCAAAGAGCTTGGCTTGTTTAGCCTGGCCAAAAGAAGGCTGCTGGGGGATATGCTTGCTCTATATAAATATATCAGGGGGGTTAACATTAGGGAGGGAGAGGAATTATTTAAGTTTAGTACTAATGTAGGCACGAGGACGAATGGGTATAAACTGGATATTAGGAAATTTAGACTTGAAATTAGCCGAAGGTTTCTAACCATTAGAGGAGTGAAGTTCTGGAACAGCCTTCCGAGGGAAGTAGTGGGGGCAAAAAACTTTCCTGGCTTTAAGACAAAGCTTGATAAGTATATGGAGGGGATATTATGATAGGATCGTTAATTTGGGCAATTGATCTTGGATTACCACCAGATAGGTCTACTCAGTGGTCTGCGGGGAGATGTTGGATGGAATGGGAACTGAGTTACTGCAGAGAATTCCTTCTTGGGTGCTGGCTGGTGACTCTTGCCCACATGCTCAGGGTTTAGCTGATCGCCATATTTGGGGTCGGGAAGGAATTTTCCTCCAGGGCGGATTGGCAGGGGCCCTGGAGTTTTTTCGCCTTCCCTTGCAGCGTGGGGCACGGGTCGCTTGCTGGTGGTTTCTCTGCAGCTTGAGGTCTTCAAGCCAATTTTGAGGATTTCAATAACTCGGTCCTGGGATAGGGGTTGTTATAAAATTGGATGGGTGGGGTTCTGTGGCCTGCCTTGTGCAGGAGGTCAGACTAGATGATCAGATTGGTCCCTTCTGACCTATGAGTCTATGAGTCTATGAGGTCATCTAGCCCAACCCCCTGCTAAAAGCAGGACTAATCCCCTGTCAGATTTTTACCCCAGTTCCCTAAATGGACCCCTCAAGGATTGAACTCTCTATACTGTACCCTGGGTCTGTACACTATAGCATATGAGCAGATACACTAGATAAGTCTGTATTAATGTGAAAAAACTAGCACTGGTTAAATTATGAAAAAATATAATTAATTGATACAATAACTGCTAGAATAAATTAATTTCAAATAATGTATTTGACTGTGGAAGCGGGGGTGGGGAGAATTAAATACATTGTTTGTAAATATTATATGATCTGCTCTTTAAACAAACCATTTATTTGGAATGTTATTATGCATTTAAGGAAAAAAAGGACCAACTTACTCCAAGTGGAATGTAGTTTAAGCAAAAACATTGGCAGTCAGTCAGCCATTGTTTCCATATTTATGTGAAAGCAGTACTTCAGAGATCTCCTTAAATTCCCATGGCCTCTGACTATACTTATAAGATGCACTCGTGCTTACAGGTATTCAGTGCTCAAAGCAGAACAGTGGGAGACAAGCTTGATTCTTATTCCTTATTTAACTTGAAGTAGGAGCTGACAGCAACCTTTTACATATATTCTTGTGTGAAGCAAGCACTGAAGCCTAAAGTTCTTTTAGCTTCTAGTGACAGCTCTTTGCTATATCTCCACAGCATCCCTCACGCTATGTTAACACCCAGTTTGACAGAGGGCCTACAGTTTAATTGTGTTGTCTTCCGTCTTACTGGTTCATCTCTTCTGCTCATCATCTGTACAGTTCAGTATTCACTGCAATGCTTTCTCCTACTATTTGCAATTATGGACTAGATTCAAATGTTGCCATTTTCTTCATGATATCACCAAGTTGTTGCGGTTATTTAACCTCTGTAAGGAAAACAATTATTAAAATAATATGCAATAGTGTAACCTGATTTTCTTCTTGTCAGCCAACTTGAAGAGGGTCACAGGAATGATTTCTGCATTTGGTCAACCTTCTGTATTTCTGTTAAAAAGTTGGGCCTTGGAAGCTCGTTAGCTGAGGCCTTCCAAAGAGAGACAAAATGAAGTGGAAACTTTCTTAGAAAAACTTTCATCATGTCAGTGCAGAATTTCTCATTATAAGAAAGCACTCAAAGTGATATTTTGGGCCTGTAGGCGCATGTTTCTAATTGAAAGACATTACTTGCATCAAGCAATGTTTCTGTTAGTCAATCTGTGAGCACTAAAGGACATAACAAAAGAGGAGTGATCACATCTTACATGAAGCACAAATAGCTTCCCTCAAATATTAAAATAACACCTTCTATTCCCATATGACATTGTTCAATTAAAAGAATTGTAAGTATTTATTTAAAAAAATCAGAGATAAGGCTGCCATGATGTACCCTTTCATTTATCTTCTTTGCTGCTCCCATCAATGTTTTCCTTAGTCTTTGTTCTCTTCTCTTTCTCTTCCAGGACAAATTTGTGGTAGCATCTTTCATTGCATGATTCTATAACATTAGGCAACTGGTAAACTACTGGTGATCTGGGATAAAGGTATAGCGGTGATTTGATACAGCAAAAATAGAGGTATGATTAAATATGGTACAGGTAGTCTGGCGTAGAAGTTGCTTTGTATTGATTTGTGCTGATTAAGTGCTTAGTACCAACAATGACAAAAAATAGATGGTACATTCCCTTCCCCATGTTCATTTTCCCTCTGCTTCCTTAACCTAGAGTGGAGGCCTTTCCTGGTAGGAACTGTCTTTCTAATAAACCTTCATACAGTGTAGTAGAATGGATTCCTGATCCCTGAAACCATAATTCAAATAATAATAATAATGTGTAGTGTTGAGGAGAAAAAAGCATTCAACCAAAGTGGGTTAGTGTTCATCATCTCCTGCTGTTTCCTGTGAGCTGCAGCGGAGGATAGAGGACAGAATTGCTAACTATAAGGCAGCAGTCTCTAATGTAAAGATGGCAGGGGAGAGTAGCAAAATGTGACAGTACAAAAGAGTCCTCAAGGTATGTTGGATTCATTACATGAGGGGGGTGGGGCTTTTCAGTGGAGGAGGAAAGCTCTTGTTAAGTACAGGCTAGAATTGATCCAGAAATATTATTTGGTGCTTCCTCGGTTTTCTAACTATAAGCGTTGTGCGCAGGAGAGAACAAGGAGATGGTACCATGAGTTCATTATTGATTTCTAATTTGAAGAGATTCTGTCAGATAGATTACGCTTAAAATATAGGTCTTGTATAACCATGATTTTCCAGGATCAGTGGAAATGTTTCCATTAACTTTTCTTTGTTTGAAATCCAAGGGAAAATATTTAAACAATCCACTGCAGTGTTTGTAATCTGGCATTATAGTATTTTGTTAGGGCATATGAGAATCAAGAACTGAGCCTTACTATAAACAAGGAAACTGCCTAGTATATCCTCATTTTCCAAGATGGCTGCAAACAATAAATCAACAGTAAAAATAGTAGAAATTAAACCTGATTTTAAAAATCCTCAGAGTTTCAGTTCTAATGTGGTGCCAGTAACATAGAGTAGTGAAATTTTGTTTGAGAAATAGGGGATAAAAACTGACTATAGTGAAATAAATAGGTCATGCAAGATACATGTTGGGTCTGAATTAATCCAAACATGTAATTGGTAAAGTGGTATCCCAGTAGCTTGCACTGATTTGGCATTCAGTAGATGCGCAGACTGAATGTAACTAACATACCATTTTCTGACCAACTTGTGTCACTGCTGAATTTGGCCCTCTGACTTCTTTGAGGGTCACACCCACTTGCACCAGATCCAAATTTGGCCTATATTTATTAAAGTGCCAACGTGTATCCTTTGAATAAATTATAGTAATTTCCCTAGCACATGTAGCTATTTGTTAAAATGTCCTTTCCCAGGTACTAACCTTCCACTGGCTTTGCTGAATTGCTTGTTTGCAATGAGGGAAGGAATCCCTTTCTGAGTGCCTCAGCTACAGTTAGTAACGAAAATGAGAACAGTCTCTCTCCCTGTTATGACGATTGTAGGTTGCAATAGGAACAGTTTCATCTGACTCTGATGCTTCTCAGCCAGGCAGCAGCATTTTCTGTATGAGTCTGGAGTGGCAGGTGCTTCTTGTTGTGCAAAAGGAGTCTGTTGTGAGTTCCCTATGTTTCTTCACCTCCTGCTCCACCATGTCTCATACTGCATCTATCTTTGTGTTGTGTTCTAAAGCTTTAGAGTAGTGATACTCAATAGGCAGCCTGTGGGCCAAATGTGGCTGCAAAGGCTACCTGTGTGGCCCACCAGATCACCTTAAAAAAATGAGGCAACTCCTGAACCCTCACAGCAAAGCCCGTGTGGGGAAAATGACCTGGATGCAAAGTATCAGAGGGGTAGCCGTGTTAGTCTGGCTAACAGCAGTAAAAGCAGCAAAGAATCCTGTGGCACCTTATAGACTAACAGACGTTTTGGAGCATGAGCTTTCGTAGGTGAATACCCACTTCATCAGATGCATGTAGTGGAAATTTCCAGGGGCAGGTATATATATGCAGGCAAGCTAGAGATAATGAGGTTAGTTCAATCAGGGAGGATGAGGCCCTGTTCTAGCAGTTGAGGTGTGAAAACCAAGGGAGGAGAAACTGGTTTTGTAATTGGCAAGCCATTCACAGTCTTTGTTTAATCCTAAGCTGATGGTGTCAAATTTGCAGATGAATTGAAGCTCAGCAGTTTCTCTTTGAAGTCTGATCCTGAAGTTTTTTTGCTGCAGGATGGCCACCTTAAGGTCTGCAATAGTGTGGCCAGGGAGGTTGAAGTGTTCTCCTACAGGTTTTTGTATATTGCCATTCCTAATATCTGATTTGTGTCCGTTTATCCTTTTCCATAGCGATTGCACAGTTTGGCCGATGTACACAGCAGAGGGGCATTGCTGGTATATGATGGCATATATTACATTGGAGGACGTGCAGGTGAATGAACCGGTGATGGTGTGGCTGATCTGGTTAGGTCCTGTGATGGTGTCGCTGGTGTAGATATGTGGGCAGAGTTGGCATCGAGGTTTGTTGCATGGATTGGTTAAGGTGGCCATCCTGCAGCAAAAAAACTTCAGGACCAGATGATTAACAAAGACTGTCAATGGCTTGCCAACTACAGAACCAGTTTCTCCTCCCTTGGTTTTCACACCTCAACTGCCTCATCCTCCCTGATTGAACTAACCTCATTATCTCTAGCTTGCCTGCATATATATACCCGCCCCTGGTAATTTCCACTACATGCATCTGACGAAGTGGGTATTCACCCACGAAAGCTCATGCTCCAAAACATCTGTTAGACTATAAGGTGCCACAGGATTCTTTGCTGGATGCAAAGAGCACCTGGCGTCACTGCTCCCCCTCCCCCTAAATGTTCCTCTATACCCCCTAAGGCGTCGTGGGGCCAGGCCCATTCCCGCTGCATAGGTGCAGAAGAACGTTTAGGAGTGAGCTGCTTTGTGCATCCAGGTCGGTTTCCCCACATGGACTGGATAACAACCGTCCGGGCCAGTCGTGCACAGAGGCACAAGGAGCAGAGCTGCCCCCACTGTGTCAACTAGTGACTGAGTACACGGCCAGGCCCTGCAGCAGAAGCACCCCCTCAGACACTGTCCCCTCTACACCCCTCCCTACATCCCTCTCTGCATACACTCCCTAGGTACCTCGTGCCTGCACCAGGAGGAACACCTCTGCTGGCATCCTGAGGTACACGGCTGCCTGCACACAGCCCCGACTTATCCCTGCCTGCACTGTGAGCTATACACCTCCCTGTGTCCTGAGGTACACCTCTGTCTGCCTACAGACCTTGCTACTCCCCTCCCCCCTGCACCCTGAGTGGTTTTCAAACTTTTTCAGCTGAGCCCCCACTTTCAGTTCTAAATTTTAGTTGAGTTCCCCCAATCCAGACAGACTGGGTGGCTTACTGAGGTGAGTCAGAGGTTGGAGGTGGCACTCCCTCCCCAGGCCCTGCTGCAAGGTGCTGGCCCCCCAAATATAGAAGTCACACTACACCGATGCCTGCACAAGCTGCCTCAAGGGCTGGCAGCCTGAACCCCACTTCCTAGGGCTTGACTCAAACAAAGGGCACCAAAATACAAGTTCACCCAGGGCACCATTTTCCCTATGGCCGGCCCTGGACACCACCCATTTTTTAATTAGTGACAAAAATGGAGCAAAAAATGAATGCAAATAGGAGTAAACATTGCAAAGTCAACAGCAAACACTGAGATTTTAACCGAAATTGGACAGTGGATTTTCTTTTTATTATGCCACATCATTTAAATTCAAAACCTTTGTGTTTAATATACGAAATCACTATATACATCTGCATGGTTATCAGTGTGAGGTGCCATTTTGCATCAAAGCACAGTAACTTTAACATGGCCTATCTTCCTGGCAGTGTTTGCAAGACATGACAAAACTGAAAATCTGAAGTCTTCATATCATACTTAAAATGTCACACTCACAACATCAGCGACTGTACAGGAAAAAAGCAACCACTGTTTCTCTTCAGATAATGTGGGTACTCGCTAAAAAGAAAAGGCCTATCCTGGATGCAGAACTTGTGCACATTGGAAATCTCAGAGGATCTTTTTGCCAGAGGAAAAAACAAAGATGACATTGGGAACTGTGTGAAACAATTTCCCCTGTCTGATTTCACAGCAGTGAAAAGATTAGAGGTAATTTATGCGAATTGTTTGTCAGTACTACTTTCCGATTTAAGAAGTGCCAGATACATTTCTCTTACAGTGGATGAATCAAGCAAATCTAACATCACTGTATGTTAGATTTTATAATGGTGAAATTTTCAAGGAAGAATTTTTGTGCTTAATTCCATTAGAAATCTGCACCACACGAGAGATTTTTTTAAAGAGGCAAAAGGTTTTTTGGAAAAAAAAATGGTTTAGATTTGCAGAAAGTAAACTTGCTTGTTATAGATGGAGGTCCCTCCATGACACAGAAAGAGAACGGCTTTGATTCACTTTTGGCAGTGATACACCCTTCATTAAATACGCCTTACTGCATCATTCAACTGATTGTCCCATGTGATAAATTGTCTGGGGACTTGAAAAGAAATGGGTATTATGATGAGATTAGTGAACTATATGTGGTCAACATCTTGCTTTCCACATCATTGTTTTAAAGCTCCTTTACACAGGGGCGGCTCCAGGCACCAGCACTGCCAAACGTGTGCCTGGGGCAGCAAGCCGCGGGGGATGCTTTGCCGGTCTCCGCAAGGACAGCAGGCAGGTTGCCTTTGGCAACATACCCGCGGAGGGTCCACTGGTCCCGCGGCTTCAGTGGACCTCCCGCAGCCTGCCACCGAATCCGTGGGACCGGGGACCTCCCACAGGCAAGCTGCCAAAGGCAACCTGCCTGCCATGCTTTTGGCGGCAAAATGCCTAGAGCCACCCCTGCTTTTACAAGACATTTCAGCCAAATACAGTGACCTGGTGCAATACAATGACGTCTGCTGGTTAAGTAAGGGGTGTGTGTTAAAGAGGACTTGTGCTCTTCAAAAAGAAATAATAGAATTTCTTTCAAACCACAAGACCAGCAAGGCTTGTGAGTTCCTGGAATTTATGAATGATGTCCCTGCTATGTCACAGGTAGCTTTTCTGTGTGATATTACTGGTCACTTGAATTTCCCCAACTTGCAGCTCCAAGGCTGTGCAAACAACACATCTGTTTCAAAAAGTGTGTGCCTTTCAGAAAAACTTTGAAATCTTTCAGACAGATTTAACAGAAAGATGTAGCACTTTACCACATTATATGTTGTTGCTATAGATGAAACTTCAGTAAAAATGATACAAGAATTCCTAAACAATCTGATCAAAAATTTTAAAATGTGATATGAGAATTTAAAATTTCAAAGGATTTGTTTTTACTTGTTCATGAGCTGCTTGTTTTCTCTGCAGATCGATCTTGCCCTTCTGAAGCAAAGAACATTAGTGATTCAATTGATGAAGATGCCTTTCAGTTAGAAACATAGTTCAGATGGCTTGAAGGCAAAATTCAGAGAAATGGGACTTTGTTATTTCTGGATTCAATATGCTGACCAGTTTCAGAATAGCCAGAATCTAGCCATCTATCTTTTAATTATGTTCAGATCAATGTACCTCTGCGAATCTAGGTTTTCTACCATGAACATTATAAAAAACAACACCACAATCACTTGAGAGATGAGCATCTTCATCAGTGCATGCACCTTTCCCTGACCTCCTACAAACCATGCTTCACAAAACTTGCCAGAGATCGTCAATGTCACCTCTCTCCTTAGATATGGCCACAAGTGCAGGTAATAATGCTGATTTATAAACTTTGTTAAAAGATAGAAACACTAATACTTATATTGCAATCAAGGTCTTTATTTATTGGCAACTGAATATTTTTTTTGTCAGTCTTCTGTGCAAATGGCCCACCTCCTATCATAAAATTCTCAAATTGGCCTGTGAGTAGATGTAATTGAGTATCATTGCTTTAGAGCTCAGTGCTGTCCAGTAAGGCAAGAATCTTATATCCTCTTAACTGCTAAATGGCTTGGTGTACGTAAAGAGATGAGAGAAAGCCACACCTAGAAAAGGAAATATGCAACTGGAAGAGCTCTATGTTCTGTCCAATTCATACTAGCCTCGAGGAAATTTAAATCCAGTCATTTCCTGAGGGGAAATCTTATGAGGTCAAAACAAACCTGCTTTACCCAATACAGAAATGTATTGTCTTACTGAGGCTTCATATTATTTTTAATGTTTTTCATGGTAGGAAGTTTCCACACTCCCTGCCACCTGCCTGTAAGGCCCCAGTGTCACAGTTAAGACTAAATAGAAATGAGCTTCCTTCAGAATCCAGAGTTGCTCCATAATTATCTGAAAGATTGGTCTTCTGAGAATTACGTACAAAAGAATATCACAAGCATATATGGACAAAATCACAAAGGCTAAGTCACAAAATGACTTGCACCTTGCAAGAGAAATACAAGAAAATGAGACATTCTATAAATACATTAGAAGCAAGAGGAAGTGTAGTTCTCTACCTAACAGGGAAATAGAGCTTATAACTGATGACATCAAGAACACTGAGGTGTTTAATGCCTATTTTGTTTCAGTCTTCACTAAAAACTAACAATAAGGGAGAAGGAATGCAAACCAAAACTCAGAAAGAACAGTAAAAGAATATTTAAATAAGTGAGATGTATTCAAGTCTGAAAGACTTGATGAAATTCATCTGAGGGTACTTAAAAAGCTAGCTGAAGCAATCTCAGAATCATTAGCACTTTGAGAACTCATTGAGGACTGGAAAAGGGCAAACATAATATCATTCTTTTTTTAAAAAATGAGAACAAAGGGGACTGATGGAATTAAAGATTTGTCCACCAAATTACAATAGCTGGAAAAAACCTGGAACAAATTATTAAACAATCATGTTGTGAGCACCTAAATGATAAGATGATTAAAAAGAATAGCCAGCATGGATTTTTCAAGAACAAATCATGCCGAACCAGCCAAATTCATTTCTTGGAGAGGGTTGTGGCCTACTAGGTAGAGGGGAAACAGTAGATTTGTTAGAGACTAACAAATTTATTTGGGCATAAGCTTTCATGGGCTAAAGCCCACTTTCCACTCCAGGCATCTGATGAAGTGGGTTTTAGCCCATGAAAGCTTATGCCCAAATAAATTTGTCAGTCTCTGAGGTGCCACAAGGACTCCTCATTGTTTTTGCTGATACAGACTAGCATGGCTACTATTCTGAAATCTGTATTCAAATAGTTATCAGTAGTTTACTGTCAAACTGGAAAGGTGTATCTAGTGAGTTCTCTCAGAGGTCAGTCTTAAATCTGGTACTATTCACTACTTTCATTAATGACTTGGTAATAGAGTGGAGATCATGTCTATAAAATTTGCAGATGACATCAAACTCGGAGAGGCGGCATGTACTTTGGAGGACAGGATTAGAATTCAAAACTACTTTGACAAATTGAAAAACTGGTTTAAATTCAGGAAGATGAAATTCAGTAGAGATAAGTGCAAAGTACTTCATTTAGGAAGGAAAAATTGAATGTACAACTACAAAAGGGGAACAACTGGCTACATGGTAATATTGCTGAAAAGAATCCAGGAGTTATAATGGGTCACAAATTAAATATGAGTCAGCAATGTGATGCTGTTGAAACAAAGGATAATATTTTGGGATGTATTCACAGGAGTGTTTTACGTAAGACAAGGGAGGTAAATAGTTCTCCTCTACTTGGCACTGGCAAGGCTTTGCTCTATATTTAGTTTTGGATGCCATACTTTAAGAAGGATGTGGACAAATTGGAGAGAGTCCAGCGGAGAGCTACAAAAATTATAAAAGGTTTAGAAAAAAAAGGAGCTATGAGGGGGTGAGGGATAGCTCAGTGGTTTGAGCATTGGCCTGGTAAACCCAGAGTTGTGCCATTTAGGGATTGGGGCAAAAATCTGTCTAGGGATTGGTCCTGCTTTGAGCAGGGGCTTGGACTAGATGACCTCCTGAGGTCCCTTCCAACTGTGATATTCTATGAAAGGTTAAAAAAACTGGGCATGTTTAATCTTGAAATAAGAAGACTGAGGGGGGACTTGATAATATTAAGTGTTGAAGACAACAGGAGTATGTACAGTAAGACTAACACTTTGGTGAGCTATATTTATAGGATCCTTTATGGTAAGTATGTACCTACAAGAGTAATATCCCAATTTATTTTTTTTCAAATGAACACGGTTTTACATAATATCAGTGCTTAGACAAAGTTATGCCCCCATTTATTTTGCACATGGGTATTCTTACATGGCTGTAACAATGTTTACTATTTGGAGATTAAAATGTTTTCAATTGTTTCATATATTTTCTTGATGTTTTCTCATTCTTTCCTAATAAAATCATACATAAACCAATATGGCTCCATCCTTTTGTGGGAGAAAGACACAAATGTGTAAAATCCATGTAACCTATTTATCCTTCAATTATTGCACTTGACTGCTTAATTCTGGCATAAGTCCTTACCAAATTGTTTCTCAACAAACAGAAGGTACAAATTGTACTACTTGATATTCATCTTTATCTGAAATCAGTAAATCAGAACATTGGAAATTAACCTTAAAATATCTCAAACCTTCAGTAATAGAAATATGAAAAAGTTTTATACCCTTGGGCTAAACTCTCATTTTACAGTACACAATGTATCTGTCAGTGCTTCGAAACTCCATCTAGTTTTTTTCCTTCTTGAGTCCATTGTTCTTCTTGGTATTTGTCTCCAGGGTCTGCTGTCAGGCCATAATTCTAAGTCCAGTATTGTACACAGCTCCAATACTGAATATCACACTGGGTAGCTCTAAGGATGCCCAGTGGGGAAGAATCCTCCCCTCCCTTTTCCTGTCTACCCCTTAGTGCTGTACTTTTTCCACAGTAGTCATTATAGCACTGGCAGGGTCCTCATCTCAGAGAATGGAAGGTTCTGCATAGCATCAACTTCTTTTGCCCAGGCCTGTCCATACCTTTTCATTAAATCTGGTCAGAAAAAAAATGTAGAAACAGTGTCATATTGGAAAATGCTGGTTTGACAAAACTCTGGTGTGTGTGTGTGTGTATGTGTGTGTGTGTGTGTGAAATTATAATATCAATTTACACAAAAAAATTCAAAGCAAAATATTTATCATGTTGGAAAATTTCATTTCAGAAAATAATTTGTAATTTTGGTTCAAAACCATTTTTTATTTTTATTATGTTTATACATTAGTGCATGACATGTCAGTAGTGGTAATGCATTATGACAAATATCAAGTAAGATCATATTATGACATGATATGTCACATTATGTACTATTAGTAATGACATATATGACAATTTAATAGTTAAAATAGCCTATTTTCATTTGGTCTTATTTTTAAAATCACTGAGGGCAGCTGCTACTTAGTTCTAATTGAAACATATTATCTTATTTCTTGTTCTTGTTGTATTTGCTGTTTGTGTTTTAATAAAACAGTTTGTCACTTTGAACAAGAAGATATGCACTCAGTGTATTAATTAGAAGAGCAACTACTTTCAATACCTCTGAAACCAGTTTTCTAGGCTATTGAACACAATGGCTCTTCTAATTATTGCACTAAGTGCTTATTTTATTTTTTTCCTAAATTACATTTTGTGAAATTAGTATTTTTTGGAATTTCCATTCTATGGAAAATTCCCAAACCATCTGATTTCATTCCAATTCCAATGAAAACAAATTTCAAAATGTTAAAATTTCCCAACACTTGGAAATTTCAAGTTTTGACCAGCTATCCTTGTTATCACATATCTGACCATCTGACCACCCCTCATGACTCTTGCATTCAGCTAAACCCCTCCCTGTGCAGCAGAGCTATCCTAATTCTACTGCCAGGAGAGACTCTGATTATAGGTGTGAGTGTTGGAGTTACTCTTTAGGATGTCTTTTGAGCTGACCATCGTATGACATTGCAGTTCCTCAAAACAATTCATATAAGTCCTCCACTTATGTGGTCTTACAGCTGCTATTGTTTGCTTCAGGTACTTGCTCCTGTCTTGCACTTTGACCTGGATGCAGATAATATCTTTATTCCTGTATCAAACAGAAATTTACTGCATGGTCTCCCCCTTTGCTTCTCTGGTCTTTTATTTCTTCTCTGAACAGAAATTCCTTCAGCTTCACACACTCCTACACATCAGTTAGATTGGCCCCCAGAGCTTGATGCTGAATTTTGCTGTACACCATTACATTTAGTGTGTTTTTTTCTTTTATTACCCAATTTGATTCTGCCCAGTGGTTTGACGTCTTGTACCAAGGGTATATTAACACAAGCCCAACTCTGAGATTCAGTTACTCCACAGTGACTCCTGGCAGCAGTCAGCTGGATGTCCTTGTTGCTAAGAGTTTGAGTTATTTCAGAGATTGTGTCTCATGAGGTGGGAATCAACAGTTGATTTGGGATACGAAGCAGATATTTAGTAATAAAATTTTACTTGACAGCTGTTCTGAAGCTATCAAGAAAATTTATATCCCAGGATGAAGTAGTAACTCTTGAAGCAGAAACATGACAACTAGATGAAATGCAGCCAGATTGCATGAAGATTTCAGACCAGTATGTATTCCATGCCAACACAGATGAGTTTACAGTTTGATGTTGTGATCTGATCCTTCCTAATTTACAACTTAGAACTCCTACCTTCTCATAAGACACATTTCCAAGTGCCTTATGTCCTAAGATATAGGTTTAAGTAATGAAACTAGAATAAAAAACTTTTAGCTTAAATTGCATACTGTGTGCAACCTTTGGACCAAGTCCAATAGTTCTTATTAAGTGGGAGAAAAATTGGATCACTGTAGAATTAAGTTGGTGGTAGGCTTAGACCCAGGTGCTGATCTACCTCTTCTCCCCCCACAGGGCAGCAGTTGCAGTTCTCAGTGCACCTCATCACCTGTCTTTTTGCCGTTACAATAATGGTACAATGCAATGGGGTTATGACACCTAAGCAAAGCAGTACCAGTGCATGAAACCAGGTAAATATTAGAGTCTTTTGCAATTTCAGGAAGAATAGGGAATTGCCCAGGTTTCATTATATAAAATTCCCCCTTTCACCCACGCTGTCTGCTGATTGGTTGCTCCTCTCCCTCCTCGAGTTTGCTGTGGTTTGGTGGCACTGTAAGAATAACTATTAAAATCCTATCAGAACAAAGGTGCTATTAAAGAATACTTGCTTAATTGGAACCCTGGCCACATATGCTAATGACTGGGAAAAGCGTCTGCTTGCTCTTGAATAAGGCAGACAGCAGGCAGACACATGGGAGTGGTGTCTTCAAATATGCCACCAGATGCTTCCTGAGACACATATGGCAATTTCCTGCAATATCCTAGCCAAATCTTATTGAATTAAGTTAAATCTTATTGAATTAAGTTTCTGTATTTTTAGAGATCATTGTATTAAAATGCAAATGTGTATGTGTTGTTATGAGATTGAATGTAACATCTCAAGGGAAAGGATATGGCTAATGTAGGCACTGGGAAATGTTATGAGCTTCAAAGGATTCTGAAATAATGTGCTAGACAAACAAAGTTAAGTAGGATACATAGGAAATACTTGGGAAAAGGAAACAGAAACTTGTCACCTCTAGACCTATCTTTTTGAAGCTGTGGCCTAAGGAGAAACCCACTGTCCTGTTACATGAGGACAAGATCAGAGGTCCGATGTATTTCTTTAGATGGAATGTATGGGATGAAGGTATTAACATAACCCAATTACTGTCAAGTGTTAAACAGTGTTAAACAAGGTCCAGGATTTGGTTTACAAAGACTGCTGCCTGCTTAGTGTCATGGCAAAAATACCATTAAACATCTTTTTAACCTTTTATTACAGAGAAAGAAAAAAAGGAAAAGCAGTTAAAGCACTTGAAATGTAGAGTATTAAGTAAGGCTTTCATTTTAACAACATCCCCTGTTCCTTTTCCCTTTAGTTGGGGAGTGTTTTTAGAAGGGAAAAAAACATATTTGACAGTCTCTTACATGGTAATAACTGTCTTTCTGAGGAAGAGAGAAAAAGCTAGTTGAGATGGGCTGGAGTTGCTGTTATTGTTGAAGTCTGATCCTGTTTCATCCTAGGTGGCGTTTGGGATTCAGCTGGTGTTTGGGGTTCCAGGAGATGGTGGGGGTGGTAGTCATGATGGTGAAGCTCATTTCAGTAGCCAGTTTTTCTCCACAAACCTCTTTGTTTAAGGAGTCACAAAGGGAATGGTGGGTGGAATAGGCCATGCCCTCATTATTTTGTACGACAATTAAGCCTAGTTTCTGACAAAACAGCTTTGGTTCACTGATTTTTGGTTCTACACTATTCTTGTTCACTGAGTGTGATCTTAACACAGTCCTTGGGTTATATCAGTAGGCCTTTTTGTTTGGATTAATTCCGTCTCTGGCTATTTCATATCTTTTCCCATCAACATTTGTTGTTGTGACATCTTATTGTGATATCTTATGAACCTACACTCACTTTTTATATTTGATCTCACAATTAGGGCAAATCTGTGGGGCCAATTATCACAACCAGGGCTGGCTCCAGGCCCCAGCGCGCCAAGCGCGTGCTTGGGGCAGCATGCCGCTGGGAGTGCTCTGCCGGTTGCCGGGAGGGTGGCAGGCGGCTCCAGTGGCCCTCCCGCAGACGTACCTCCGGAGGGTCCACTGGTCCTGCGGGACCGGCGAGCCGCAGAATGCCCTCCAGGCCTGCGGCCATGCTTGGGGTGGCGAAATGGCTAGAGCCGGCCTTCATCACAACAGACCTAAACTGGATAAAAGAGTGATTCATAGATTCGTGGGTGTTCTTCTTCTGAGCTAGCAGCTGTTATGAACTTGTTATCACAGAAAAAACCCTTAGTGGGGTTTGAAGAACTGCTTCACCTACCAGGGCTCTTGTTGGCATTGGGGTGATCTCTGATAAGCTTATTAGCATGCACATAGGTTCTTTTATTGGTTTAATATATTTTCTCTGTGATGCTTTTATCTTAAGAATAGATGTGCTTGCTTAGAAAGAGCAGTGTGGTAATGTAACTATGTGTAATGCTGTTTATAGCCTTTAAGAAAAGAAGGCAAAGAAGGCCTGCTGAGGCAGTTTGTGTAGGCAAGTATAGTAGGGTGGTCTCTCCCCTCCTGCCTTGAGGGGGTTAAAGCAGCCCTGGAGAGGGCTGTGGTGGGGAAATGCTAGGCTGATTGGAGGAAGCAGCCACAGGTAGGTCCACTCCCCAATCAGGCCACAGCTGGCCCCATTAGAGGGCTGAGGGCCAGAGACTGAAAAATACACTCTCTCTAGCTTCCTAGAGAGGGAAGGACCTGGCTGCCTGGGAAGTTGAGAAGGGTACCTAGGGTGTTGAAGTGCTGGGGAAGGACAGAGGGCACTGGGGAGCTTCAGCCTAGCAAAGACCCAAGCTGCAGGCTGAGTTAAGGACCCACAAGGGTACTAGGGCTGCAGAGGGGCAGCCCAGGAATAGGCAGAGGCAGCTGGTCCAAACCCCCTTGCCAATGATGAGTGGTTTATAGACTGCAGTCTACCCCAGGGAGCGGGGGCTAAATGGAGACTGGCAGTAGCCACTGAGGCAAGGTGGGGCTAGAGGTTGTGGATTCCCCTGGGAGGGGAGACCCAGAGTGAGGGGATACTGCATTGGGCAGAATGCCTGGGCAAAGGGCACCGGGGTCTGGGAAGGACACAGGGCCAGTGGCAGGTGAGACACCGGCCTGCAGAGGGTGCTTTGGGCTGGAAGAGCTAATCTCCAGGATGACCAGCAGGAGGTGCCGCACCGATGAGTCGCAGTCCCACCATGGCAGGGAACAGTGAAGTCTGGAAATACCCCAGTCAGCAGGGAGAGAAACGTTTGTCTCAACCCAAGACAGGTTATAGTTGGGAAGCTGAAAGTCTAAGAATGGGTGCCCTTACTGGACCACATGGGATGGAAATACAGGTGCAGCTGCCCTGAACTGTTAAATGTTCCCCACTCCTGGTAGCAGCATGACCTACCTGCAGTGTGGGCTGAGATTTAGGATCAATGACTCTTTCATCCCTCACTTCCACTTTAGTTTTACTATAAGAGGCTGTCGCCATGAGTTACACTCCTGCATAAGAAAGTGGTTGCTTTCCCACATGTTGTTACCACAGCCAGTTGCCATTGTTACCAAAGGGTGGGAAGAACAGAAAGACAGGTGAGTAAGTTGCTTAATACCTTTCTTCTCTTCCCACAAGCAGGGGCCTTGTGTGCAGGTAGTTGTTTTCTGTGTCCTCTGCTGGTCCCCTTCTCTCTATTCTGTCTTTTCCTGGTGTTAGTTTCCTGCCTCTTTCCTGCATACAATCATACACGAGAGTATGACATCCCTTGTAACCTATTCACCTAACTCATGGCTTTTTATAGTGACCCATCACTACAGCATCTGTGGCTCCCACATAAAATCAACTCCAATAGTGAAATCCCTAGTGGACATCAGAGAATTTATGAAACATCTACATTTTGGGAGTAAAGATTCTGCTTGGGGTTGGGTGTTGATTTTGGTAGAGTTTTATTGAGCACAAGGGTGTTTCAGAGTTGTTTCATCATTATGGTGAAAATGGAGAAATTTGCAGCATTTCCTAAAGATGATCTGGTTTAGTTTGATCTCCTCTGGATGTTTGTTCCATAGCCAGAGCCCCTTGACTGAGAATTCTTCATCTCCAGCTCTCACATGCTTCCTCTTGGGCTTTGTGATTTACATCATCCCAGAGGAATGCATGGTAGTTCATTGGTTGGACTGAAGAACTTGTGGATCTAAATGCGGAAGAGGCCTGGAATTACTTTAAGTTGCAGTTGCAGAAACTATCGGAAGCCTGCATCCCAAGAAAGAGTCAAAAAACCATAGGCAGGAGTTGTAGACCAAGCTGGATGAGCAAGCATCTCAGAGAGGTGATTAAGAAAAAGCAGAAAGCCTACAAGGAGTGGAAGAAGGGTGGGATTAGCAAGGAAAGCTACCTTAGTGAGGTCAGAACATGTAGGGATAAAGTGAGAAAGGCTAAAAGCCAAGTAGAGTTGGACCTTGCAAAGGGAATTAAAACCAATAGTAAAAGATTCTATAGCCATATAAATAAGAGGAAAACAAAGAAAGAAGAAGTGGGACCGCTAAACACTGAGGATGGAAAGGAGGTTAAGGATAACCTAGGCATGGCCCAATATTTAAACAAATACTTTGCCTCAGTCTTTAATAAGGCTAATGAGGAGCTTAGGGATAATGGAAGGATGACAAATGGGAATGAGGATATGGAGGTGGATATTACCACATCAGAGGTAGAAGCCAAACTTTAACAGCTTAATGGGACAAAATCGGAGGGCCCAGACAATCTTCATCCAAGAATATTAAAGGAACTGGTGCATGAAATTGCAAGCCCGTTAGCAAGAATTTTTAATGAATCGGTAAACTTAAGGGTTGTACCATACGACTGGAGAATTGCTAACGTAGTTCCTATCTTTAAGAAAGGGAAAAAAAGTGATCCGAGTAACTATAGGCCTGTTAGTTTGATATTTGTAGTATGTAAGGTCTTGGAAAAAATTTTGAAGGAGAAAGTAGTTAAGGACATTGAGGTCAATGGTATTTGGAACAAATTACAACATGGTTTTACTAAAGGTAGATCAAGCCAAACCAACCTGATCTCCTTCTTTGAGAAGGTGACAGATTATTTAGACAAAGGAAATGTAGTAGACCTAATTTACCTCAATTTACCACGGTTCCGAATGGGGAATTATTAGTTAAATTGGAAAAGATGGGGATCAATATGAAAATTGAAAGATGGATAAGGAACTGGTTAAAGGGGAGACTACAACGGGTAGTGCTGAAGGGTGAACTGTCAGGCTGGAGGGAGGTTACTAGTGGAGTTCCTCAAGAATCGGTTTTGAGACCAATCTTATTTAACCTTTTCATTACTGACCTTGGCACAAAAAGCGGGAATGTGCTAATAAAGTTTGTGGAGGACACAAAGCTAGGGGGTATTGCTAACGCAGAGCAGGACCGGGATATCATGCAGGAAGATCTGGATAACCTTGTAAACTGGAGTAATAGTAATAGGATGAAATTTAATAGTGAAAAGTGCAAGGTCATGCACTTAGGGATTAATAACAAGAATTTTAGATATACATTAGGGTCGCATCAGTTGGAAGCAACAGAGGAGGAGAAGGACCCTGGAGTATTGGTTGATCACTGCATGACTATGAGCCGCCAATGCGATATGGACGTTAAAAAAGCTAATGTGGTTTTAGGATGCATCAGGCGAGGTATTTCCAGCAAAGATAAGGAGGTGTTAGTACCGTTATATAAGGCACTGGTGAGACCTCACCTGGAATACTGTGTGCAGTTCTGGTCTCCCATGTTTAAGAAGGATGAATTCAAACTGGAACAGGTTCAGAGACGGGCTACTAGGATGATCCGAGGAATGGAAAACCTGTCATATGAAAGGAGACTCAAAGAGCTTGGCTTGTTTAGTCTAGCCAAAAGAAGGCTGAGGGGGGATATGCTTGCTCTTTATAAATATGTCAGAGGGATTAATATTAGGGAGAGAGAGGAATTATTTAAGCTTAGTACCAATGTAGACACAAGAACAAATGGGTATAAACTGGACACTAGGAAGTTTAGACTTGAAATTAGACGAAGGTTTCTAACCATTAGAGGAGTGAAGTTCTGGAACAGCCTTCCAAGGGGAGTAGTGGGGGCAAAAGACATATCTGGCTTTAAGACTAAGCTTGATAAGTTTATGGAAGGGATGGTATGATGGGATAGCTTAATTTTGGCAATTGATATTTGATTATCAGCAGATAAGTATGCCATGTGGGCGGTGATGGGATGTTGGATGGGATGGGATCTGAGTTACTGCAGAGAATTCTTTCCTGCTGGCTGGTGTGTCTTGCCCACATGCTCAGGGTTTAGCTGATCGCCATATTTGGGGTCGGGAAGGAATTTTCTTCCAAGGCAGATTGACAGAGGTCCTGGAGGTTTTTCACCTTCCCCTGCAGCGTGGGGCATGGGCCACTTGCTAGTGGATTCTCTGCAGCTTGAGGTCTTCAAACCACAATTTGCGGACTTCAATAACTCGGACATAGGTTAGGGGTTTGTTATAGAAGTGGATGGGTAGGGTTCTGTGGCCTGCTTTGTGCAGGAGGTCAGACTAGATGATCACATTGGTCCCTTCTGACCTTGAAGTCTATGAGTCTATGAGTCTAATTCAGTCTTTAATGTAGCTGGGACTTGATCCATTAATTGCTTTGAAAATTAGGACAATGCCTAAACTGGCATCAGAAGCCAGCAGTGGGAGTTGAGCAGAGGTCTGATGTATTCATGGTAGTCTGAGCCATACAGAAGGTGGCCATGCCCTATGGAACTGTGCATCATCTTCACATTTCTCTTTAGATGCAGTAAATGATAGCAATCCATTGTAGAGTTTTAAAATGCATGGCTCACTGTGGCCAGGTACTCATCTGCGAGGAAGGATGATGATTCCTAAAAAGCTGGAAATGAGGGAAGACATTTTTAGATACTGATGCTCATGGCCGTTCAAACTTATTGAGTAGTCAAACAAAACTCCCAGGCTCATGCCACTATGACAAATGGGGGCTAAATGTCCTCAATGTAAGGTGGAGACAACATCTCAACTAGTTTTTCAATGTGTTTCCCCTTTCTGACTTAAGTTCAGTCTTGCCTGTGTTTAGCCTAACCCAGTGGTTGTTCAGAAGAACATAAGAATGCCCATACTGGGTCAGACCAATGGCCCATGTAGCCCAGTATTCAATCTTTCAAGAATAGCCAGTGCCAGCTGCTTCAGAGGGAATGATCAGAACAGGACAATTATGAAATGATCTATCCCCAGTTGTCCAGTTCCATCTTCTGGTACAGGGACACTCAGAACATGGTGTTATGTCCCTGGCCATCTTGGCTAAAAGCCATTGAGGGACCTATCCCCCATGAACTTATCTAATTCTTTTTTGAACCCAGTTATACTTTTGGCTTGCACAACATCCATGGCAATGAATTCCACAGGTTGACTAATCAAAAAATCATTTTTCTGTAGGCATTCAGACTCTTTCGATGTTGTGTTGTCTGCATCAGTTGAGAATGAGATATACAGCTGAGTGTCATCGGCATCCTGTTCACAGCTAAGCCCATAATGTCTAATATTTCTCCCAGTGGTCTCATGTAGATACTGAAGAGAAGTGGGGATAGCATGGATCCTTCTGAGACCCTGCAGGTGTAGCCTTCAGAGAGGAGAAGCAGTTACTCATTATTACTCTGGGTTCTGCTGGAGAGGAATGTTTGGAGACAGTCTAATGCTGAATTATTTACTCTTGTTATGTCATGTAGATAGATTAGCAGTACCTTGTAGTCCACTTTGTCAAAGGCTGCAGAGAGCTCCAGAAGTGTGAGCATGGAGAATTTTGCCTGTGTCTTTGGCCATGAGGAGGTAATCTTTTAGAGCCATCTATGTGCTGTGCCCTAGTCTGGACACTGACTGTGAGGCATCCAGGATATTGGTGGATGTCACATATTGTTGGAGTTTCATGGTTGCTACTTTTTAAATTATTTTGCCAGAGGTTGGAGCTGTGTTGGTAATCGGAGAGATCTGCAGGGTTCAGTGTTTGCTGCTTGAGGACTGAGCAAACTATTACATTTTTAAAGAAGCTTGCTAAATGTGAGTCTTGAGGGACACATCTACTAGTAGTGGGCATAGCTGTTCCTTGCTGGATTTTCTCAGATAGGAGGGACATGGTTCTATTCCGTAGGCTGCGGTTCTACTATTTTTCAGAGCTTCTTGAGCTTCAGCCTGTGTGATGGGCCAAAATCAGCTAGGGATGGTGAATAATATTATTTAGAGAAGTGAAACTTTCTTTCTCTATTAGCTCTCTATATATTCAATTCAACTTATCAGAAAAATATGCTTACAGTTCTTCATAGCTGTTGATGCTTGGGTCTGGTGTCTTGGGTCTGCAATCTAGCCTGGGAGTTTCATCTGTGGTAGATCCTCTGTGAATAATGATAATTTTCTTAGAAAGTGGGTTGTGCTGAACAGCTTGCGTTCAAGGCATGGACATCAGGTGCTGTGGTAACTCACTGCTACCTTTGCATTGTACTTTAGTGATTTTTTTTTGTCCTAGGACAAGCTGAAAACCTAAGGAGTTCAAGAATCGTAGGGGGCAGACCAGCTTTGGTTGTTTATTACCCTGATGTGAAGGGAAGGTTCTGATCTTTCTTTCTTTGGAGAAGGTGTAGTTTAATTATTACTTTTTATCTGAGAGTATAATCTATGCCATGTTCTCTGATGGTACGGTGACAGGTGTGATAAGTATTATGAATTAAATAAACAATGCTCTGTTCATTTCCTTATGTTTTATTTAATAATGAAGTTCCCAACATTATACTTCTAAGCAAAACCATATGTCAATGGTTTTGAGACCATCTGGGCCACATTCTATGTAGAGGTGATATAAATAGAGATGAAAATTACACCTCACTATGGCAGTGTAAGTGGGTACCAATTAGACATGATGGACCTGATTCTCATCTCATTTACACTAGTGCTAATCCTGAGTAATTTCTATTATTTTGAATAGTTACACTGTGCAACTCAGTTTGGAATCCAGTCTTAGGAAGCACTGTAGCAGAAAAAGAAATGAACAACAGAATCTGTAACAGTAATCAATGTATACAGTATCCAGATCTGGGATTTTTGTTTCTGTCCACCTGTAAAATATGAGATATAATCTTACAAATTTCATTACATTGAAATAGAGGTTCTGAAGTTTTCCATCAGGAAGTCTAGTGACACATTTCAAAATTGCACGTGATTTATGACATAAATGCATGACCTTCTCATTTCAGTGTCATTTTCTTTCTGTAGGAATCCTATGAGACTTTTCAGTCTCAAAAATAAGAATTCAGTAGTACTGTACATCACTGATAGAACAAGAAAGAATGTACCAGTAAGACAGACAGCATTTTAATTTTCACTGAGCTGAAATTGAAACTGTCAGTTTGTTGCATTCCAAAATGTATAGTCTGGGCAGGCACACTGCAAAACTTGGCAGGAATTTGTACTAGTCCCTCTAGGATTAAACTAAAATATATTTATATCAAGTATTAGATTCTGTTATGCCAAATAGAAAATCTGGTTTAAAAGAGTTCAGATGAACATCCAAAAATCCTAGGAGCAATATCTCACACACACACAATTGTCATGGTATTTAACTGCTTCTGTTTCCATGTCCAATGGAAACCAGGATATACAGATGTGGAAACAATGCAAAAAAGATAGCATTAACCAAGCTGTAAGCATTTCTCACAAGAAATACACAGTGTCTATAATTCAAACCTATTGCTTTCCTTGGATTTCGCTTTATTAGTAACAAAAATAACAATAATGGGAACATAAATCTAAGCCTTATCAGTTTGGCTGTACCTAGGTTTTCCCTGCAGAACTTCTGCTGTCTTAGTTTCTACTTCTTTCTGTCCCCAAACAAGGCCCTCAACTCCTCCTATATGTTGGTTCAGAATTAACAGGATGTATCTGCCAATACATCTCAACAATAATTACTCTGCAGTATCTGGCAGGATTCAGGCTTCTGACAAGATGACCCAACAGAAGAGCCCTGCTTCCCCATGGAAGGTCCAATCGTGTCACACAAACTTTTCTAGTGTGTTGAGGCATATGTTTGATTTGAGTTTGGTTAGAGTATTTGATTAGGAGGAAGGTCTAAGTTAGTTGTAGTTTTATTTGAACCTGTGTGCTCATTCCCAAGAGGATTGCTGTGTTATCACTCTTTCAGTAATTATATTTGACAGTATGCTCACAGGTACAGAGTGATGTACATGTTACTTTCTTACATAAATGATATACATTTCCAGCTGGAACATTTCTTTAAAGTGGGAAAATATTTGAATGTTAAGAAAACAGACACATTTGCAGATGACTTTCAGATCACTTCATTTTTATTCAATACATAGCCTCTGATTCGCTTGTAAACAGAGGAAAAGATTAATAGCAATTTGAAAGGAATAATAAAGCTTTGAAAAAACATTCTGTTTATAATTTATAAACTCAAGTTACAGTTGGAATTAATTTATGTTACCTGAAGTGTACAGAAACAATCTATATTTATTTCTGTTTCTTGAAAGCATTTATTGAAATGCCTGGTACAGTTTCTTTAGCAGTCTAATACTAAAGCAGTTGTCCAGGGTGTTCTCTGTCTTTGTTTTTTAGCTGAAAGGAAAATAATACACTTTAGACAATGCGTCTTGGTATGGCCAAAAGAATATTAGCTTCTAGCACTATTCTGAACTAGTTCAAAACTTCAGATATCTGTAGTTATGTATTCACACATTTCATTCATATTACTGCATTTATTCCAGGGTTATCCATAAGCCAATTTCTGATAATTTCTGGTTGACAGTTTTTCTGTGCTTTACTAAATAGAAGAACTACTTTTTATGTCATAATTTAGCCATTCAGGCATATTTTATATTATCGTTATGGCTTAAGGGTTTCAAAGTTCTCTTATTCCAGACAATCTCAGAAGTCTAAACATTCTAAAATTGATGTTAGGCCTAGGAAAATTAATTGTTTAATAAAACTAAGGGTGAAATTCACCCCATGATGAAGGGCTCAGTGTGCTCACTCTGTGTGTGGAAGGGGGTGTGGTCTGAACAACCTCCTATTGAGCCTTCTGCATACCTGGGAATGAACGACAGGGAATGATCACTTGATGTTTACCTGTTCGTTCCCTCTGGGTCCCCTGGCATTGGCCACTGTCAGAAGACAGGATGCTGGACTAGATGGACCTTTGGTCTAACCCAGTATGGCAGTTTTTATGTTCTTATACCTATATGCAAAAGCTCTGAAAAGGTCATCTTGAATGAGGCTAATAATGGAAAAGTGGAGGCCTCTGTTGATCTGGTAATGACAAGCCCTCACAAAGAGGAGTATGGAATTGCAGTGGTCATTATTCCTGTCCATAGCTGGTATAACATACACTGAGCCCCAGAGCTTGCCCACTGCTTGGGTGGAATGAATTCCACTGACCTCAGGGACCTCTGCTGAGTTCCCCAAATAAACTCCAGTAGCTTAAATTGTGCTGGAAAGGGTAATTTTCACACTAAGAATCCCATCACTGAAATTAACATAAATTTTCTACTTTGGGGTGAGGGGAAAGAAGCACGGTTAGATGTTTTTACATTGCTTTTAATTAGTTATTTTAATGTTTGTACAGTGCTTTGAAGATGCAGAGCACTACACAAGTATCTTTTCTGTAATTGCTCTTAAATTTAATTCCATATGTAGCTATAGTTTCTCTCTGAGCTCCTATGCTTACAACTTTCTGTAACTTTTAATGATTAGAGACCTCTGTCCTCCCTGACTTCCAGCCACCTCCTCTCTCATTATTCGTATATCAAATTATATAGTTCAATGAGGCTTTGCCACTACATTGAAAGAGTAGGGCCCACCTGCTCTCCTGTAAGCCAGCAGAACTCAGCCCATAATGGTGAATTCTATCCTCAGTTACACATGGACAACCACATTTACCTTTATTAGGATACCAGTGTGTTAACTAAGGGCAGAATTAGATTAAGTGTGCCAGCAGCACATTTTGACACTTTATGTGGCATTAGCCAAAGTCAGAGTAAATTCGGAGGCCTGGGTTCTGCCACTCTTACACGTGCTAAGAAGTCCTTTACTGTGCACATAGTCTCAATAGCAGACTCAAGCCCTCAGTTAATTATACAAGCCATATCTAAGTGAATTTCACAAGCAAGATCTATGTTATCAGCAGCATATGGACTGTTAAAAAGGCAAGGAAGAGAAACTGGAAGGAAATTCTCAAATCCCTACATTTTGTTAAAATTCCTATTTGTACTGCACGTTTATTTTTATTTGTGTTGAAAGTAAAAAAAAGGAAGGTTTTTTCCACTGTCTTTTTACAGCAGGAGAAATGGAGATGTATGGGAATAGGTGAACTGCAAAGAAAACATAACAAAGAAAATGAAGAGAAATGGAGCAGAGTTGGGGAAGAGAAGGGATGGAAAGTAATCAACTTTTAAATAACTAAAATGCTTAATTCAATACTTACAGAAATTAAAGTAAATGAACTACCAAATATACATAAAATGCATGGGCTATTGATCTGGGCACAGAACTAAGAAGCAGTAACTCCTTCTGTATTATAGCCTGGTCTATGACACTGACTCACCTCTCTGGATTTGGGCAAATCACTTTGGGTGAAATTCACTCCACCTGCACAAAGCCTGAGTATTTAGATTATACATGAATGGAAGGTTTGGGGCATCTATAAACCTCTCCGTGATTGCAACCTCAGCTTCTGAGCTGGAACAGTGACCACAGGCCTTTTGTTGCAGTGTTTTAGGGTCAGTTGAATCAAATAACTGTCCTACCACTGAATCACCGCACTTCATTTTAGCCTTCTTTCCCAGCCTAAGAGGAATCAGTGTGGTGACCCTTCCTGTGATGCATAAGGAATGACCAGGCAGCCCTGCTACAATTTTCCTTAGATCTAATGGGCAGGATGTAATTGGTGTGCAGGTCCTTGTGCTGTCCTTCTGCACCAGAAGTATAATTCATCATCTATTTTCTTGCCTCAGTTTTTCATCCAAAAAGTAATAACAAATTATGTAAAATCCATCTCACTTTAGTTATGTTAGCAGAAAAAGACATAAGCTGCCAGTTCATTCATTACAAGAAACCCCTCTTCCTAGTCCCTGTAGCTAAAACCTCTCAGCTACTATAACTGCTTTCTCTCTAGCATTCTTGATTCCATTTCAGACCCTTCCAGACTGTTCAGAAGAACACTGTAACTAAAATATCTTTTCTTGACTACTGCTCATTCCTGTAATTTTCCTCTTTGGATCCTTCTACTAGCTTCCTCTCACCTTCCATATCTAGTTTGTCTGCACTTTCAAGACTAGATAATTCTGTTCCTACCCACAGTTCTGAACTAATTTCTACCACTCCTGCATTGTTCACTCTGCTCCAATAACTTATGAACATACCACTTTGTCTTCTTCTTTCACTCTAACCTTAATGCCATCCTCCTTGCTGCTATCCATACTTGGAAATCCCCTGTTAGCTCAGCATCCTTGTAATTGGCTTCTCTCCTTACAAAGAAATCCCACCACAAATTACACTTTTCCTCCCAAATGCCAACCCACATAAGCAGTGACACTGTCATCCATCAGTTATAAAACCACTCTGAGATCCTTAGAAGGCAGGTACTTAAGTATGATATATTGTCCCTTACAGTTTCAGTTACAGAGCAAGACTCTCTAATCTGATTCTAATTCTGAGGATCTACTGAATAACTGAATATTGTCAGATGCTACCGGTATGGTGCTCTGCTCTGTTCAGTGTTGGTATCACTCGGCTGCGTGCGTGTTTTCTCTCTTGAGTGCTGCTCCAGCTCTGCAGATAGCTGACACAGCAGACCCAAAGAGAACCCCCAATGACCACAGAGTCTAGTAAGGTATGAAGGCACGTCGGCCAGGTTTATTGCCTTATGGACACAATGATAGTTCCCCTAGATTGTTAATCCAGTAAAAGGCATACTACTAATATGTGCCCCTTGGCAATGGACTCAGCTCAGTCAGTAGCGGGACTTTCCACTGCCCCCTCGGCTGGACAAAGACACTGCCCCAGGGATGCATTCTTATACACAGGTACAAACAAGTTACACATCACTCCTGACGTATGAGGTGCAACCCCTCTACGTAGCAAGGTACAACCCCTCTACATAGTAAGGTGCCGCCTCTCAGCTTGTACATGTTGGTTTGAACAAAACAACTCTATCCATCATATTAGCCTTTTGCCCCTGTCACTGGGTTGGGTTAGTCTGTTCCTTGTAGTCTGTATGGAGTGTACAAGTATGCGAATGTTCTGATATCTGGTGTCCAGTACCTTTTAGGTATGTCTCTCTCTGCAGCATCAGCCCTTTCCTTGTCAGCTTCTGTGAGCAGGGCCTGCCTCTGGCTCACAGTTTAACTTTGCTTTATCTTAGCAAAATCTTGACCATTACTTTAGTTCAGGCCTCAAGCCTCATTCCAGGCCTCTGATACCAAGGTTTATATCTTAGGGCCTCCTCTTACTACACTGAAGAGTATATTGGTTCACAAGGGACTGATTTTATTGATGTAAACTATGTTGCCATTTATATCTTCTTTTTTTTTTTTACTGGAAAATTCTCACACAATTTGGTTTCCATGAGTTCCATAAATCTGGTGTGTTTTTTCCATTGGATGTGGGACAGAACATTCTGTAAAAGAGTATGAATACCAAGGGGGTTGGCTTGTGAAAGGGTTGAATGGGTAATCTGTTTTTATCTATATAAAATCCTCTATGTCCTAAGAAGAAATAGGAAAGCAAAAACCAACTGCAACATCTGCTCTGCAGGAACTCCCAGTTTCTCCTTCCCCTTGTCAACTCTTCTTATCTTAAAATAATAGAGACTTTGGTATTTTAAAAGGAAGAGGACATTGGTGGTACTCTCTTATAGCTGGGAGAGATTGTAGTGTTTTCTGCATTTGGTGAGACTCTTTTTTAAATCAGATGGAAGGGGCTGGCTGGCCAGAATCTAGTAGTGGTGGTGTGCTAAGGTATTATAAAAGCTTGTTCTAATGCTGAGAGATGCTCTTCAGTTCCACAGCTCAGCTAAAAGTTTGCAGTAGTTCTAAGACATTTAGTCTAATTTCAGAGTTTAAATTGTCCTGGGGGTGTACATAGATCCGGGGGGCTAGATGTCTGGTTTACCACAGGAGCTTGCTCCAGTGTAGAAGTTTAGTTTAGCTCTGAGGTTTGGTCTAGTTTAAAGAGCTTACTCCAGTCATGATTGCTGAAAGATTCTGAAGGACTGTAGTAATATCCCTTTTTTCCCCTTGGTAAGGGGATTTATTTAAAAAAAAAGGAATTCTAGACCTTATGAAGAGCTATTGTAATTTAGTAATTCAAGGAAACATGTTTCCCAGGGGCTTTTAAAATAAAAATATTATTTTTTCTAAATTTTTAATAAACTCCTGACTTTTCTGTTGTCCCTTCCTTCAGTGCACTTATGAGCTTATTACCCACAGTATGCACACAACAGTGTGACAAGAACCCAAACTCTGAACCAATTCTATTTTAGGTATTTCTATCTCACCATTTCCTAATGGAGTCCTTGGTCTCCTGTCATTATGATAATTATAGATTGAATGGAACAGTTCCCACAATCTGACTGACTGCTTGTAACAGATAATAATTCTTGAAATATGCCTGCTGCATAGAAAGTGATTGATGGTGGCATTATGTGCTGCTATTAAGTCAAAGTGAAAGGAATAAATTTGCAAAGACCAACAGCAATATCAAACTTGGTTTACGGCATCTTTTGTGGATCAATGAGTAGACTGTTAGTGGTATTTTTGCATGGGCTGTGGGTGAAGCTTTCCCTGGGAGAGGCTAGCTCCCTGTCCTTCCTCTTCCACCCTCAGTCCCACCCTCACTCCACTTCCACTCTACCCCAAGCCCCGTCCCTGCTCTGCCCCAGATGCCACCGCCACTCCCAGTCACCACTTGCCACATTCTTCCTCTCTTCTCCTCCACTCCCCCTTCCTCTAAGGCCACCACTGCTCATGCTTTCTGAATCCCTCCTCACCTCTATCCCCATGACATCTCCATTGCCTGCTGGGATGTGGTGAGTGGCAGGTGGAGGGGCATTGTGGGGGGATTGGAGGAGAGGAGGGATATGATGAGTGGTGTGTTTGGGGGGCCTTGTGGAAGAGAGGGATGGAGGAGAAGAGGATGGGGCGAGCACAGGGGACCTCCAGAGAGGGGGGGATGGAATGGAGGAGAGAAGGGACTCACCAGGCGGCAGTGGGGGTCGGAGAAGGGATGGGAAGAGGCAGCACGCAGGTGGGGCCACTAAGGCCCAGGCGTTCAGCAGCGGGTTGGTGGCATCTGCGCTGGAGAGGCTACACCTCTCCTGGCCTGTTATGCCTGTCACCCATGGTGCTCAGCTATATCTTCTGCCCTGAATTCCTTGTAAATGATGATAATTTTTTGGGAAGTCTTTTTGTCTTGCTCATTAGTATTATGTAACTAACATTCAAAGGCACTGAGATGAATGCTGCTTTAGTGATGAGTTCTTATATAAGATAAAAATATGATATTTAAAGTGTGTACCGATGCATGATATTATTCAACTTCTTTGTTAAACTATGAAAAGCCCAAAAGATGGCTGTTGAAATCAAATTCATGTGCAGAAATTGCACCCAGAGGAAATAAAAAAGTGGAGCTTTATAAATGTACGAATACATAGTCGATACATTATTGTTGATCATTAGCAAAGATATATGTATGTCTGTGTTTATAGTGTGCATATGTGCGTGTAATAAATAAGAGTCTTGAACATACTGAAATATCAGGTTATTTGCCATTACAGAGGGCAGGAGAGGATTTTGGCTGATGATTAATGTCCCAGATATATGCCAGCAGAATGTTCCAGATATCGCCATGTAATAGGTGAAATGGAAGATCAGAGTAAAATATGCTTAAATGGTGGCACCTTATGCAGGTTTTTACTGACCTTGCCAGAACAATTCACTTTAACACAGGTTATTGTGCTGCTTTAGGAATCTGACATACATTGAAATTACTGATCAGAAGATAAAGATTTGAATATACTGTGTGAAGATTTCTCTTTTGGTCTTCTTTTTCTTCATCTTTAAAAGGATTTACCTTCTTCCATTCCCAAAATTATTTAATAGTCCTTAAGGGTATGATCTGCAGAGGCACTTATGTGCCAAAGTCCTGTTTTTAGGCACCACTGTGATCCTCAAAAATCCCATTTGGCTGTTATCTACCTTGGAGGTGCCTAAACTTATTTGGTGCTTTAGTTTTTGCCTTTGGGCATGTGCACTAAAGCCTAAAGGGGGAAGGGATAGCTGAGTGGTTTGAGCATTAACCTGCTATGCCCAATGTTGTAAGCTCAATCCTTGAGGGGGCCATTTAGGGATCTAAGGCAAAAATCTATCTGGGGATTGGTCCAGCTTTGAACAGCGGGTTGGACTAGATGACCTTCTAAGGTTCCTTCCAACCCTGATATTCTATGTTTTATTATCTCACTCTAGGTACCTATCACCTACCTAAGCTCTATAGCAGAGGTTCTCAAACTGTGGTCCACAAGTACCATTCAGGTAGTGCATGGATGGTTCCCTCTCAGGTGCACACCTGGGCAGCTGCAAACAAAAGAATGAAGGGCTGCCCACCTAATTAGTGGCTGCTGGGGAGAGACAACCATCCTTCCCAGCCTCAGCTCTGTGGCTGCTTTGGCAGGTGAGAGACTCCACTCCTTCCCAGTACCAGCTTCAAAGCTGCTGTGGTGGGGGAGAGAGGGAGAGCCTCCCAGCTCCAGCTCAGGGGCTTCCTCAGCAGAGGAGAGAGGGCACATCCATCACATTAGAAAGGTAAGACTACTGATATTAAACTATGAGTTTTGTGCTTTTATTTCTAGAACAAAAAAGCATGAATTATTATTAAGGTTTTTTATATAGCACTTTTATCCAAAGTGCTTTACAATAGTTAGCTAATGGAACAAATAGCATTTGGAAAGATCTTTAAGTGGTCCGCCAAGGCTCTCAGTAACACTTCAAGTGGTCTGTGAAAAAAAAAAAGTTTGAGAATCACTGTTTTATAGTGATTTACAAACCAAAAAAGACACGTCACATGTAGAGGCCCAATCTGACAGATGCCCTCTGAGCACACCTACCAGATCAGGCCCTTCAGACAAGTTCACACAAAACAGATAGGGGGAGGGAAGAAAGCCCTCCCTTATAGTCTTTACCTTAGTGGATAGGGTACTTTCCCAAGATAGCAGAGACCCCAATTCAAATGTCTCCTCTTCCTGAGGAGAAACAAAGAGACTGGAACATGAGTCTGCCACCTCTCATGAGAGCACCCTAGTTACTTATAAAGCCCATCTAACTCTTTCTCTGGTCCAGGTAAAATTAAACTATTCCATTGCTTAATTAAGTGGAATAACTTCTATAGGAGAGATTGAGGGAGCTCCATGTACAAAATCTCTTCTGAAATTCTTCCACTTTAATTAAACAATGGAATTTTTAAATACTATTTGGGTCAGAGAAAGAATTATACTGACTCTATAGCCTAGTGGTTAGGGGACTCCTTTGAGAGGTGGTAGCTCTCTGTTTAAATTAATCCCTTCTTCCACAGGGGTAGAGTTGAACTAGTAGTTGCCCATATCCTAGGTGAGTATCCTAACCTGTTAGCTGAAGATTATAAAGGAGCAGCTATTCCTGCTCCTCTTTCCTCTGCCCCAGGCTGTTTTGTTTCAGGTCTCTGATGCTACTTAGATAGTTATGTTCTTATCTTGGCCCAGTTCATGATCACTAGCTGAGATAGGTGTTTCCGTGTGTCCCGGACTTAAAGGTATGTCTTCACTACAAACAGTAAAGCCCTGTGCAGCGCTTTAACGTGGCTGTGTAGTCGCAGCACCAGTAACTAAAAAAAACACCCCCATGAGAGGAGTAGCTACCACTGTGGTGCCACTTTACAACGCTGCCACTTTACAAATTTGCAGCTCTCAGGAGGGTGTTTTTTCACACCCTGAGCGAGAAAGATTCAGCGCTGTAAAGTGGCAGTGTAGACAGGGCCTATGATGCCTATCTCCATGAGAGGGGTGGGGCTTGTCACACATACCCCTCTGATTAGTGTCTCCCTTTGGCTAGTTTAGGTGAATCCCCGCCTAGTGAGCTGTGTTTTGTGGATCTCATTCTAAGGTGCCCATCTCTCCCCATTCATTGTATTGGGAGCCTAGGCATCTCACTCAGGCTTTGTGGACTGAAGTGCTGTTCATGTGATTTTTTTTCTCCAGGGCTGCAATGCTGAGCATTATAAAGTCTAAGTCCCTCTGCGGACCTAGGCCAAAAGCACTAACTCCCATTCAACTTACTCACATGGCTAGATGCATTAACTTCATTCCAAGCTTTACTAGAACTCTCAAAGAAGCTTTCTTTAGAGTGCTGGGAAAGAACTCATGGAAGTGGTTCACATTGCCAAGAGTGAGGTCAGGAAATACAGAAGATGGCTAGGTAGAAGATTTAAGTCATGTAAGAGACCATACAGGCAAGAGAAATTTGGGATTCTGCCTTTTGTTTTATTCATGCATTCATTCATGGGAATAGTTCAGTCAAGAGAGCATGATTTGGCCCTAAGCATTTTCACTCCTTCTCCAAACTGACACTCATTTTAAATAAACTCTAAACAGCTCAGATGTTGCCTTCAATATTAATGTGGAAAAATAACAATAATCTACTGATGTGGTCTGCAATTTTTTTTTCTCCTGGTGGATTATTTCATGTTTGCAGCACTTGAATAAGACTTTCATTCCTTGTGTTTACTGACACATTTTTAAAATTTCTGAAATGTCATTTACAAACGTGAATATAGGCTTGGTTATTGGAAAAGGCAAGACAAAATAATTGAGATCATTGCCCTTAGGAAATTTTGTAGCTCAACACACCCTGCCTTTTCCTCCAGTTTCACCCACTTTAAATTTCACTATTGTTTTTCATATTTTTTTCAAGTTTCTTATTATTTTAAAGTTTAGTTTTTTAAAAATTCTAACAGATGTCATGATTATGGGAGTTCTTACTTCTACACTGCCAAAGACCATTTCTAACCTATGGATAATTTACATGGAAAACCATTAAGAATATAGACTTCATACTTCTTGGGTCCCAATAACTATGCAAAATTGTCAATTATTTCCTTTCCAATAGGGCTTTCCTTTTCTTTGTGTACTGAAAAGATAAAAGTGGAATGAGGATACCAATATGTCCCCTTGGACGTGACAATTCACCACATAAATTTACATAAGAATAGCCATAGTGGGTTAGAATGTTCCATCTAGCCCAGTATCCTGTCTTTCAACAGCAGCCAGTGCCAAATGCTTCAGAGGGAATTAAAAGAACAGGGTATTTTATCATGTGATCTATTTCCTGTCATCCAATGTCAGCTTCTGGAAGTCAGAGGTTTAGGGACCCCCAGAACCTGGGATTGCATCCCTTACCATCCCTTGCCTAATAGCCATTGATGGAGCTATCCTCCATGAATTTATCTAATTCTTTTTTGAAGCCACTAATACTTCACAACATTACCTGGCAATAAGTTCCATAGGTTGACTGAGCATTTATGCATTTTTAAATCTACCCTGCTGTGAATAATTTACTCTTTTTGTATAAAAAGCCTAATTTTAACTTCCAGGATCCCTCTCGTACATACCTGTATATCACTAGTGCTAATGGGCACCACCACTATTGATTTTCCAGCTAGTGTTATCTTTGAGGTATGCCTCTCTCTAGATCCTCACATTTAGGCTATGTTGAAACTTTGTAGATTCTTTCTGCATAACATCTCTGTGATATAGCCTTTTTTTACCATAAACCCAGGTAAACAAGTCTTATCCAGACTCCCACCATCTTGTGTCTCAGTTTGTGACTGGGAAGGAGGTTGGCCTTAACCCAATCTTTCTTCCCTTCCTATCCATTCAGAACACTTCTTCAAAGATCATTCTCTCAAAGACATTTGACCTCTGTTTTCAACCCACCACTGGCTTTGACTTCACTATCACATCAAATATGAGCTACATGTCCTCACTTTCAAAGCCCTTTTATGGCCATCCCCTCTCTACCTGTCATCTATCATTCACTACAGGAAAATCAAATTTCACCTCCAATCAGTCCATGATGTCAGCCACTATCACCTCTATCACCCACCTGATAAATTTTCCAAGTACCTTTAGGTTTTCTTCCATGAGGCTCCTCATCTTGGGAGGCACAGCCTGTAATCAACCACAAAACTAATGAATCCTCCTCCTTCAAAGTCCTCTTTTCCGTGATGCCTACAAATAACTTGATGATGGCTTGAATGCTGGTGCCTTGATAACACTGCTTATCATGCTGACAATCTTATTGCTTTCTTGTACTCCCATCAGTCTAGTTAAATCCATTTGTTGCCTCTTGTCTTATACTTAGATTGTAAAACCTCTGGGACAGGGACTATCTTTTTGTTCCACACTTGTTCAGCACCTAGCACTATGGGATCCAGGTTCATGACAAAAGACTCTTAGGTGTGATGGAGTACAAATCATAAAGTACTATTTACAATGTTCTCTTTCTTGCACCCTGTACTCAGAGTAAAGTGGAATATGGAAGTTTCATCTAGTTGTACTTACAGCGAATCCTTTATTTAGTGATGTTAGTATCTCCACTACCTTGTCATGCCTTTGTGGATAAATCATTCTGAGTTTAAGGAGATTCTTCTGTGCTATCTTTTAAGCACATTTCATCTTTATAGTCCTTTTCTTTTTGTCATTTGAAAATTGGGGGTCCTTATTTTACCTTACCATACTATTTATAGACTGATAGACTCATAGACTCTAGGACTGGAAGGGACCTCGAGAGGTCATCGAGTCCAGTTCCCTGCCCTCATGGCAGGACCAAATACTGTCTAGACCATCCCTAATAGACATTTATCTAACCTACTCTTAAATATCTCCAGAGATGGAGATTCCACAACTTCCCTAGGCAATCTATTCCAGTGTTTAACTACCCTGACAGTTAGGAACTTTTTCCTAATGGCCAACCTAAATCTCTCTTGCTGAAGTTTAAGCCCATTGCTTCTTGTTCTATCATTGGAGGCTAAGGTGAACAAGTTTTCTCTCTCCTCCTGATGACACCCTTTTAGATACCTGAACACTGCTATCATGTCCCCTCTCAGTCTTCTCTTTTCCAAACTAAACAAACCCAATTCCTTCAGCCTTCCTTCATAGGTCATGTTCTCAAGACCTTTAATCATTCCTGTTGCTCTTCTCTGGACCCTCTCCAATTTCTCCACATCTTTCTTGAAATGCGGTGCCCAGAACTGGACACAATACTCCAGTTGAGGCCTAACCAGTGCAGAGTAAAGCGGAAGAATGACTTCTCGTGTCTTGTTTACAACGCACCTGTTAATGCATCCCAGAATCATGTTTGCTTTTTTTGCAACAGTATCACACTGTTGACTCAAATTAAGCTTGTGGTCCACTATGACCCCTAGATCTCTTTCTGCCATACTCCTTCCTAGACAGTCTCTTCCCATTCTGTATGTGTGAAACTGATTGTTCCTTCCTAAGTGGAGCACTTTGCATTTATCTTTATTGAACTTCATCCTGTTTACCTCAGACCATTTCTCCAATTTGTCCAGATCATTTTGAATTTTGACCCTGTCCTCCAAAGCAGTTGCAATCCCTCCCAGTTTGGTATCGTCTGCAAACTTAATAAGAGTACTTTCTATGCCAACATCTAAATCTCTCTCTATTCTATTACATTTGCTAGCCACATAAATGTTAACATATCACTATAGCAGGGACATTGGCTAATAGTATACTCACTTGGGGTTTTATTTGAAATGGCACTGTAACTTGCAGGGAAGCGTGTAATGCTGATTGTGAGATTTCATGATGTAGATTAAATTAGCTTGTTGTCACCACCGGTCCTGCAGTTCCAGCTGGATGATTAATACTGCTAGTGGTAGTAGACACATTTATGTGTAAAAGACATCATCTGTATGCCTGATTCTCATCTCACACTAGTTTTATACCAGTGTTACTCCATTAACTTCTGTGATCTTAGTCCTAATTTATGCTGGCATGAGATGAGAGTCACACATGTAGTCTTCAAATAGAGTAATGGCATGTTTTTAACTTTCTCTTCTGGGACCATTGGAACCAGTGACTTGATAAATGTATGAATATATATAATGTGGTGAAATATAAATGTTCATATGTATATGCATGTTAAAATATTCATTTTTATATACATATATATACACACACATATATCTGCTATATCTGCACTTATTTTAACACATTATATATATGTATTCATTAATGTATAGCAGAGATAAAATCAGAGAGGCAATGAGGGCCTTAAGGTAGAAGAAAAGGGTGGTATTTAGGAGCCCTCAGTTTTATTCCTAGATCTTTAAGTGCCTCACTGTGTGACCTTTGATGGCACCTGTGAAAAGCAAGGCACTTATTGGGTACCTAAATATGGATTTAGCCTGACTTTAGTCACCTGAGTTGGCCTAAACTTTTGCACACCACTGCCTCCCCATCTTCAAAATAGAAATAATTATACTTACCCACTTTAATAATCAGTTAACCTGAGATCTGTCCAAGATTCAGTAATGGCAGTTTTTGTTTTAATTCTCACTGTCAGGGCCGGCTCCAGGCCCCAGCGTGCGAAGCACGTGCTTGGGGCGGCATACCCCGCAGGGCGCTCTGCCGCTCGCCGGTCCCGCGGCTCAGGTGGACCTCCCACAGGTGTCCCTGAGGAGGGTCCACTGGTCCCATGGCAAGCCTGTGGGAGGTCCACCTGAGCCGCGGGACCGGCGAGCGGCAGAGCGCCCCTCTTGGTGTGCCGCCGTGCTTGGGTGGCGAAATGGCTAGAGCCGGCCCTGCTCACTGTAGTTCTGTCTTGCTTTCTTTTGAGATTTTATAGTGGGTATATATAATTACCCACAATGACTTCAGAAGGATTTGAATTGCTTGAAAAGAATTGCAGTCATACACACAAAGAAGAGCTGTACTTTAAATGGGAAGTTAACGAGGCTTTTTTAATGATTCTTTTGATTTCTAGGGAGAATAAATCTGAGTCCAGTTAATAAGATTAAAATAAAATTTAAAAAATGGAATATGTTTAGCATATAACCAATTAGCATTAGAAATCAAATATGTTTACCATTGTAATAAGCCTTCATATCAACTACAGCAATGTTCCCCTTACGAAATTTCACTGTGATTATCAGTTATTACAGCATTAGAAATGCAATTACTTGTACATTACAACACTATGTAAACAGTAGTTGCCAAAGCAAAAGATGATAAATGTTTGGTTTAAATCCTTTAGAAAATAGTGGAGACATAAACCATATCACACTTATGTTTCTACATGATATGCATTGTATTTCTCAATGATCTTCAACATCCTATCTTTTAAGTGGATGATGGATAGGAACTTCTTTGAGCTAAGGTGAAGAAAAATATAATGAAAAATAAATAAGATGGAAAGGAAAGTGCTTTTAATCATTTATTTAATTGACACTTGTTGTGGAACTCATAATTGCTCATCTAATCATTCTGAAGATCACTAAGTCAGTGTGCACATGCATCTGTGTGCAGGTCTCAATTTTTTTTTCCTGTACACATCCTTGCTATTAAACTAACCATTGTATGAACCAAATATTGCTTTGGTTAAATTAATGTAATCTATTCAGGTTTAACTAAGGAAAGGCCTGGTTTTAATAGGTGTACATGAGTTTCAGAATCAAATTCAGGAGCAATATGAATAGTGACAGAAGTTACATTTATGTAAACTGGTCATAAAATAAGTGATAACTTATTAAAACTTGGACTAATTTGGCATTTAGTGGATGTGTAGAACAAGTTTATTTCATATGCTGAGAGGGAGGATGGCAGTGTATCGGACAGAATAAACAGCTAACAGGAGGATAAATAAAGCAGAACTCCCAATATTTGCTACCAACCAGCAAGTGTTTTGTTTTGTTTTTCTGTACCTCCCTTCTTGCACTTTGGCATGTCAGTTACACTTGTTTTACATACCTACTGAATCCTTCCCCATGGGATCAATGCTTTCCTGCTGTCTTAGCCTCACACATAGGCCCAGTTTTTTCAAACTGTACAAAGTTGAGTATTGCAACTTGACAGGAGGGCTCGTGATGTGCTTGAATAATCTGCAGATGTCTGTTTGCCATTTCCTTAACAGTCATCTATTCAAAATGAAATTTCAGGGCCCATTTTTCTCCTTAGAATTTTGGGGAAGAGGTGATATGAAGGTTGGAGGAATTGGATATATATTCATTTATATATGGGCCATTATACATTTATATCGGAGGAGCAGCCGTGTTAGTCTGGACCTGTAAAAGCAGCAAAGAATCCTGTGGCACCTTATGGACTAACAGACTTTTTGGAGCATGAGCTTTCATGGGTGAATACCCACTTCGTCAGATTCCCCCACCAAAACTCATGCTCCAAAACATCTGTTAGTCTATAAGGTGCCACAGGATTCTTTGCTGCTTTTACATATATTTATATTGTGTTTTGCATTTTAATTTATATGACAAGTGTCAGAAAAAATACATAGAAGCATCTCAAGACCTTTTTATAAGTGAATAAATAAATCAAATGATGGGCCAGTTCAGCTATTTCAAAAACAACTAGGTCAGGTTAGTTCATATTCTTTCCCCAATCATTCACCCATTCATAAATTTTGTTGGAATTAATATATAAATATTCTTTCATAAGGAATATTTGTTTAAATTATTTAGGGAGTGAACACACAGGGAATGTGAACCAGGGAGTAAATATTCAGGCCATAACACTACAAAGGGTTGTGTATCTGGGCACTCATGTGGAGCCCATTGACTTCAGTAGTCAATATAACAGATTGCCTGTATGCATGTGATTGTAGAATCAGAGCTCTAGCTGAATATCTTCAATATATTCCTAGATATGTTAATCACCTGGATCAAACGGTCTTCAGCTGTCATTAAGACTGCGTCGATCACAACACATTCGCCATTCTTCTCGCATTGTTGCCTTTCTTCTCCACATTCATCTGAAAAGTTTAACAATGTCATCTTCCTATCTTCTTGGAGGCCAACCAGGTGCTCTTTTCTGTTCTTGCTGGTACCACTCGGGAATGACTGCAGTCCACCCATTGTCCATGAACCATGCTATGTGGCCCGTCCATTGTATCTTATTATAGCTGCTTTCCATGACAATGTCTTTCACACCACTGGATTCTCTAATCACGTCTTTTGGTATATGATCCAGAGGGAAATTCTCAACATAGCTCGTTCCATTGCCCTTTCAGCTACCGACAGCCACTGTTCTCTCTTCGTCAGTGCCCAGGTTTCATGGCCATACAGCATGGCTGGCATCACTGTTGAATTTAAGATATATGTATGTGTGGTCTTGTCAATTTTTCCTTTGAGGAAGTCCTTGATGGAATTAAATGCACACCATCCTGCCCAAATCCTTTACGAGAGTTCTCTGTTCATCTCTTGGTGCATATTAACTTCTTGGCCCAAATATATGTACTGTTCCACTTCTTCAATTTTTTCTCCTGTTACCATTATTCAGGCTTTTCTTAAGACGTCTGATTGCATGTATTTCGTTTTGCAATGGTTCATTTTCAGACTGGCCGGACTGCTTTTCTTGTTGAGTCTTCGTAGCATGCTCTGCAGTTGATTGGTGCTTTTGGCAATTAGTACGATGTCCTCTGTGAATCTGAGATGAGATAATCATTCTCTATTTATATTAACACAACTCCTCCAATTGATCTTGTTCATAACCATTTCAAGGCAGGCAGTAAATAGTTTTGGTGAAATCGTATCTCCTTGCTTTACGCCTTTCTCGACTGGAATGCTGAGGAGAGTTTTGAGGAGAGTAATGTCTGTTGTACATCCAGTATTCACTTCCTTCAACAAACTGATGTACTGCATATTAATGCCCTGCTCTGCAAGCGCCTCTAATATTGCATTGAATTCAGTGGTATCGAAGGCCTTTTCATAGTCAACTAAAGCAGTGCACAGTGGGAGTTTGTACTCCCTCCCTCTTTCTAGAATCTGGCTAAGGATAAATATATGTTTGATTGTGCTGAAATTTCTTTGAAATCCTGCCTCTTCCTAGGCTGTTGTTCATCCAGACTCTGCGAGAGTTGGTTCGTTATCACCTTTATAAAGAGTTTATAAATATGAGAGAACAGGCATATAGGGGGATATTTCTTAAGATTTTCTTGCTGTACAAGAAGGGGATCGAAATGATATTTGACTCCTTCCAGCTAGATGGTATTTTTCCTTCTTCGAGATATCGACTGAATCTTAAAGCAAGGGCCTTCCAAAGTTTTTCACCTCCTGCGGAAATCCATTTCTGATGTTATTCCATCTTTGCCTGGAGTTTTTCCCTTCTTCATCTGCTGTAGTGCACTTTAGACTTCACTGATAATTATTGGTGGGACATGTTCTTCTGACTCTTGAAGCCTTGGGAGAGGGATGTTGATTCTTGATTTGAACAGTAATAATGTCTATAAATTAATATTAAAAAAGCCTTTAGCATTTCTTGATCTTTTTACTGGGAGATCATATTTCATAGCTGTAACATAACTACTATGAGTAATTAAAAAGAAAACAAATTAAAATTAAAAGTAATTGTAATGAAGAATAGTCATACAGACAAAAGGTTTAAATGTAGCTTATCTGCAGCACCTTTCCACTTTAATTAGTATTTTAGAAGCTTAATTGGCTACTGTTACAACTCCTAATTTAGCATTTGGAATAAAACATTAAATGATAAAGCCAGTTCTGGGTAAACACTGCTGAAACTGGTGACAGAATGAACAGGAATACAAATTCTCAAAATACCAAAGAGCTGACAGCTGTGGGTTTCTTCAGTGACAAAAGAAGGGTAACTCTTTGAGGATTGGGAAATATTTTTGCATTTTTATAATATTTTAAGGTGTTATTAAATATGTGATTTCAGATGAAGTTAAGAATCAAGATGAACCAATATGATTCGGTACCAAAATGTGTACCTTTAAAGATTTAAAAGTTAAGGTAGAGTTGTATTGTCTATTCCATGAAGCTACACCTCAAAGAGAGGTCTGGTCTGAGGGAAACCTGGCCCTGCAGATCCCTGGGAAGCTGACAGGTTTGAAGTTGGGACTTGAGGCCTTTCCTAAGCGGATCTGCCAAATCTTGTGCCATAATAGTATCATCAGGGAAAATCTCCATGAGGGGATTCTCATAGCAATTTCCTACTCAGACATGGACTTATCATTCCAAAGCACTGAAAAAACACAGTAAACATTTCTAATATCCCAAATTCTTAATCAAACTCCAATTTTTATTCCTGCATGTTTTCTTTCGTAGAAGCTTGTGATTTATTTTCCACCCTGATTTTACATTTGATGGCTTAATATTGAAGTTGTTCCCTATGCTCCTCTGAAAATGTAGGTTTTATTTTTATTGCTATAGTACATTTTAGAACTTTGAAGGGTACTAGTTGGCAGCAGCCATTTTTTTTTCTTCTTGAAAAGATTTTTCTCACCTCTATCAGTTTCTGTCACTAAACTGGGAGGAGTGATAGATATGCTGGAGAGTAGGGATAGAATACAAAGGAACCTAGACAAATTAGAGGATTGGGCCAAAAGAAATCTGATGAGGTTCAAGAAGGACAAGTACAGAATCCTGCATTTAGGATGGAAGAATCCCATGCACTGCTATATACTAGGGATCGAATGGCTAAGCAGAAGTTCTTTCGTTCAGATGTTATAGCTCTCTTTTATCCTGGCTGCTGTTGACATTCTCTCTCTGATTCTGTGATTTTGAAATAGGAGGTAAAATTGCATCTCCTATTGTGTTTTCTATCTTCAAGTGTATTTTCTATTTGACTTAAAGGGACTTGCTCCAGATTTACACCACTGCACTGAAATCAGGATCTGACCCTCAATTCTCTTTCCTTCCCTTTTGTTTTCTAAACTCAAACCCCCTTCCGCTTCTTCCTTTTCCCCCTCAAAATTCACTAACTTTTTCTTTCCACTCTCATATTTTCCCCTCCATTTGAGAGTAGGCTTCATGATCTTATGATCTTTTCTGATCTTAAAATCTATGAACCTATCAATCTCATTCTTCCCTTCTATAATGCCAATTCTAATCTACTTCATATTTCCTGCATGGTTTACTATGATCCCAGGCTAGAATCTTCCATTGCAAAATATATACCCTGTTTTACCACATCTAAATAATATTTGTGAGGTCAAATCACTCCACTAGTTTTTAAGCAGAACTCCCTATTAAGGTTACAGACATCACTTGGTCAGTCACCATATGTTTTCTTATCCTCAGTCTCCAAAATGTGGATTTTTTATGAAAGAAACATAAGATATTTTCCACCTTGTAAAGAATAGCATGAGAGAAATCTGCCACTTCTAAAGAATTGCTGCAGATTTATATTGCATGTACTGGTTCAGGTTGCATGCTTTTAAGGCTTTGTTCAAAATAATGAGTTGGAAATGCAGACAGTACCAATCTTCTACTCATTACTTTTAGAGAACTTTCAACCAATGTTTAAATTGATTTCTCAGGATAATACTTCGATTAATCAGAGGCCAGCAGCTTGCAAATATCAGAATTTTTGCTGGATAAGAAATATGAAAAATCCCACATTAGAGTTAGAAATGAAAGTGATGAGTGATCACTCTTGTGACTGCAGAGGAATATATCAGCAGAATACTGAGGAACATCAAGGCAGTTACAAATAAGATGGATCACTTAAAAATGAAGTTTAAGAAATAGTTCAGAGTCTAGATGACATGATGAGCTTTGAGGCTTACTTATCTTAGTTGACACCTTAGTGAGATGTTAAATCACCTTTATTTCAAATATTTTAGAATGGAAGTATTTCAACAAGAGAAAAGATCTGTTTTCTGGCCATTCAGATTTATAAATAATATTTGCTAAACATTCTCCAAAGAGCCTGAAATAATGATCAGAAAACTGATTGTAAGATGTAATGAATATTGAGTCAGAAGGGATACACAGAGGTGAAAAAATCATGTTGCATTAAAATATGGAAGAAAAAGATGAAAAAAACCAGAAGTGCATAAATACTGTGTGTAGCTTATCTTTTTCCATCATTTGATACGTGCCATTGCAAACTAGGTATCTAAGGTGAAAAGTTTAGATTGGTGGTTGGTGAGCCTTTGAAAGATCAGTTTAATTAAGACCAATTCTACTTTTACTTCAAACTTATGTTGTTGTTTTTTTACATTGGCAATAAGCATAACCCAAAGGGAAGAAACTTTTGAAGTTCCAGGAAGATGTAGAACTGAAACAGGATAACAAAGCATGGCAAAATGTAGCTCTATATCCCACTGAAAATCAGAATATTAAATAAGTTAAAGATATTAGGTGAGATCCTCAGCAGGTGTAAATCAGTTCTTTCCATTGAATTATGCCAATTTATAGCAGCTGAGGACCTGTACCAGATGAAATAGTAGTAATGGATTGACCATTTAAAAAAAATAGAGTGATAAGGATGGTTTATACTTAAAATAGAATGGAAACCTACCAATAGTTTGGCTCTACCTTACAGTTCCAGTAAAAAAATGTAGAAGCAGAGTGGCAGGTTTTGTCCAATCAGTGATGACTGATTTTTAGCTATATGGTGCGACCTATTGTCATGCAGTGGATTGAACAAACCTAAATAGATAATGATGGAATATAATGAATACTGGAAATTATTTACCGCCCTTTGCGGATTAATTTGAATGCAAGTTGCACAACAAGTGGTAAACTTTTTCTGACTGAACCTCTAATCCATCAAATAAGACACCTTTTAAGGTGACACTTAAAATAAAAAAAGCCCTGTTAAGATCACAAGTCGGGACTCTTATTTATAATTCTCCTTATCTTTCTACCGAGAGAGAAAAATATTCCTTTTCAGTGGTGTGTGTGGCAAGCTTACAATATCACATGCTAAGAATAAGCTCTCCTAAATGTTTCTCTTCCTTCTTGCTCAACTGAATGATATTTGGTTAAAGTTAGGAAACAATTTGAATTCCCAACCAGAATGAGTTAGCATAATAAAAGAAGGCAAAAAAAAAATAGGGAGAGAATTGTTGATGAAGGATCAGAAGAAAACAATTATGCCTTAATGTTTAGGCTCTAAATAATTAAACTAATACCCCAAGCAGTAATCCATTAGTCTGTAACAGAACGGATAGCTATAGTTGCAAGAGTATTAACAGAAAAAAGAATCCTAGGAGGAAAAAGAGGGCTGGAGAGTACAATAGCCTTACTCAGTTTGATTTTTGGACTGGAACAGATATGAGGCAGCCAACTTGGGATACTATAAAAACTTTCCTCTTTCCCCATCATACAAATAGGGATCAAACCTGGCTCTGTTTCTGAAAACTCATCATGCACTCTTGATAACGCTCTTATTTCTCAGTGGACCCTCTGGTATTTTTGGCTTAAATAAGTGGAATCTAAAAGGTTTTTGCTCAGTGATTGAGGGTTAACCATGCCACTCCCATTTCAAACAGAAGGGAAAAAAAGTAGGTCAATATGTTTCAAATTGTGAAATTTCTTCACTTCTACATGACTTATTCCCGCACAGCATCAAATGGAGAAAATGTTTGGGTTTTTTTCCTAAAGAAAACCAGAAAAAATTAAAAACATGCTCCAGCTGGAAATTAGGTATAAAAGGGAGCAGCTCGACTCATTCAAGGCTGGCTGATGGAGGGGAAGGACCTTGGGAAGGACCTTGAGCTCCAGCTGAAGAGCCCTTCCAGCCCTTGCCTGTGGGAGGTGGAGATCCTGAGATTCATACTGGAGGTCTGTGGCCAGCAGAGTCCCATGGAATCATCCGCGCTGAGGAGCCCAGAGACCCCAATACCCCATGGACTGCAGCTTTAGGAAACACGGTAGCAAGTGACCCAGGGAGGGTGAGTGAGTGGTATCTCCCACCCGAGTGGGGTCAGTGTTTTTCAGTGTGACTCCCCAATGACCCAGAGGCAGACTATTCCGCTACTGTTAGGGCCTTGGGTTGGGGCCTGGTGGAGTGAGGTGGGCCTGGTCTCCCGCTAACCAGGCTGCCACCCCCCACCTGGTGGCAGTCCCCTGGGTATTGGCAACTAGGCCACACTGCCCTATGTCTGGAGGCTGTGATATTGCTACTGGCCTGTGTCTGGATGCTGTTATACTGACATTGGCCACTAGGCAGCACTGCCCTGAATGCAAGGGCCGCTGTCATTGACTCTGACTGCTAGGCCATATAGCCCTCCCGAACTGGGAAATCATACTGACTCTGACCACTAGGACACACAGCCCCCACAGAGGGAACTAGTATACTGACTCTTTCCATTGAACCATGCAGCCTTGAGAGCAGCCCTAAGGGAGGGTGGCTGTAGTGACTTTTGCTGCTAGGGCCATACTGCCTGGCTGAGCTCTGACTCTGAACACTCGGCAATACACCACAGCTGAACAAGAAAGCCCCATTTTGCTTCAGGCCACTGGGCCTCATTGCCCTGTGGGAAGGGGCCTTCACCTGACTCTGACCATTGGGCCACACAACTTGAGAGAGGGAGCAGCCATATTTATTTTTACTATTAGTCCTTATCTGTCCAAGACAGAAGGTTGTCATAAGGTCATGACCGTGGAAAAGTAATTACTCTGCCCCCACCCCAAAAGGGGATGGGGCGCACTTGCCCCGCAACACTCTTCATCAATGAAATAACATATTATGAACATTTCACATAAGAATCATGTGACTTTTAAATTGAAGAGCAGATTGTAAAAACAGGCATTATGTATGCTGATCCTTGGCATAAAAACATTTTGCTGCTTAGTAGCATCTTTAGTAAAACACATACCTATTTTTCATTGTAAGACTGGATTGGATAATTGGTTTTATGAATAGAGTCAGTTGTGATTGTCTGTCTAGTTAGTTCTAGCTAGTACTAAAGATACTGGCAATCATATTTTCTCAGGCAAAACTATTGCTACCATCAATGCATTGCCTTTATGGAACAGGAGAAGCTGTGGCAGCAGTGGACTTTTCAATGGGTATGATATTGTAATCATTTTACTGTGCTGGCTGGGTCTCTGTGTGTGACACATTAACATATAGCTCCTAAACAGTGTGGCTAGATCCTCCCTGAGGAAAAGGACCTGACCTAGGAAGTAATCTGGAGAGAATGGTCTGTGGAGGGGTACTCCGTGCCCAAGAAATGTGAAAGGGTTGATGGAGTCAACATCACCAGCAGCAATGGCTAAGCAGTTTCTGTCACTTCTTCTAGTAATAAATTCATGTTCTCTTATTACTGAGATCATGCTGATATCATCGTTGCAGGGCACTGCCTTCTGTGCACAGAACTACTCAGAGATTTTTGGGGCAAAATCTGAAACTGAGCCACCACCCTGTAGTGAGGCGGTGTGGCTCCCCGCCGCCCTGGAGAGTGACGATCCCATCTGGAGGCTGGGGTGGGCGGAGCTAGGGAGCTCTGAGCCTGCCCCTCAGAGGGTCAGACGGTGAACCAGAAATATAAAGGCTCATCCTCAGAGCTCAGTAGAGGGCCAGCTGCTGGGGAAGCCAGATGCCTTCAGCCTAGCCCGCGACTGGGAAACCCCCGCAGCCCAAGGTGTCCACCAGGACTGGCCTGACTTGCCCTGCACCCGCTACCTGGAGGAATTGCCAGACCTGCCCTGTGGTCACTACCCAGAGGAGTTGCCGGGTCTGCCACACGCCCACTACCCTGAGGAACCTATGGTGCTGGACCCCCCGGAGTACACCACCGTGACCCAGGTACCACAAGAGGGGGAGTTCGGAAGTAGCCTTGGGGCAGCCAACCCTAGTCTGGCTGCAGCACTGCCAGAACTCATGTCAGTGTGTTGTGGCCAGGGTCCCCACTGACACAGCAGCAGGTCTTCTGCCGCTCCTAGGGCCCCGGGCTGGGACACAGTGGAGGGGATGGGCCTGTGCCCCCCCCGCCGTCCAAATCGTGGGTGGCAGTCTCCCCCTCTCCCTGGCCTTTTAGAGGCTTGGGCCTACTGTGGTTGCTCAGCACTGCCAAAGGGCCTGAGCTCCTGACTTCGTATTGCCCTGCCCTGACCAGGGCCTGGGCTTACTACTGTTTATACTGTTACCACTCAGCCCCTGCCCGAGCGCCTGACTTATTATTGCCCCACCCTGACCTAGGGCTGGGGTTTACTACTGTATATATTGCTACTGAGATAGAGTTATTGCTCAGCTCCTGCTTGAGGGTCTGAGTCATTGTTGCCCCGGCATAACTGTAACTAATTTCTGCCTCCACAAGGGCCACCAGGGAAGACTCCTAGAGCTGGACTAATTCCCCAGACTTCAGTTGTGTGTAGTGAGCCAGTGTGGCTCCCCAGGAACCCAGAGAGGGTCTAGCCCTGGCAAGCATTTCTACACACCCTTAAAAATTTTGGGCAGGCTGGAGATAGGGAGAATGCTGGAGAAGTAAGCCACCTTATGCACCAAGTCTCAACACCATATGGTGCCCCCCTCCTCAATCCCATCCTGGGTGGCCCTGGCTATGCTAACCTACAAGGAGAGTGCAAGGCCACACAACAGCATCAACAGAAGCTTTAACTGAGTAAAAACTGCAATATTTGGTCCATATTTACTCTCATTGCTTTGAATGGGGATTGGAAAGAACAGAAGACTAGTAAGGCTTAGCGAGCCATAGCACCACTTTGAGAACTCTTTCATATGAGCTCTAATTTGGGGTTCTCAGTCAGACCACATTGTTATGAATATCTAAACTTCTTCCTAAGCATATAAGGGATACAGTTTTAGAAGGACTGAGACAGAGCCCCTCCTTTTTCCAAATGCAATATTAGCTTTCTTAAATTAATTAGGGCTAGATTCCCATGACCTTTGTATGGGTGGACAGAATAGGAATGCAAGGGGTCACATTTCACCCTACCCTCCCAAGAAGTCTTCCAGGAAAGCCCGCATTACCACTTTGCAGAGCTTTCTGTGGTTTTTACATTCTGCATTTTCATTCATTTTTACATTTATTTAGTGTTCCTAACACACTCTTCATAGGCACCTTCAAAATTCCATTTTAAGGTACAAATGGTTAAAAAAGAAAAGAAAAAATTCCCATATAAAAAAACCCTATTGAACCCACAATCTTGGAAAAAGCCTTGTATTTCTCCCTGGAGGTGAACAAATGCAGGTGTTATCAGACTAGGGTGAAGTTAATTCCAAAGGGCCTAAGAATTCCCTCCATGGACCACAAGGATATTGAGATAATTAACCCGGAGCCCCACTCCACAGATCAGCAGCAGTGCTATGAAAGCTGGCCCTGCCCCCTTAGTCCTGAATGGCAAAGGCATGAATAAACAGGAGAAGCTGGCCTCTCCACCCTCACAGAGCTCTGGTTGGCTGAAGAGATGGCAGAAAATCCCACTCCTACTTCCTGCTGCCATCTATATTGCAGCTGGAGAAGGGATTGTGAGAATGGACATGCAGCAGATGATGCTGATGGGACGCAGCAAACCAGGAGTTTGGGCTGGAGGACTGACTCAAGGGGCAGCCTTAGTTTCCCTGTGAGCATGTACCCACCACACCGCATGTTGAGATCAACCAGAGTCCAAAGAGGAGTTCCCTCTTGAATACTTTGAGGTGCTGTGACTAATTGCCAATAAGTGCTGATGTGTTTTTTACTGCTTCAGGTGTTGGAGTGGTTTCTGGGTAAATTCCAGCTTCCCAAAGGCTGTAGGAGAGGTCTCTACTTCAAGGGAATGGACACAAGGTTAGAAGTAACTACCAGTAAAGGGGAGTCCCCAAAACAATTAGCTAGAGTGCTGTGAAATGTTGTAAAGACAGATGTCTTATTAGGTACCCAAGACACACATTATAAGGAGCTTTATAGATTAAAACACTATAAATATTTAAGTGAACCCAGGAACTGGAAGCCATTGTAGTGTCTGATTCACATGTGTAACATGCTCCATGAGCAAAACTCTTCTAAGAAGCCAGCCACGATATTTTGAAGTATAAAGTTTTGAATGGTTTTCAAATATAGGCCCATTCAATAGAGTGGCTTGTGGCAATCTAATAGGGAGGAAACAGTCTTGATATGTATGTTGAGTTCTGCATATGATAGGAAAGGTCACAACCCCCTACTCATGTGGTGACTGGGAATGGGGAGAGGGAGTGGAAGGTGGAAAGCACTCTTAGCCAGTTGCTGCTGTCTAAACATCCAAAAGTAATAAAAGATGCAGTAGGAATTTAGATTGCAAATCCAAGTGACAAAAGGCAGGCATGCTCCCTCAGACAAATGAACAAATATCACCTCTGTCACATCTTCTATTTGCTTCTCCCAAATGCACCATCACTACTTCTCTCATCTGGATTGAATTTCTCCCAGATAGCTCTCATCCAACCCCCAATCTTGGCTAAATACTGAGTAAATCAAACAGCCACATCATCCAGGCAAAATGAAATACACACAGAGAGTCAAGTATCATTAACAAACAGCTGGCACTTATAGCCAAACCATTTTAATGTCTCTCCTAGTGACCATGTATACACTTTAATGTAGTTCATCCTTCATCTGGTCCTGTAGTTGTTACTCTTGTCCTGTCTCTGTATCCATTTTTTACACTCTCCTTTTCAGAGGCTCCAAATCTCCAAATGCTCCAGTGAGTATTGTTAGTACTTTTCTTTCCTTCAGGGATAGTTCGTTGTGCTTCCTGCCTTTTCCACAGTTCATTTTTTTTTCTTTTATTTAAATAGCCCTCCTGATCACAAGCCATCAGCTTGGTCACTTTCAGTAGGGTGAAGTGGTAAATCAGACCTACAGAATCACTCTATTAAGCAGTACATGTAATTGCAGTCCAGCCATAAAAACTGCTGCTTAGTACAAACACTAATAGACTGATTAAACAAAGTTATGATGGCCAGAAAAGCGGAAACATCTGGATTTTACTTTATTATTAAAGTTGCTTTAAAAAAAAACTTGTTACTCTTATAGCTATTTTAGTACTGAACTCTTGAAGTACAGCAGTCCTACAAACTGTACACAAATATGCTTTAGGAGGATTTGTCAGATGTCTCTGGTGCAAATGTGGGTTCAAGAGAGACCTTGGAGATTTGGAGCCTCTGAAAAGGAGAATGACCACAGGAGGGTGGAAATACGTTAAAGTGTTAGTTGTCAGTTTTCACTGAGTCCCCTGGCACCCCACTGTAGTTTGAGGTTATAAAACACTAAGGATAGAAGCAGAACTACCACCACAGCAAGCTGTTGACAAAAAGGATTAAGGCACATGTGATCAAATCATGAATATTCATCGCATCATTTAAAAATGCAAAGAGTACAATCATTCATTGATCATTTGCTTCATTAACTACTCAAAAGCCTTTGAAACCATTCAACATGACCATCTTTGGGAGATACTGGCAGGGATTCCAAATCATCTAATTGAATTCATTGCAAGTTTCTACCGTGAACAACAGACCACAGTGCAAACCTAATAAGCGTTGGTCAGTGGTTTCCCCTGGGCAGAGTATGAGACAAGTGTGTATTTTGTCCTCAGGCCTCTTTAACGTATATGCAGCATTTATTATGAGACAAGCCTTGGAAGGTTTTGACAAACTGGAAGGAGCTGGGACCTCCATTAGTGGATACCTCTTAATCGACCTCAGATATGCTAATGACACAACACTTTTTGCCAATTACCCAACCACTAATACCAATCAACAGATACTGGAATCTGTAAAAACAGTTAGTGAGGAATATGAACTATTCCTGAATGCAATTAAAACAAAATTAATGTACACTGAAATGACTAACAAAAACAGGATGCAAACAGATATCACAATTAATGGACAAGGAGTAGAGGCAGTAGATAAATTTATTATCTGGGATTGTATATATTTCAACCAAAGAAATTGGAAGAAGTGTAGGGATGACTTGCTAACCTTTGGCTCCCTTAAGAAAGTGTGGGAAAAACATGGCATCTCAAAATGTATGAAGGTGAGACTGGTGTAAAGCCTAATTATTTTCCATAGCAATATATGAGTCATGGGAAGTTAATGCTACCGACAAGAAAAGAATTTAAGATTTTGAAATGTGCTATTGGTGAAAACTCTGGTGTATCTCCCGGGTGTTATGGAATGAGAGGTGGAAGGTCATAGTAGGGGATGACCAGCAAGGAGAAAGATGGATGATAGGTGGTAGAGTACTATAAGGGATAGCTCAGGGGTTTGAGCAGTGGTCTACTAAACCCAGGGTAGTGAGCTCAATCCATAAGAGGGCTATTTAGAGATCTGGGGCAAAAATCTGTCAGGGGGCTGGACTAGATGACCTTCTGAGGTCCCTTCTCACCCTGTTATTCTATGAAAATCAGTTGCTGAGTGCTCAAAATGAGCAACAGGTCATGAAGACTTTAGAAATTCTACTATGATGTCACTGATTTTCCAAAATAAATGGATTTACTTACTGTCAACAGGCATCTTTCATAAACATTAAATCAAATTTAGAATGCAAAGCAAGGGGATAGGATATTGTTGTTTATAACATGATATATAGAAATATCTAATTTATGGCTATTTATGGTAATTTATGAAATTACAAACAAGCAGTGAAATGTGTGAAAATCATTGTATTCTGAAGGACTTTTTCCACTTTTTTCATTTAAAGGTTGTAGTTCATAGGCCTCTATTTGGTAGCTATCAAAAGAAGTAAGGGACACAAATTTTAGTTCTCTTGATGTTCACTGGCAAGGATTAATTTAATGAGATATATATGGTGCTGTCCATTTCTTGAGAATCACAAACAGTCCTCATAGGTCTCAAAATAAGGCACATTCAATTTTTTATTCTCAAATGGGCCCTTGAGCAATGGGGCACTCTGCAATATTAAACATGTTTCCAATGCAGTCTTCATACATGCTGCAGTTCAGTCAACCTGTCTTCCAGGGATTATAAATGTTCTAGTTGTCTGAGTCAGATTACACTTGTTTACTTTCTCTTTACTGCCCTTTCCATTGTTGTTAATACACAGACGAATGAGTAATTTGACAGCAGACTTGCTCCTGAATTTGAACCTACCAGAATCCACATTCAACAAATGTAGTACAGAACCATTGATTGTATCGCTTGCCTTCCTAAGGGACCTTGTCCATAACAGACATATATTGTCAATACTACGCTTCTTCTGTGTACTCCCTCTGGGAGCAATTAAGATATTTCATCCTTAAAGTTTCCTGTCTTAGTAACTGGTTTCAGTGGGCTGGTACTAAACTTTTCTACTTTAATTTGTTATATATGACTGTTTGCTATGATGACAGTGGCTGTCAGCTTTGATTCCTCTTTTCATATTTGTCACAGTGTCTATAGCTATTTATTAGTCTTGGCTTAGAAAACTGTGTATTAGTATTCTGCTGGTGTAAGCCATCCAGGTGATGAATAGAAAAGTGCTAATCCTGTCAATCTGTCAAGCCTTTTCCAGTCTGACCCTTAGGATTGCAAGATTTAAAGCACACCATAATTTAGAACAGTAAACTCTTGTGTACAGTATTGTACAAATAATGAAAAGTATAGAATATCACCAGGTCTTTGGTGGTGAAGTATCTTCTAAGTGTTATAGCTTGTTGTAAATATCAGGAATGGATTATTTGCTGCCTTTTATATAAAACTACTTGATTAGGTTTGATAATTATAAATGGAGGGAAAATTAATAGCTATGGGTCACACAATGCAGCCTGGTCTTGGAACACTGAAATCATTTTAATAACCACCATGTTATAATATATACAGAAGGATGCAGGCTTCTTTTGTCCTTGCATGCTGATAAAGAATCAACATTCAATTTGGAAGAACTCTGGAACCAGAGAAGCCATTATTAGATATTAAAGAACATACTGAGGATCCCATAACTGCTGTTTCCTCTCTTTTACACTTCTTTCAGAATGCATTTAAATTATTAAAGAGAAAAATTGTGACCACTTCACAGGTATGCAAGACGAAGCCTTCCTCCACATGCAATCTGCTTCTTATAGGGAGTGGACATAATTTGAGTTCTTGTCTGAACACAGGTGCTCAGATATCATGGCAACAGGGTTAGTATAAGAATCTAAATAGAGGAGAAGAAGAAGAAGAAGAAAAGGACTGCCTCACTTGAGCACAAGAGTTTTGCAAGACTAACAGTGGTAGTAACACAACCCATCCAACTAGGGTGAGAAGGCACAGGAAGAAGGTGGAGGCCAGGCCATTTTTCAGCCCTACACTGAGCTAGCTGGCCATGCAGTAAAATATACACTGCAAACCATACTGGTACATAGTGGTGGTCTGCAGGTTGAAGAACTCCAAAAAGCACAATGGCCTCTAGAGTTCTCTCTGAGATTATGTGACTCCACATTATGGGCCAATGCCTTACATGTTGGTTTTTCAAAAGTGCTCCAAGATTGAATCTTCCATGGCACAGCAAAATAAGCACAACCCAGGACCAAGAGGGGCAAAGGTAAGCAGAACAGTCTGGAAGTGCTTCGTTTACAGAAGACACCCTACAGCAATTATCAGACTTTTCCAGAGTCAAGAATAACCTGTTCACTGGTTTTACTTGGGTTCTTCCCAGGCATAGGTGTCTAGCAAAATGCATTGCAATACAAGACTGGGGTCTAAACTATAGATAGAGACTTATATTGCCTAAAATCCTAATCCTTATCCAGATAAAACCTCACTATCTTCAACCCAAGTTTTGCCTGAGTAAACCGAACATCATCACATTCCACAGTGTTTGGAGAATACAAAGAAATTATAAAATACATTTATGTTCACTGTTGAAAAACAGATGAAAAATAAAGTATTAATTATTAATGTTTCGTTCTCTGCTAGTAACATCTGTTTGATTCCCATTTCTCCATGTACATACCATTAAAGCATGAAAAAAGCCAATAAAAACAGCTAATTGGTTTTAGCTGAGCATAAGAAAATCTTGCTTTTTAATTCAATTACCCTTTTCATAAAAAACCATTAATCATATCTCTTTCATAGCAGTAAAAGATGATGCAGTGTACGGCATTTTCAAGTTTGAAAACAAATAGCAAGTTATATTTTAACGCCATAATGGCTTTAACAACTTTTCTAAACGTAACTGCTGTTTCAGTAATTTTGTAAGAGAGAAAATAACTTCTTACCTTCAAGCTGGTTGGACAAAAATATTGGTCACTTAGCAGTAATGGTTTTCCAGTAAGGATGGAAAAGAATTGCATTCAGTACATTTGCACGGATACTTCTGGGTAGTGTATAAGCATCTAGAGAAGGGTGTTCTTTGTACAGGTTTCACTAAATATGATATTCTTCCAAAAATGCTTGGTTCTAAATAAACTGTAGTGCATGAGTAAAAGAATCCGGGCATCACTGCAGACAGCCTATTGAACATGTCTGCTCCATGCCTAGAAGTAATAGCCAAAGAAGAAGATAAAAGTGAGCTTGTGGAGAGAATAGGACTGAATATAATACTGAAAATATTATAATGCCAGTCTATGAATTGATAGTATGCTGTCATTTGGAATATTGTGTTCAGTCCTAGTAACTGTAGATAGATAGAGTTACAAGGACTGACACAATATCAATGTATAATAAATAAATGTTGGAAGCATGAAAAGACTTCGACATGAAGAAGGATCAGAAAGACTGAGAATGGCTAGATTGGAAACAAATTATGACAATTTTACTCTTTCATAATAAGAGAACAAGGAGTAGTCAATGAAACTGAAAGGCAGCACATTTAAAACTTAGAAACACTTTATCCACAGAACCACAAGATATCACTTTGGCAAAGAACTTACAATTAGAAAGAGAAGACATTTACATGGATGATGCAGATATCTGCAGATAGGATAGAAATGTATAAGCGACATGAACCCTCAGGCTTCAGGGCATAAAGCAATACCTTACTGAAGGAGATAGGAAGAAACTTTTTCTGAGAGAGAGTTAATCTTTGATGGGTTTTCTTGCATAGACCTGTGAAGCAGTTCCTACCAGTATATTCCTGGTTTCTAAAAGCCAAGGCACAAGATTTTCCAAGACAACGATATTGGGTGCCCAACATGAGACAGGTTTTATGGTGTTTTCAGTCAGTTGGGGCTCTGAACTTTCAGAAATCAGGCCCTTTCCGGGTCTCAAGTTGAACACTCAGATATTGAGGAACTCCAAATCAACAGTCACTTTTGAAAATCTTAGCCAAGAAGAATGAGGATACAGTTTTATCCAGAAAGCTAAGGCCAGAAAGGCCAATTTCACCTATTGATTTTGTTTACTTTACCAAGAAAAAATTGTTGAATAGCAAACTGTTTTAACAAACTAATGGCATACAACCCCTCCAACTTCTGGGCCCTCCCATCAGCCTGTTTCCTATCCTGTCTCCTTTGCCCATTCCCTCCATATAGGTCTTAATTCCCTTCTCTTCACAGTTACTGCAGTTTAGATACGTGGTGATTGAAAACATGGTTGTGAGGAAAAGCTCTAATCCTGCCAGATAAATAATCAGCACAAAAGAAAGTATATGATAATTATTCTGGGATAAAAGCCCTCTGACTCATAGAAAGTGAAGAGGAACTGGAATTGAAACGAATAAGTATCAGGAAGGAAGTATGTCAAAGGCTTTAGCTTTTTATCAATCAGTTTCCTATTCAGTAGAATCTTAACCACATTGTCTTTGATGTTTAGTACTGTTTAATCTTCTTTTTCAGGTAAATATTGTAGTTTTCCATTTCAGCTGAAGTACATTGAGATGCTGAGACAACACTTTTGTTGATTCCAAATATTCTGGGTACAGGGATTATTCAGGTACTAAAGTAGCCAATCAGAGTACATGAATCTGCATATTCTCATCATAACTAAGAAATTATGATGATGATGATGCAAATCCCAGGATTCTTACTAGCTACTAATGGCCCTCAATTAGTAAGAGTACATGGCAACTGGAGGTTAGGACAATATTATCCCTGGTGGACATTTTAAATTGCTTGTGCATTTCTCAGTTTCTATGGGCAATTTCCCTCAGACATGGTGGATTATTCTAAAAGGTCTAGCTATAAATGAATAATATGTGAAATCATCCTTATGTATGTTCAGTTATCAGATTGAATGGGCATTTAGATTTGTGTAATTAAAGATCTCCATTGTTTGTTGTGCCATTGTCAGGGGAGCAAGAATTTTTTTACAAGTGGAATGTCACCACAAACAAAAAAACAGAGCTAATTTTCAAAAATAGGAGACAGGAGCAGCCTTTGAAGCTGTATAAAAGTTTATTTACATAACCTGAAGAAATAGAATTATATAAATGTTATTTCACACAAATACTTCAATTGTATTGTAGGACTCAAGGAGCAAGGCTGTCCTCTCAGCTTGAATTCATCCTAGAGCTCACCTTGGAGCAGAGGAAAATCCAAAGTCCTAGTTATGAAGTTTGAGAAGTCCAGTTCTTCATATACAAAAGATCCTCAAAGATATGAACACCACAGTTACGGACTGACCAGTCAACTGGACACCATGTGGAACTGAAAGTAAGTAATCAGGTAGCAGCAGAGACAAACAAGCAAACAAACAAACAAACAAAACCCCCAAGCAATACTGTACTGTGCCTGTATTACATTTTAAAGATAGGTACATCTCAGCTGCCTGTTCCCACCCCCACCCTCTACTTGCCACATGGGCCTGGGGAGTAGTCACTTACATGCAGGAGATGAAGACACTGAGTTTCACAGGCACAGCTGTGAGCCCCCGCAAGCAGGCTGAGCAGGAGCAGTGCTGGGGTCTGCAGCTTTCCTGTAAGCCAAGAGCACAGTTCCCTCACACCCCCATCCCTCTCCAGGAAAGAAACTTACTGAGCTTCTGGTGGAATTTGGCCTGGAGTGCTTGCTGCTGGAACCAGAAACCAAGCTCGTGCCTGCATGCTACGTTTTGGAGGAGCAACTCCGTTTTAAAGGGCCACAGGCGTGCCGAATGACACCACAGTGCCCCAGGGTGCCTGACTCACCAACCTTGCAGCCAGCCAGGGGTCTAGAACTAGCTGCCTGTGCACACCCTCACTCTCCAGGCAGCCACTTACATGTAGGAGGTGAAGATGATGAAATTCTCAGGCACAGCTATGAGCCCCTGCTCCAAGCAGTCTGCCCTAAGGAGCATCCCATAATGTTTTGTTCAGAGTTACGAACAACCTCCATTCCAGAGATGTCCGTAACTCTGAGGTTCTACTGTCCTTACCTAATTTTGCTCATATGTATGAGCTTATTGATGTGAATGGGATAAAACATGTGGGTGAGTATATATAGAACTGTGTCTGTACCCAATACTGTTTTTTTAGCCCTCCAAGCAAAATTACAAATACTTGAAAATGTCATAGAGAACATGTTCATTATGGACTAAATCTTCTCTTTTGTTCCAGCTTGAGCAATTCTGCTTGGTATGAGAGTGTTTGGAGGGGATTAATTAACATCCTTTTCCAACCACCATCACCTTAAGGTTGTTTCTTTTTTTTTTTTAAATTGGGAGCCTCCATAGCTGTGCCATATTAAGTGCTCTTCCCATAAGGTTTTGGTTTGTTTGTGTGTGTTAAGACATATTCATGGCACTAAAATATTGCCAAGTCATCTACAGTTCCTTTACTTCTCTCAGAGCATAGATTGGCCAATAAACTTATTCCAGAATTTTAAGAGAATATTAATTGATAGTGGTGACCCACTAGCAAGTACCACAGTCGAAAAACCTGAATATCATTGTATTCTACTTGGTTCTTGTTTGATAAAACACATATTTTCTGTATTAAAGGTTATTGATAATTTGGGATATCAATTCTCCCCAAAATCTATGCGGCATCTGCTGTTCAGCAGTTGTGATGAATAAAGTGGGGGGATAGCTCCCTTCGATGAACACCCAACTAATTAGCTGTAAAATCCCTCTTGGTAGCTGTTCTTTACTTGCTTTACCTGTAAATGGTTAAGAAGTCCCCCAGGTAAAGAAAAAAAAGTGGGCACCTAACCAAAAATGTCAATGGAAAGGCTAGAACTTTTTTGAAAATTGGGAAAGAAAGTTTGCCTTTGTCTATTGTTCTCTGGGCTGGTGGACAGAGCAGTCATGCTATAAGCAGCTAAGCCAGGTATGATTATAAAATCATCAGATCATGTCTAGAACTACTTATCTGAACTTCAAGTGTGTAAGTAGATCAGAATGTTTAGCTAGATGTGATTAGGGTTATTTCCTTTATTTTTTATTGGCTTTTGGACTCCTCTGTGCTAGCTGCAGATGATTTTATTGGCTTGTAACCTTTAAGCTGAACCCCCAAGAAAGCTATTTTGGGTGCTTGATTTTTGGAATTGCTCTTTTAAAATCTAGCAAAAGCTTAAATTCCAGATGTATTTTCTTTCTTTTTGTTTTTAATAAAATTTATCTTTTTTAAGAACAGGATTGGATTTTTGGTGCCATAAGAGGTTTATGCATGTTGTTTAATTAGCTGATAGCCACAGCTAATTTCCTTTGTTTTCTTTCTCAGCTCTTCCCGGGGTAGGGGAGAGGTGAAAGGGTTTGAGGATACCCCACAGGGAGGAATTCTCAAGTGCACCTTCCCTTCCTTGGTTGGTTTGTTCATTTTCATTTGGGTGGTGGCAGCATTTACCAAGCCAAGGTCAGAGAAAAGCTGTAACCTTGGGAGTTTAATATAAGCCTGGAGTGGTCAATATCAATTTTTAAAATCCATGAGGGCCCCACTTCTGCACTCAGAGTGACAGAGTTGGGAATCAGCCTTGACAGCAGTCTTGGTGCCTCATATAAGGGAAGGATCAGGGACTGGATGGATTGGATCATAGAGTGAGAGGCTCTGTGTTAGGTGTGATGTCACTGAGAAGTAGCACATCACCCTCTATCAACCTTATACAGTTTACTATGAAAAGATAAAACAACTGGAGACAGTGATATGTTTTCTGTGAACATGGCACACCTCAAAGTCAGAGTATTCTCCTTGGAACAATCATGGCCATAGGAAGCTCTACTGTGAAAGGTTAGCTACCACAAGCAGAAGCTGCTGCAAAGACATAGGGGTTGATCCTACTGTGACATTGCACCCCATATTCTTCATAATTATATGATTATGACATAGTTATGATGTATTTTATGCAAGGTAAGTCATAATGTTTCCAATGACATCGCACATGATTTGCTGAATATGATTATAATATTTGCGTGCAGGTATCATTTTTAAAAGCAGCAAAAAATCCTGTGGCACCTTATAGACTAACAGACGTATTGGAGCATGAGCTTTCGTGGGTGAATACCCACTTTGTCAGATGCATTTGACGAAGTGGGTATTCACCCACGAAAGCTCATGCCTCAAAACGTCTGTTAGTCTATAAGGTGCCACAGGACTCTTTGCTGCTTTTACAGATCCAGACTAACACGGCTACCCCTCTGATACTTGTATCATTTTTGTATCTGAAGTTATGAATATTGACTATGTATCTGTATTTCACATGTAGCTATACCTAGGTAATGCCCACTAGACAAGATATTTTCATTCTAGGCAGTGGGAAGGGAATGGGCCATTAGGAAAACAATAGGCCTTAGAAGAAGCTTATCTCCCACTTGGGGAGCCTTCCTGAGGACACTACAGACAGTGCCTGAGTAATGGCTGCTGTGACTCTACAAAGACTTGTGATCACCAATAAGCAGATGACTAGCTTAGTACTATCAAGTTTTACACCTGTCTTTGTTTTCTTCTTATTCGCACATCTCATTATTATAATATTTTAATGTTTGATTGTTGCTTGTCATGAGAGATTTGTTATAAAATGAAATTGAAATAAGAAAGACATTCACATATAAAAAAGAGTTATAAATATATTTTTGTAAAATAAATCAGTTACACCAAAATATGACACAAATAATTCTTCTTTCATCCTTACTCAAGGCCTTCTATTTTTCCTGCATTAAAGATAATCCATCCTTGTACACAAACTTTTCTGTCTTAGGCCAGATCAGAAAATGTATTTAGAGCTGATCAGTAAGTAAGGTTTGTTGCCGTGGTTATTAAATTTTCCATTAAAAATGATCTTTCCAGTGAAATATGAAAAACTGAAATATATTGTTCCAAACTTAAAAATTAGAGATGGAAAAGACCTGTTTAGATCATGTTGTCCATCCCTTATCATCAGAGTGTTAGCAAAGCATATGATATTACAGAGTAAAGAAAAAAACACTCAAGTGATCTAAATAAAGGCTTTTCCCTGTAGATGAACAATATGCTACTTTCTGAGTGGGGAGAAGTGTTAATAGTGGGTTGGCTGGAATTAATGGTTGGCTCAGACAATTAAGCATGGGATATTGAACTTTTCATTTCAGGGTCACTGATCTGAATCAGTTCCAGGGTATTAATTACTCAACACCATTACCATTACCAATGAATATTTGAAGGACTCTGGGAAATTAGGTGATTTCAGTTCAGTTCCTAGTGGAGAGATATTCTCATCACAAAATCCATAGCAATGCTTGTCACCCTCCAAACTTCTTAGCAAACATCAGAGAATCAGAAGGGAGATCAGGCACAGAGACTGAACTATCCTGTTATCACCAGGGTAGTCCTCTAAGAATAGGAATGAGGTATGCAGAGTGACAGGAGAAGCTTGCTCTATACTGCTGTAACATGCCTGTTCTAAGTATAACTGCTGGATTTAAATTTCTAGACTTATTTATCTAGAGCTTTAGCACTACATATTTATTTTAGAAAACATGATATAGTAATACAACAATTCTGCATCAAATTAACTGGCAATTACCTCTGTTTGCCAATGACCTTCAGTAGTTATATATAGTGCAAACTCTCAACAATCATGTACTGCAAGTGTCTTTTTTTTGTCTCTGATAGACAAGAGTCATCCATAATGCACTTTTAAATGGTAAAAGTATTGTGGATGATTTCAGTTAGGGACTCCCTCAGATATGTGATCAGCTAATGGAAGCTGACAAAGCATATCCTACAGTCTGCACCAAGTATTTGAAGAAATAAACTAAGTCCCATATATTCAAAAGAAGAAAGAACCATTATGATTAGTCTCTGATGAAAGAGATCAAGAAATATGTGAAGTAGGACTGACAGGACCCAGAAATTTGTACCGATTGGTGATGAGTTTAAACAGTAACTATATTTCCTTGGTGATAATTTGATAGTCATTATGATTCAGAACAAAATAAGCTCCTTTTTACTCAAAAATAACATTTATTTGGATTATCTAACTTCAGGCATTTTATATTTGACATGTCAAACCTGTACAAAAAATATAGATGCCCAGAGCTCAAGCATATTACCTCTACATCAGTGACACGAATTAATTCTGTCAGTATCTTGTGTTCCTAGATAATAATGTATTTCATTCTGGCTTAGCGTTGTTATAAAGCAGATATACATGTGAGGACACTTACTCCTGCAGACAATCTCACTAAAGTCACTGGAAATATGTGGGAGTAAGAATCCACACAGATGTTTTGGAAAGATTGTATACTTAGTTATTTTTTTTCCAATTGAAATAGTGTCTGGTGTGGGATCTTTGTACATATAATAATTTACATATAATGTACTATTATTTTTATATTATGTATTTATTATTTGCGCTGCACCAGAGGTGTGATAGATTCTTAGAGGACCTACTTTCATTCACTGCTAAAATAGAAAAATACAGTCAGCCACACAACTGTAGTTGGTAAGGAATGGGATATTTGACCAAAGATATCCAGGCAAATATTACAAAACAAGCCATTAGATTTTTAATGTTCACACAGAGCAGACATGGCTTTGGATGAGCATACTGCTTCTCATTCTGGACTGGGCTCTGGTTGGCTTATTAGCCCCTAGTGCTGACTGTTCCTAGGCCTGGAATGAGAGAGATCTGACTGCTTCCTTTTATCAGCATGAGGGATGTACTGACTTTTTTACTGTATTAGCTGAATCTATGTCTATGGGTGGTTGGAAGGACTATGCTCTTGGCCATATCTTTATAACTAGGTTTCTGTTATTGAAGTTCTGAAGAACTTTTAGCACTACAGATCCCCATCTAACACTCCCTTAGGGGCTTGTCTACACTTGAGCTACCACTGGAGGTTAAATGTAGACACTCCTTATGCCAGTGAATGGGTTCTCCCATTGGTGTAGGTAATCACCTCCCTGAGAGGCAGTAGCTAGATTGAGAGAAGAATTCTTCTATCAACCTAGTGCAGTCTGCACAGGGATTTAGGTCAGTTTAACTACACCATGGGTGTGTGGATTTTTTCTAGTGTAATTTTATAGTGTAGAACAGGCCTCAGAGTGTATCATGAACTTTCCAGATTAGGAGACTGAAACTTCTGATCAGATAAAAATAGCTAAAAATGGGAGCATCCTGGCCATAACAAGAAATTTAAGAAGAACTGAAAGCCCTTCACTCACACTTTGTCTCAGAATTTGTTCTATCTGTTTAAGAATGAGAGGTCTTCAGCCCTGGGACACACCTTTTATGTTTGTTTAGGGCAGGGCACATTTTGAGATCTAGCAGAAATAAATTATACCATTAATGAATTCTAAGAGTAGGAGGACTAAACATGTATTTCATACGTAGAAAGATTTAGCAGCACATATGAGTGACATCAACGGCTATGAAATATGGTCAATAAGAATAAGTTTTGAAAATATCTGAGAAAATAAAATGTATTATACTATGAATTTCACAATAATCATTTTAGGATTTTGAGAAAAAGAGGAAAGAAAAAATATCCACCTCAGCTTCACTTCAGAAATGTTGCACAGAAGTTGATTAATAAGAATGTGGTCTTTTCTGAAAATAAAGTATATTTTTCCATATAAGTTACAAGTCTCTGTTTTACACCAGAAGATATGATATCTAACTGGAATACTTTTTGTCTTACTCAATTTTTTGTGCCACATGGCAAGACTAACTATGATTATTCTGGGGTAAAACACATAAAACTGGGAGATAACGGATATTTCTTTTTGAATACTGAGTTAGAAAATGCTCTGAATAAAAATACTGAGGATTCTTTCACAATTATTAGAAACAATAAAAACAAACAAAAAATCCTTGGATATAGTCTATTATAATTCTTCTTTCCTTGTCTTTTATATTTGTAAAATATTGTACTAAGTCAAGTTATTTTAATTTCAAAGTGTGTTGTATAATCATTATATAGTGCCAATTTCATACTCTTCTATGCAAACCTATTGACATTGACTTCAAGAAAGCTGACTGGCATAAATAAGAGCAGAATTTAGCCCTAAATATTTAATACTTAATGTTTTTATCATTTTATGAAATTAGTTTCTGTATGTATTTAATTATGTTAACAATCTTTAAAACTTAATAAATGCCAAAAGGAATTGTTTTTAATTAGCATGTATAAATGTGTGGTATTTGACAACATACTGCATTTTATACATCTTCAACATTGTTTCTTAAATATTACCTTAAAAGGGTTTAGTTTGGAAGGTACAAAACATGTATGACATGCATTTTATTACATGTTTATGCCAGTTTTGTAAGGGATAATGAATTAAGGGTGTGATGCAGGAAGGAATAATCTAGTTCAACTGGTACCATAAAACTTAGATTACTACACTCTATATAAAACTAATCTGAATGACTCTCCAGCTTCAAGCAGATGAATCTAGTTAATTACCTCTATTTTAATGCATGATGTTTTTCCTTTGCATAAGGAAATGTTACATATTTTTTTTAATTGTTTTTCCGACCTCTTGGAAGCCCTTCTATTTTCTTTTTATAATGCTGTTATTTCAATCTATCCTGGATGCCAATTTTGTTGACATTGTTACCACACACAAGGCAGAGCTGGTTGTTAGAACAATTAACCTGATAGGCTGCTGCTGTGGGAGAGCCAAATGAAGCCCAGCTGAGCAGGTGAAGGCTGAGTTTGTAGAAAGACAGCAAGCTGAGAACTGGAGAGGGCTGTAGGGGAAGTAGTCTCCAACATGGCAAGAAGTCAAAGAGAAATAGCCCTTAGTTATTCCCTGAGAGGAGGCAGTTTGGGTGGGGAAATCTGGGCACCAGAGGCTAGAGCAGGGAAGTAGGAAGGACTCTAGGGAAATAGAGACAAGGTCTGGGAGTAAGCAGACCATAGCTACTGGACAGAGGGTCACTGGAATAGAACCTGGAGTAGTGGGTGGGCCTGGATTCTCCTACCAGCTATGGGAAGACTGCCTGGAACAGCAGGCAGATATCCAGTGGGACTTAGATAAACTGGAAGGGGAGAACTAGGTGAGTTGGCTGGAGGGCTGCATTCCAGAGAGAAAGGAGCTATGTACTTGGTAAAGGCATCAGACCTCAATGGTGCTAATCCCCAGGCCCAGCTACAAAAGGCACCCAGTGGTGAGCAAAATCTGTCATGCATGTATTATAGCCTTTCAACCATCCACTTGGAGATAATAGTTTACAGTCTTTGTCAACATTTATTAAGTCTTGTGGAGTGACAGTTAAAATTTAAAATAAATCCATGGTACAGTACTGTGCAAATAGTCCTTACCTATATCAAAGGAAGAGATGCTGCCAAAAGTAGTTAATGTGAAAAAGAAGCAGTGTAAAAGAAGATTCTGACTGTGTACCCTGAAAATAAAATTCCAACTACTTGTTGAAACTTGTATACATATTGGCATACCAAGCTAATCTGCTGTAATATCAGTTCCTGGACATGCTACATCTGGACGGCTATAGTGTATCTTTGGGAATATTACAGCATCATTTAATGTCATTCCCAATATTTTCAAAGTTGAAAGAAATGTACCTGGGGCACTGTTAACCTTCAGTTACTTGAGTAAAAGGTGCTAAATACTTACTGGGTATCCATCAGTATGTGTAAAACTGGCCATAGACACAAGTTATTGCTGTGGAGAAGAGAAACGGCACTTAAAACATTGTTTATGGCAATGTCAATTAGTTTTTAGTTCACATATGCTGGAAAGAAGTTAGAATTAAATCTACAGGGCCAAAATTTGTTGTTGAAATCAGTGGTGTTATATGGGGAAATAGAAGGAAGGATTTGATCCATTGATCTCTCCAACCACTACGATTTGATTAGGAAATACAAATAAAGACATTCAGTATATGTATCTTCTATTCTTTTTTCTATACAATCATTAAGAGACCTGCTGACACCATGAAAAGAGAATAAACTGGTTTCTTAATACACTACAGCTAAGTGTGGATCATGTACATGATCACTAACTGATAAGGCAGTAATTGGATGATGAAGTTGTGTAAAACTTGGTTTCACTTTGTGAAGCATCCTAGAAACAGACCAAGAGAAAATAGGGAAGACAGATTATCTTCTCTAAATACAGCTTCTAGCTCTCCCTTTATTATACCATCACCATGCACTCAGCAACAACTCTTTTCCCAATCCACACTCTCCTCTGCCCCCAGGCCTATTTCTCTGGTCAGTAACAATTTTACTCCAGGAAAGGATCTCAGTAGATCTGGCAGTCTTAGAAATCACATGATGCCTGCTCCTGTCCTGGAATCTGTGTCTTGAGTCATTTGAGGATGGTTTCTTTGAGTCCTGATAGTCCTTCAGTGAGAGTGCCATGGCCAGATATAATGGGTCTGTATGGGTTCCTTTGTATATTTTGGAAGCGTGTTCATGGGGGATGAGTTTGTAGAGTTTCCTTTGGAGTTTTTGGCAAAAGATTTGATGATATCCTTAAATTCATGTGAAAATTATGGTATGGGGTCTTTTTTGAGGCCTTTATAGTAGGTGGGGTCTGAGAGTTGATTAGTCTGACACCCTTCTCTCTGCTTAGTCATTTAAAGTCCTTTGTGCCAGTCTTACTGTATCTGACCTGTTATTTCTCCCTTGAAGATCAATGTATTGAAAGTGCTGGAATCCAGGTCAGGAAATTGCAAGGAAATAATCTTCAGAGCAGAATTAGATATTGTTCAGTTCAGTGAGAGACCCATTCCCCAAAAACAGCTATTTTAAAATGAGTTTTAATTATTCATTCCAAGGCAGTCATCTGCTTCCTGAAAGTAGCTATAAAATATTCAAAACTTGGTATGAGGAATGACAAATGAAAGACATGTACTCTACTCCTAAAAGTGTATGTCTAACTTCAGAGTCGTTACCAAAAATGTTACTCACTAGACACTAGAAGATATAAGAAGTGAAACATGTCAGCTATAATGGTACTACAATCGGAGCAACAGTTGGTAAGTCTTAGTGACTTAAATATGAAGAAGTTACTAATTCTACCTGAAAGTAATGGTCCCTTCTGCACAGGAGAGTGCAAATATATATGTAGGACTTCAAGTATATATAATTTCATGTTTTCTGCACATGATATAATTATATAAAACTGGTACATGCTAGAAATTTTTTCTGACACTCTCCTCATCTCCAGTCCCTTGTGAGACTACCTTCCCACTCCTAATGGAATATTGCACTGTAATGAAATCATAAGGCCAGTTAGTCAAAGGCATCTAAGCACCTAAAGATGTTGATAGGTGCCAAAGTACTTCTGAACATCTCACTCAAATCTTAACTCCTATTGATTTCAATTAGAGTTTGAGAACTCAGGCCCACAGACTTAAATCTGGCCCACATTTCCTTGCCAGGCAGAGCACTGGTTGCAAGGCTGCCATGTCACCCTCATCTAGCTCACAAGGAATTTAAAAATCCTCAGTGCAAGCAGGGAAAGATGCTGAGGGGACTGTGCAAGATCCCATGTAACGTCAGACCTTATTTTAATCCTGGAATCCTGGCCTACAAATTGTTCATCTTGTTTTCTGGTTTGTCTCTGAGACAATCAAGGCATTTACTCTTGTTACTTTACATGATTCAGGCACAACCAATAGACTAATTTTGAGTTTGGCTTAAAAAAAAACAACAACAACCCATGATTTCAGTAATTGACCCTCTTCAATTATTTTAACTTCTACAAGACGTGTGAGCCCTCTCATCTGTAGTGATATGGGTATCAAAACACTACTTCTTGCCACTGACAGTTAAGGCCTGAAGTGTTGAAAGCTATAGAACATTTACTATCTTTGGAAAGTGGATACTAATTGTGTATTAACTTGTAAGAGGAAGGCCAACAAGTTGTTTACACGGGAGACCAATTATAGTGTCAGTGGGTTCCATATCACATGACATATCCGTTTTTGTTGTAAATATGATGTAAGATGAATGAAAAGAAGAGCCATTAAAAAGGCACAAGTTAAACTGGAAATGTGACAGAAGTCCTGTGCATGAGGCATTGGGCATACCAAACAAATTTCTCTTATCCATTACTAGGAGTCAAATTGGGAGCTTCTCTTCAGCTCAAGGTTTGGGCTGAGGCTAAGGGAAAGCTTTTTTCTGGGTACCAGTCCATCCGTCCTTAATCTACCTTGCTTGCAGCAATCCCTCAATCATTACCTAACCATGGTATATACTATACATATACAATCCAGATTTCAAAGAAAGTATCAAATAGACTTGTTATCATAGAAAACCTGAAGAAGCATTTAGAGGAGGGATATGCTGAGAGACAGACATTGCCTTTGTATATGGTGACAAGTGCATGGAATGAGAAAAGAAAATGCCTCTTAATTTCCATGCTGACCTTGACTGGGTTTCGGTAAAAGATTAATGTTGGTTTCCAGGAATAGCTGTTGGTATTAGAGGTGAAAAAACATTTGAAAACTTAATATTACTTACTAATATCTCTTATCCAGTAAGTGAATTTGAGGGAAAGTTTGACATTGCATCATGACAGAGCCTTTTTTCAAAGCAAACCAGTACAGAATAAGAAACATGCACCAAAAATATAAATTATGGATGTTCAGTATGCATCTCAAACCTATTGATCAGTTAAAGAACTAATAAAAATGGCTTAGGGGAATTTGTAACACTTCCCAATCCCATATAAATAAAGAAAGATGGTTCATTGTGTAGAAATATTATAAAATGCTGCCTTACAGATATGGTTGCATACAATTAAAGCTTTGGAACATAATCTTGTCAAAAGGAAACTTTAGTAGAGAAGACTAGTTAGCTTCATAGGATGATTCATGACCAGTATTTAGGAAAGCACAGCTGTGAATTAAGAAAAAAACTATTGTAGTCATCAAAAATCACTACCGTGTGGTGATTTATTTGTAGTAGGAGAAGCAAGTAAAACCTTTCCTGTTCCCAGATTCTAAGTATTCAGGGCTACATTTGCAAAAGTGGCTTCTAATGTTGGGTCACTTAAGTTATATAGGTATATAAATATGGATTTCACTGCCTAAAGTCTAATTTTCAGGGGCTTTGATGAATTGAGGATATAGGTTAATTATTTTATAAATATAGTATAGGGTTTCCATACTTCAGGTTCCCAAGAAGAGGATACTGCTGGGGAAGGGGGAAATGGAGGATATTTGGGAAAGTACCAGAGAGGGTATCTGCAGCCTCATTCTCCAGGTGGAGGCAGAGTCGCTCCCTGTCATGGTGGCAGGATGGCTAGCGCAAGCCCAGGACACAGCACCAGCCATTAGTCAACACCTCCCTGTGGGCCCCTCTCCTAGTGTGGGGAGCCAGTACCCGAATGGGGAGGATCTGGAAGATTTGGCTGCAGGGGACTGGACTAGATGACAGAACAAGGAGCAACGGTCTTAAGTTGCAGTGGGGGAGGTCTAGGTTGGACGTTAGGAAAAACTGTTTTACCAGGAGAGTGGTGAAGCACTGGAATGGGTTGCTTAGAGAGGTGGGGAAATCTTCATCCTTAGAGGTTTTTAAGGCCCAGCTCGACAAAGCCCTGGCTGGTATGGTTTAGTTGGGGTTGAGCCTGCTTTGAGCAGGGTGTTGGACTTGATGACCTCCTGAGGTCTCTTCCAACTCTAATCTTCTATGGCTCTATGACTAGTCAGCTGCGGATCAGGAAATGGACCAATCAGGGCTCTTTCTGAACTCCAGCATCTGCTCTACAAAAATGCAGCACACTTCCTGTTTAAAAAATCCACCAAGACCTAGAGTAACCCTAATTCTATATATCTTTAGGCTACCTTTTGGATAATTACCTGCCTGACTTCTAGGAGTTGGATCAGAAGAGGCTGCTAAGGAAGAAACCCATATAAAACAATAACCAAGATAAGGCTTTTTGAGGAAGGGGTGGGCCACCAATGTGACGAAACTATTGGCTGGTTCCCTCCATTTGAAAATGGATTAGAAGTTGACTGATAGGTCTCAAAATGCAATTGTAAATGGGGACTCATCATGAATGGGTGTATTTTAAGGTTCTCAGAGCCAAAACAATGTTTAAAGCAGGGGTTCTCAAACTGGGGATTGTGACCCCCTCAGGCGGTTATGAGGTTATTACATGGGGGAGGAGTCATGAGCTGGCAGCCTTCACCCCCCCTTTTTAAAATCCCCCTTCACCTCCAGCATTTCCAATAGTGTTAAATATTAAAAAAGTATGTTTTATTTATTGGGGGGAGGAGGGCACACTCAGATTTGCATGAAAGGAGTCACCAGTGCAAAAGTTTGAAAACTACTGATTTAAAGGATTAGGAAAAAATGCATTACAATGATAGACTCCAAGAGCTCAATCTAATAAACAGAAAGTTAAAGGGTGATTTGATTATACTCTCTAAGTGCCTAATGAGCTCTTTAATGTAGCAGAAATAGGTATGAAACTGGATGTTGAAGCTAGATAAATTCAGACTGAAAATAAGATGTACATTTTTTTAATAGTGAGAGTAATTAGCCATTGGAACAACTTAACAAGAGTTGTGGTGGATTCTCTACAACTGACAATTTTTAAATCAAGATGGATGTCTTTCTAAAAGATACATTGTAGGAATTATTTTGGGGAAGTTCTATGACCTATGTTATACAGAAGATCAGACTAGACTATCACAATGATCCTTTATGGCCTTGTCATCTATATATATACGAGAATAGTTTACCCTTTTCACTTGGGATCAGAAGTCAATAAAACCCTCAAAGACCCTAGAAAAGGGAGGGGGATTTGGATAAGCTTACACGTTGGGATGATACATACACACAGACATGGACAGACAGATTCTGTGAGCAGGATGGGTGGCTACTCCCTGGCAGAGATGGAGCTGAAGGGAACTTAAAAGATCTAAGTAATATGTGTATGAATAGGCCTGTTGTTGCTATACTTTGCTGTAAATGCTTTGTACCTTGAGGTACAGTTTTGTTCAACATCTTCATTAATGATCTGGATGATGGGATGGATTGCACCCTCAGCAAGTTCACAGGTGACACTAAACTGGGGGGAGAGGTAGATATGCTGGAGGATAGAGATAAGGTCCAGAGTGACCTAGACAAATTGGAGGACTTCGGCGAAAGAAATCTGATGAGGTTCAGCAAGGACAAGTGCTGAGTCCTGCACTTAGGATGGAAGAATCCCAAGCATCACCACAGGCTGGGGACTGACTGGATAAACAATAGTTCTGCAGAAAAAGATCTGGGGATTACAGTGGATGACAAGCTGGATATGAGTCAACAGGGTTCCCTTGTTGCCAAGCAGGCTAAAAGCGCATTGGGCTGCATTAGTAGGGTATTGTCAGTAGCTCAAGAGCAATGATTATTCCCCTCTTTTGCATCCAGTTTGGGGCCCCTCACTACAGAAAGGATCTGGAGAATTTGGAGAGAGTCCAGGGGAGGATAATGAAAATGCTTAGGGGGCTGGGGCACATGACTTACGAGGAGAGGCTGAGGGAACTGGGCTTTTTTAGTATGCAGAAGAGAAGAGTGAGGGGGGATTTGATAGCCTTCAACTATCTGAAGAGGAGTGTGATGGGTTGAATCACAGAAACCCCCTTGGGAGCTGCCACCTGATGTGCCAAGGCTACTTCTGCCCTCTGCTTTCCCTGCCAGCTCGAGACCCCAGGACCCTGTCTTGCTAAGCCAGACACACCTGTCTGCTCCAATACAGACGCAGGATCTGAATTACTTGCCCCAAAGCTGCAGACTTAACTGAAAGCAGCTTACAGAAGTGTTCTTTCCTTTAACATTCAGATGCCAAACTCCCAACTGGGTCTAAACCAAAATAAATCCATTTTACCCTGTATAAAGCTTATATGGGGTAAACTCATAAATTGTTCACCCTCTAACATTGATAGAGAGGTATACACAGCTGACCTCCCCCCCCCCGGTATTAATACATACTGTAAGTTAATTAATAAATAAGAACTGATTTTATTAAATACAGAAAGTAGGATTTAAGTGGTTCCAAGTAGTAACAGACAGAACAAAATGAATTACCAAGGAAAATAATATAAAACATGCAAATCTAAGCCTAATACAGTAATACAACTGAGTACAGATAAGATTTCACCCTCAGAGATGTTTCAATATGTTTCTTTCACAGATAGGACGTCTTCCTAGTCTGGGAACAAACCTTTCCCCTGGTACAGCCCTTGTTCCAGCTCAGGGGTAGCTAGGGGATTCCTCATGATGGTTGCTCCTCTTTGTTCTGTTCTACCCATTTATATATTTTGCATAATGCGGGAATCCTTTGTCCCTCTGGGTTTCTCTCCCTCACCCCCCAATGGAAAAGCACCAAGTTAAAGATGGATTCCAGTTCAGGTGACATAATCACATGTCACTGTAAGACTTCATTACCCACTTGCCAGCACACAGGTAGGCTTACAGGTAAAACAGAGCCATCTGCAGTCATTTGTCCCGGTTAATGGAAGTCATCAAAATTCCAAACCACCATTAATGGCCCACACTTTGCATAATTACAATAGGCCCTCAGAGTTATATTTCATATTTCTAGTTTCAGATACAAGAGTGGTACATTTGTACAAATAGGATGATCACACTAAATAGATTATAAACTTTGTAATGATACCTTACAAGATACCTTTTGCATGAAGCATATTCCAGTTACATTAGCATATTTTCCTACAATCATATAGAGTGCAACATCAAAAAGTGTTCCAAAGAGGATGGAGCTAGACTGTTCTCAGTGGAGGCAGATAACTGAACAAGAAGCAATGGTCTCAAGTTGCAGTGGGGGAGGTCTAGTTTCGATATTAGGAAAAACTATTTCTCTAGGAGGGTGGTGAAGAACTGGAATGGCTTATCTAGAGAGGTGGTGGAATCTTCATCCTTAGAGGTTTTTAAGGTCCAGCTTGACAAAGCCCTGGCTAGGATGATTTAGTTGGGGATGGTCCTGCTTTGAGCAGGGGGTTGGACTAGATGAGCTCCTGAGGTCTCTTCCAATTTAAGAACTATGCTGTGTTTTGAAAACCTTTTTAGTTACTTTAATTAGTTTCTGTCACAAGCTCCCTGTGGTCACCCTGCTCCGGCCCTGAAGGGGTTAAAACAGCCCTGGGAAGCCAATAGGTAAAGCAGCCTGGCTAGCCTGATTGGGGAAGCAGCCTCAGCTGGGGCCATGCCCCAATCAGGCCACAGCTGGCCCTATAAAAGGGCTGTTAGCCAGGAGCTGAGTCAGTCTCTCTCTTGCTCTGGAGAGGGAAAGACCTGGCTGCCTGGGAGCGTAGAGTACTGCGAGTAGAGCAGGGCTGAGGAAAGACAAGAATTGCTGGGGAAGCTCCAGCCTGGTAAATCCCCAGGCTGCAGGCCTCACTGAAGGCCAAAGCTGGTACTAGGGTTACAGAGGTGCAGCCTTGGCTTAGGCAGAGGCAGCTGGTCTGACTCTCTTGCCAATGATGAGTGGCCTTTACAGACTGCAGTCTGTCCCAGTGAGGGGGGCTAGATGATGACTGGCAGTAGCCACTGAGACTAGGTGAGTTTAGAGGGTTGGGGATTCCCCTGGGAGGGGAGACCCAGAGTGTGGGGGTACTGCTGGGACAGAATCCTGAGGAAAAGGGCACTGGGGTTTGGGAGGGACACAGGGCCTGAGGCAAGGGAGACATCAGCTGGCAAAGGGTGCTCCAGAGCTTGAAAATAGCTAAGTCCTAGGATGACCAGCAGAAGGTGCCACACCTGTGACCTGTGAGTCATCACTTTGCTACACTCCCAAAGAGAGACCCTGTCAGGGTTCAACCCTAGTGTGACCTACTGAATTACTCACAGTTGGTACCCAGGAGACTGAAACCCAGGCCCTTATCTGACAGTGGAATTCCACAATTCAGCACTCCATGAGAGGCAAAGGTCTGAGGCCTGACCCCTGTGAGGGGTGCAGTAGATGAGAACCCGTCACAGGTTGGCTGCCTGTTTAAGGTTCTCTGGGCTCAGCCACACCTGTGCCAGGTTAGCTATCCCTCCAGCCCAATTGGTCCTGATCAGCTGGTAAATTTCTTTTCAAGGGCTGAGAAACTCATTTTGAAGGAAGAATCATGGGGAGCAAGTTGGCTTTCTGCAGGAAGGCCTTGAAAGGGTCTGGAATGACTCCAGGGAAGCAGCCAGATGGTGACTCCCAAATAGCATAGAAGAGGAAAAGATAGCTCAGCAGGGTTGAGACTCTGAGAGGACTCCAGGGAAGCATCCTATGAGTTAGTGTTGTATCCAAAGCAGAAAAAAAATTAAAGGTATCTCTGGACAGGCTGGGAACTGAGTCCAGAGTGTGGGCTTAAGAGCCTAAGTGGGTTGGGAGAAAGGATTCTTGGGTTTTTTTGAACTGTTATCCCAGAAGGGAATTGAACTCAGAGTGACCCAGTCAGAGGGCTAAGCCATGCAAAATCCCAGAGAAACAGACAACCATGGGGGAGGAGGAAACTAAAGTAGAAAATGTCTGAAGCACTGTGGTAGACCAGCACAGGGCACCCAAGAAGGATCAGCAGTGCAGCTAGTCCTGTAACAGTGACACTGAGCACCTGCAGCTCCCATATTAGAACATCTCTCTGAAGCAAAAGCTACCTTTTTTTTGTAGGAAAAGACAGAGATGGCTTTTCAGGTAAGAATCTAGCGAAGTGCTCTTCATGGTCATGCAAGACTAGGAAGTTTGAACATTTGAGGAACTGGGGAATATGTGCTCCTATAGTGCTTCTAGGGCAACCAATCAGCAAATGTGAAAAATCGGGGCAGGGGATGCGGGGTAATAAGAGAGTATATAAGAAAAAGACCCAAAAATCGGGACTGTCCCTGTAAAATTGGGGCATCTGGTCACCCTAAGTGCTTCTGTGTTTCTAGTGCACTTCTGCCTCATGCATATCTTGGTTAGACACTTCTTAGTAACCATCAAAGACTGTTTACTCTGGTTTGCTAAAGCTTACAATACTAAAGCTGAGATTGCCAATCATTAAACATATTTGCATCAGCTGCCTTGTCTACGGCAATATCAGTTGCTATTCCATGTATCAAAAGCGGAGTTACCTAACTTGAAGGGGGGGCCATAGATAAGTGTTCATGTCACACTCTCCGTCAGTACTTGGCTCAACCCGGGGAGGCTAATGATCCAGCCAGTGGACCAATTTGATGATGAATCCTGGTCATATGTCTCCTTGAGGCACATTGTGCATATGCTAAGAAGACTGTCTTGAAGATATACGTTTGCTGGACAGTAGTTTAAAATAAGTACATCTAGTGGCCTTGACCCAGTCTTAGGGTGCAAATCATTTTTGCTAGTGAGACAACCATTAGCATGAACTGATGTTATGGCAAATCCTGTAGATTAATTTGCCAGCCACTTACTTAGGAAGTAGAGACTAAAATCTGCCTACGGAAGTCTTTCAGCCCTGGTACTAATCTAGCTTAAAAAAAAATCAAATCCTTTCATCTCCACAGATACCCAAGCATTTCTCCCATCCAAATCCTCAGAATGTTCTGATATGTTGGGTTACCAGACCAGTTATTCAGAAAACATCAGGTTGAAGCAGGTTCTTGTTTGATACCATTCAGATACACCACATCTACTTCTTGGCTAGCAGCTGCTTATAAGGGACGATGACTTTCAGGCACCCACAGAGCAACTGTCATGAATATATTAAATAGATTCCAAGTGCATTATTTTATTTCCCTGAAACAATTCCTTTTAACTAGAGGAATCTTTGTTGTGCAAACCCCTTCTTTGGATGTTTCTTAAGAACGAGTTAGACAAACACCTTTCAGGGATGGTCTAGATAATATTTAATTAGGCCTCAGCGCAAGAGGCTGAACTAGATCTATCAAGGTCCCTTCTAGTCCTACATTCCTATGATTCTATAACATCTCTTAAAATAACAATACAAAATCCAATCTTGATTTAAAAATTGCTACCGATGGAAAATGCATCATCCAATGAAACACCTATGTTTTGCTCTAACAAAATCCTGGCTACGTTACCCTAGTGGGTGGTCACCAGACTTAAATCAGACTCAGCCTTCAGATTCCACATGCATGCAAGCTAGGGTCTCAGCTGAGTTCAATCAAGTTCTGGGGCTCTAGTGCCAACTCTGGGTGCAGATTTTCTCTCTGAAATACTTTATTGGGACATGGAACTCCACACTCCACTTGCCTTAGGCCCTAAGACCAGTGCTTAAACCTCTCCAGCAGCTTATTCATGCTCCCCCAGAGCCTCACTTAGCTGTGATAGCTCTGGTTTATAGTTCAGCTTTTTGGGGACAGGTGGCACTTAAAGCAAGGAGCACAAACTTTGCAAATGAAATTCTTAAACACACTTACACAGTACAGGTGATTTACAGTTATATGAAAAACACAAGTCTGAACAAAATTCTCCCTTGGCCTATCACCACTCCTGAGAGTCCTTGGAGTTGGTGAGAATCATCGGGGAAGGGAAAGCTCCTCTTGTCCCCCCAGTCTTTCAGCTGTGTCTTCTGTTTCTTATAATGGACTGGCTGCCTTGTTTAGAGAGGATGTCAATTTTAAAAGCAGTCTTTGATATCTTTATTTTTTCCTTCTTTTCTCCTGCTGGGGATGTTTTATGCTCCCATCTCCTGATGGGCTGTTGGGCAGAGAGTTATTAAAAACCAATAACTCTGCTGGTAGCAATCCCCTTGTCCCACCATGGTAGAACTAATCAGTGTTGGACTTCTTGATGGCCTTGTCTTAGCATCACAGATAGTTTGTTTCTGCTACAAAATGGAGATTTTCATGTACGTTGAAGGTTACAACCAAATGTAGCTCCCCCTGCTGTTCACTAGCCCAGTATAAGTTTGTTCAGGATAGGGTAAGTCTGACTTATGGCTTTTTTACACAGCTTTTGGAAACTGTGCCTGAGGTTCCTCTGTGTGCTCTGCACTGTGTATTACACCTTGTGTGTATTCTCCTCAGAGCAGACAAACTGCCAAGAACAGACTTTTATTCTATAAGGAAACATAAAACAGGATTACAGTGCAGCAGCCTCTTCTCTTATCTTGTGCTCCCAGCTTCAGTCAGTGTCAAAACCTCCTGCTGGGACAGCAGAGGGGACTTCCTAGCAGGAAACCAGGAAGTTTTCTCAACATGCAGCAGTTTGTAGTTCACAATTTGTAGTTCCCATCACTGCTGCTGAAGCACACTGGACCTTGGGGTATGCATTTCACAAAACCAAAGAATGTCATACACTTTCCCCTAACCATCACAAATCTATTGTCCTTTCAGTAAATCAAAGAAAATGTATGAACTTTTAAGGCAATTATATAAATAACTTCTAGAAAGAAACTAAGACTATGTCTACAGGGTAGATGGGAACAGGTTTCCTAGTTAGGTAGACAAACTTGCTAACTCAGCTTCAGCTAACATGCCAAAAACAGCAGTATGACTGCAGCTTGGACTACTAAGTGAGTACATATCCAGGGGAGTCAGGCATGATTGTACTTGGGCAGCTAGCCTGAGCCACCTGCTGTGCTGCTGCGCTGCTATTTTTAGTGCACTAGCTCAAGCAAAGCTAGCTCATTTCTAGCAACCCATGTTGAGAACCAGTGTAGACATACTCTAAGCAGAGAAATGAAGTAGTTCAAAACAACCATCTTATTTAGAAATAATGATGGGTTTCACCCTATCATTGTAAACATTGCTTTTGTTAATATTTGGGGACTTGGCTTAACTTTTAGAATTTGAAAATAAGTTGCTATTCGACAACAAATCTACAGATCATTTCCAATGTAGGTTATGAAAAATTCTGAAATTTGCCCATATTTCTGCTGAAAGAGTTGATTGCAAAGTGGAAAATTTTAGCTGCAGCATTTGTTGAAGAGAAGCCATGAGAGAAAGAGATTTAATCTGAATACTGATATATGGCTAAAATAGGCATCACTGAAGTGCACTTTCCTAATCCAGGAACCAATTATTTTTACTGTAACTGGTTTCAAAGGGACCATCAGATGTAATAAACTCCATTTACTTACTGATTTTTTTTATTATCAAGGATGTTTAAGACTTTGAAAATGTGTTGTAATTACAGAAAAGTAACTTTCAACAGTATAGAAAACTCTGGATGCTAACATTCTGGTCTGAAGATTTCTCAGCCTTTTTTTCTGACCAGGAATGCCCTCCTTGCTCATAATCTGCCTGGAGAGATGTCTCTCTGTGTCTATGTATATATAAATGACACACAAGCTCTATTGGGCTTCCCTATATAGAGAGTCAGATCTTTAGCTGCTGTAATTCGGCATAGCTACTGTGTGCTGTAGAGTCCCATCAATTTATACCAGCTGAGGATCTGTGATTATTGTCTAAAACTATCAAATTATAAGGTGGGATACTATCCACCTTTCTCAAAGAGTCAGACAGTTCTGATATTGTAGTTTTAATTTTTTTGGACTTGCATGAGACTAAATACATTAGAAAATCAGAAAACATTGCATGCAGTAGCATGCATTGCTATTATCATAAAGCAAGAAAGAATAGATTAAATACAATAAATACTTAATTTCCATACTCAGGTATTGCGCATACACTTCTGACAATGTAACTATGGAATTTTCACTCACTGTAATCCTCTTCATTTTAAACTGCTGACCTGAAGCTTCTGGAAGAACAGTGTTGCATATCTCAGGGTACGTCTACACTATGGGATAATTCCGATTTTACATAAACCGGTTTTATAAAACAGATTGTATAAAGTTGAGCACACATGGCCACACTAAGCACATTAATTCAGCAGTGTGCATCCATGGTCCGAGGCTAGCGTCGATTTCCAGAGCGTTGCACTGTGGGTAGCTATTCCGTAGCTATCCCATAGTTCCTGCAGTCTCCCCCACCCCTTAGAATTCTGGGTTGAGAGCCCAGTGGCTGATGGGGCAAAAATCATTGTTGCGGGTGGTTCTGGGTAAATGTCGTCAGTCATTCCTTCCTCCGGGAAAGCAACTGCAGACAATCATTTCGTGCCGTTTTTCCCCAGATTGCCCTGGCAGACGCCATAGCACAGCAACCATGGAGCCCATTCAGCTTTTTTTTTTACAGTCACCGTATGTGTACTGGATGCCTCAGACAGAGGTGATACTCCAGCGCTACACAGCAGCATTCACTTGATTTTGCATGATAGCAGAGACAGTTACCAGTCGCTCTGTACCATCTGCTTCCAGTGTAATTTGGCAGTGAGATGACGGTTATCTGTCCTTCTGTGCTGTCTGCTGCTATCATGGGTGCCCCTGGCTGAGATCAGCTGGGGGTGCAAAAGCAAAACCGGGAATGACTCCCTGAGTCAATCCTTCCTTTATGGTTTCTAAAAATGGAGTCAGTCCTGCCTAGAATATGGGGCAAATGTACTAGAGAATCAGTGTATCAGAGAGCACAGCTGCTCCATGTCAGATCCTGCAGAAATGATGAGCTACATGCCATTCACGGGAGGTGCCCATGCAACAACCCCACCTGTTGCTTTCCTCCTCCCCCAACCTTCCTGGGCTACCGTGGCAGTGTCCCCTCCATTTGTGTCATGAAGTTATAAAGAATGCAGGAATAAGAAACAGTGACTTGTTAGTGAGATAACATGAGGGGGAGGCAGCCTCCAGCTGCTATGACAGTCCAGGCAGGACGTTAAGGGGTGCAGGGGAGAGGAGCCCAGCATGCCGCTGCTATGATAGTCCAGGCAGGACAGAATCTTTTCTTTACCAGGAAAGGGAGGGGGCTGATGGAGCTCATCCCCCAGTGGCTATGATGAAGATGGTTACCAGCCGTTCTGTCCCATTTACTGGGAATGACCAGGAATCATTGCTATTTTTACCCAGGTCCCCCTGAGGCCAGCCAGGGGTATTCAGCAATTATCAAGCATGTTGTACCGTCTGCCACTGGGGAGGGAAGAGGAGCGGATACTGCTCTTTACTGCCGCAGCATCGCGTCTACCAGTAGCATTCAGTAGACATAGGGTGACATTAAAAAAAGTCAAGAAACAATTTTTTTCCCTTTTCTTTCACGTGGTGGGGGGGAGGGGTACATTGACGAGCTATTCCCTGAACCACGCCGGACAATGTGTTTGAACCTACAGGCATTGGGAGCTCAGCCAAGAAAGCAAATACTTTTTGGAGACTGCTGGGGACTGTGGGATAGCTGGAGTCCTCAGTACCCCCTCCCTCCCTCCATGAGCATCCATTTGAGTCTCTGGCTTCCCGTTACGCTTGTCACACAGCATTGTGTAACCTGTAGATTTTTTTTTTAAACGCTTTGGCATTTCATCTTCTGTAACGGAGCTCTGATAGAACAGATTTGTTTCCCCATACAGTGATCAGATCCAGTATCTCCCATACAGTCCATGCTGGAGCTCTTTTTGGATTTGGGACTGCATTGCCACCCATGCTGATCAGAGCTCCACGCTGGGCAAACAGGAAATGAAAATCAAAATTTCGCTGGGCTTTTCCTGTTTACTTGGCCACTGCATCCGAGTTGAGATTGCTGTCCAGAGCGGCCACAGTGGTGCACTGTGGGATACCACCCGGAGGCCAGTACTGTCGATTTGCGGCCACACTAACCCTAATCCGATATCGTAATACTGATTTTAGCGCTACTCCTCTCGTCGGGGAGGAGTACAGAAACTGATTTAAAGAGCCCTTTATATCGATATAAAGGGCCTAGCAGTGTGGACGGGTACAGCTTTAAATCGGTTTAACGCTCCTAAAATCGGTTTAAACGCGTAGTGTAGACCAGGCCTGAGTGATAGCACACACACACAGAAAAAGGATACAGTGATAATTGCCAGATATTTTTGTAAGGTTTTTCCACTAAAAAATTATTTGCTTTCTGAAAAATAATTTTTCTTGACAAGGGAATATTTAGTTTTAGTCTATGTGTTCCCTGATCAATTCTGTAAACTTTAGATTTATCGGAATTTCTAATGACTTTTATTATTGTACCAAGTTTTTCAAATACCATGCATTTCCACATTTTGCCACTAAAATGGGAAAGATTTGAACAAACAAATGCATCTAAATAAGGCTAATCCTGAAGGAAATCTTTCTGTTGACTACAATAAAAGTACAATGTAGACCAACATTTTGAGTCAAACCAATAAAAGCCATTACATTCACTGCTGAATCCCTAGCAAAACTGATTGGATGTCACTGAAGTATTACTCCCAGAAGGGTGCTCACACTTGGATTAGTTATCGTTTAAGTGGGTAAAAGCAAGTCATTTACAGACAGGAGTAATTTTTTGATCAAATGTGATATTGATTCCTCTGATGCACACCGATTATTCTCATCCGGAATCTTCTCCTGTTTCATTTTCTCATGTCAAGGTGCAGTCAAAATGTTCAAGCAGTGCTGTCACAAAGAATCTGAATGTTTAGATATTATGCAGTGTAGCGGCTTGAGGAGTACCACCTCATGGCCAGGGTTTGTTTAACAGATGCACTGCTCCTATTAGTTAGTGTTGCCAGGCATCTGCTTTTTAAGTGGAACACCCAGTCGAAAAGGGATCCTCCTGACTGGTGAAAATGAGCGAGTGAGTGAGGGTGGCGGAGTGCGAGTGATACAGGGAGAGGGAATGGAATGAGCAGGGCAGGGCTTCAGACAAGAGTAGAGGCAAGTGTGTTTTGGTTTTTTTTTAGCACATTCTTGCAGGCACCTTAATTATTCCAGATAGTCTCTGACTCACAGTACTACTTTTTGAGGCTGGTTTCATATTAAACATAGTTCACATAAACCTCAGAGTCCTAAATCACAAAATAATCCAACAGTTCTCAGGGAGTCCCAATACAAATTCCAAAATCCCTCCACCTGAAGCTTCTAGTTCCCATCTCTCTCTGGCTGGAGCTCAGGGGAGTGTGTGTGTACACATTCACTCACTCTCTCTTTAGGGATGGTGAGAGCTCCTGAGAGAGAGGCTGTTTGTTCTGTGCTGTGTGAATCAACAGGATTTTTTTAGTCTATTTGTTTTTGTTCTGTTTTGTTTTAGGGGTATTGTTGGTTTCTCCTTTGTTAGATGTGGGTAGGTTTTTTCTGAGGTTCACTTCAGATGGGTTTAACGGTTTGACCCACAAGCATATAGTTCGGTGTGTGCCTGCTGTCTCCTGCATTGTGGAGAATGTGCTGCTGGGTGTCGGTAAGATTGCTGTCTGCTAATATAAAATCTACCTCTCAAATGAACAAATCTATTGTGATGTTCCTGTCCCATGATCAATTTGTGAATCATTTGGTACAGGAGGGACTCTGGGTCAAGGAGACTTGTTCAAGTTTTTCCCTTGTTTATTCATGCTACTAAGTATCTTTTTCCAGTGCCATCCCCCACTCCCTCCACAATGAGATTCTTATGTCTGATCTCTCCCATTACGGAAAGGTAGTTTTTGCTATTAGGATGATTCCATTAGGCTGCAAGAACTCAAATGTGAGGCATATTATGTCATTCTGGCACCAGGTTTATGTGATTCTAAATAACTCTGAACAGCCCTTGAACCTGGTTTTAAAGCCTCATCTAGATGGGGTGAATTATACAGGGTTTGCTAACTCTGGAAATATGAAATGTTACCTCTGTGGTGACCCTGGTCATTTGAAGGCAGGGGGTCCCTGTTAACAATGTGGAACCCCAGGATGGTGGGGAGGAGTCTGGAACATCAAGAGACTAGCAAGAAACCAACTGCATCTCCACCACCAAATTCCATCTGCCCCTCCTTGTATGTGGTCTGCCACTGTCCAGAAAGCAGTGTCCCCCCGAGGAACCCTCTGTCTGTCACTTGTGACTGGACAGAAGTGTGTCCTGGAGCTTGAGGAGCACTTCTTTGAGGAGGAAACAGAGACAGGTTCTAGAAATGGAGGTGAAGAGCAGACCAATGATGGATTTATGTAGGACTATTTCTAAAAGGGCTAAGACTTTGGAGGTGCCTAAGCTGCTGGCAGTGGCCGAAGATGGAGCTATGTGCCCTGAGAAGGAAGATAACCTTACACTGAGTGGCAGCTTCATGCATGAAGCTCTCAGTGGGTTACTGTCTTCCCCTGGCATGGTAAGCCCTGAAGACACCAGTCCTGCATACTGTAGTGATGCTGCTAGGTCCAAGGCTGGAGCTGCACTTCCAACCAGTTTTGGGGGAAATAGATATACCGGCTGCCCCCACTGAATGTCTATCTTGTTGAATGATGACACTATCACAATGGCTGCTCAGTGTTCTTTTTGAGCTGGTAGAGTCTGAGATGATGAGGTGAAGGAGCATGCGGGGATTGTTCAAGATATAGAGGCCTCCCGATGAGACTTCCATTTTTCATTATCAGAGGTGTAGCTGTGTTAATCTGGATCTGTAAAAAGCGACAAAGAGTCCTGTGGCACCTTATAGACTAAGAGATGTATTGGAGCATAAGCTTTCCTGAGTGAATACCCACTTTGTCAGACGTACTTTCCATTGTCTTTCTGTGCTGCTTGGCTCTCTCCATCTAGTCTCTCTGGTGTTGCTCAACTTTGGCTCTGTAAATATTAATGGATGCCAGGACGGTCATAAAAGAGTATGACTTTGAATTTCTCAAACAAAAATGAGCTGATATGCTTCTGCGAGAGACCCTGATAATCAGGGGAAGTGGCTGACAAAATGGGAATATGTCAGCCAATGTCGCTTCTGCGATGGCTGTTCTCTTTTTCCAGGATGCAGGGGCACAGTTCCTCTCTGTGAAGATCGTCCAGGGCTGGCTTCTCCAGGTGAAGACACACATTGGCAATATTGTTTTTAATCTTGTTACTTTGTATAACACTACTCTGAGGTGACATTGTGTCTCCTTTCTGCACAAACTTGCCCATGCAATGCTCTGTGACCCCAATACCATTATTGTTCTGGGAGGGGATTTCAATTGCATGGTACATTGTTTTAGATGGAACTATCAGGAATCACACTCTCAGTCAGGAAAGAAACTGTATTGTCTCCTGAAGACCTTTGGATTAATAAATATTTAAAGGCTCTTGCACTTCCCCCCTTCCCCGCGCCCAATACTGCTTTCTTCCAGTCACATCTCAGAGGCTAGATTGGATTGCTTTTATACCATGAAGGTCAGGGTGAATACATTTGTTTGGTCTTCTGTGTCTCCCATTCACTTATCTGATCATCATTATGTCTCTCAGTGTGTCTCTCCATGTTCTTGCCTGTGCTTCCCAGTGGTGCTTTAATACCAAATTATTACAGGCCTTGAATGTCACCCAGTTGTTTGCTGTGTTTTGGAGATGCTGGCTGCAGCACATGCTCCTGTATGAGCCCCTGAGACAGTGGTGGGATGGCAGGAAGGTCCACATCCAACTGCCCAGGCAACCACACAATCCTTCCATCAGCCATTGATGCACTGGAATGTCAGCCCTTGATGTGGGAAATCTGGTGCAGATTCACCATACCTTAACTGAGAAGTACTGACTGCTGAGATGCTTTTTGGAAGAGAAGGTGCAAGGGGCCCTCTTTGAGCCCATTTTACTCAGGTGCATGAAACTGACACTCCCAGAAGATTCTTTTTCAGGTTGGAGAAGACGACCTCAGTCAATTGGCAGGTTTTTTGCCCCTGGCTGCTGGATGGTCATCTGACAGCTCCCATCGCTGAGTGAGGGAAAGCAGCTGTTTCCTCTTACAGTATTTTGTATTCATCAGAATCCTGTGATGCTGGCAATGGAGAAGCTGCATCAGGAGCTATCCCATCTGACCACTGAGGAACAGCAGTTCCTGGATGCCCTGCTGTCATTGCAGGAGCTCTCGGTTGCAGTCCAGCTCCCTAAAGGCATGGCCTCAGATATCAATGGGCTGCCATCTGAATTGTACAGATGTTTTCTGGCCTCTTATTGGTCCTGATTTTTTTCCCCCAAAATGGTGTTGGAGTGTATCCAGGAGAAAGAGCTTCCCCTCTGGTGCTTCAGGGCAGTGATCACCCTGCTGCACAAAGCAGGGGACCTTCTGTGACTTATAGCACTGGACACTTATTTCTCTTCTCTGTTCTGATTAAGATTTTTATCCAGAGCCATAGCTAACAGACTAAAAGACTGTCTGGACTCATTGATACACCCTGATCAAACATAATGTATTCCGAAATTCTGTATTCTTGATAACTTGTTTTTAATTTGTGATGTTTTTACTGTTTAGCAAATTTGTAATCTGGATGTGAGGCTTATTCCAATGGACTAGAAGGCCTTTCATAGCGTTAACTGTAGTTATCTTTTAAAAATATCAGATGCTTTTGGGGTTGAGCCAGTGTTCTCCTCATACATTTCTTTATTGTACTATACAGTTTTTAGTGTCTTAAAGATTAATGGGGATCTCAGCTGCTGCTTTCCAATCCACAGAGGCATTCATTCATCAGGGATATCCTGTGTCTGGAATGTTGTATGCTCTGATTTTGGGGTCTCTTCTGCACTTCCTCAGAAGCCCCCTGACTGGCCTTTCTATTCCAGGGTGCCAGATGCTTTCTCATCAGCCAGGCTTATGATCTCAGTTTTTATCATGTCTGACAGTGACATGCAGGCACTTTGTTTGTTTACAAGTGTAGGAACAGGCATCTTCTGCCTGCATTAACTGGGCTTGGAGCAATTTGATCTTACTGGGCTCTTGGGAATGTAACATCCCTCCTTTTGTTGCCCCAACAATGGCAATGGGGCACCTCTGAGATTAAGATATAAAGGGGAGAGGGGTCTTTCTTCAGATCTGAACAACATATATTAAGGAACTGGGAGGAGGCTGAGAAGCAGGTGCAGGGCTATATGCAGAAATGACACTGGATGCTTCCTGGACTCTCCGTTCAGGGATAGCTTTTGATTTCAAACAACCTTATGTTCTCAGTGCTAGTTTCTGGATCCTTTCCTGGGCCTTTTGGATGGATTCAGAGGCATATTAATTTTTTTAATAGTTACCATGGGTTGCACCCTACTTTGTTTTTCCTACTCTTGGATGAGGTGGGCCATGAACTCACTGACTTAGTCCGCAACATGGCAGCCTTTTACCTACAGTCTATTCAATGGTTGCTGTATCTCTGACTCCGCACTGGCCTAGAAGTCCCTTCCCTTCTCTATCTTCCATCATGCTATGTGGATGTGCTTTCATTCTCACCTATTTTTGTTGGCATCTGGTCAATTAGAGTCTAGATTATACAATAGAGGCAAATGGTCTTTCTAATGCCTTGAGACTTCTGCAAAGTGCACAACTGGACCAGGCATTTTCCAGTTGATGGTTCTTGGAAGAGCTGTTGTATTCTAACCCAATTTTTCCTGCTGAAGCTCTTTCCTCTGGAAGCCCATTTTCTGTCTTTTCTCAGGCCTTGTTGAGTAAATTGTCTCACCTGACTGTTCCTAGTTAGTCAAGTTGGAAGTTGGTGACAGCTCTTACTGCTTAGACTAGAATTTGGTCTGTGTATTTTTTGGATGTAGTCCTTGCTCAGTTCCAGGCAGCGCTCCCTCAGCAGGCTGCTTAGTATTTACAAAAAGGTTTTCATGGACGGTTCTTCTGGGGGAATCCTGTGTTCCTGCTCGCTAGTTGTCTCCCATTCTGTGGATAAGGTCCTTGTGGAACCAGACAGATTATTGTCCTGGAACAGTTTGGTAAATGTTTCTTTTGTGTTGACCAAAAAGCAGCTCTCTGGCATATGTGTCAAGTTGCAGTATTATGTCTGATCTCCCTGATACAGTCTGGAGGATGCTCTATCTGAAGCCTGGAGGATGTGGTACTAACTTCATCTTCCTAGGTGCTCTGATAGCTTGAGTGGAAGATTCTGCATAGCATGATAGCAACAAATGGTTTGTGAGCCATGATTACTCCTGATGCGTCTGCACAGTGCTCCGTTTGTTCAACTTCAGACTTTTTTCCTACACTATCACTATTAATTCCTCTTTTTTGTTTTTTGCAACAGCTTTTCAGTGGTTTGGGACTTTTTCTCCAAGCCCCTATTTGTTCTTGGAGCAAGATACAGTCCTCACATTCAGACAGTTTTCTGCCAAGCTGACTTCTTGCTGGGTCATGCTAAATTGGCAGTTTTGAAACTTCACCAGAACAAAGAAGCAGGGTAGCGGGGTGAGATATTCTCCAGTGTTCTTCAAACTGATTGTGGCCCAGCTGAAGATTTGATTACACCTTTTATAAATTGATTTGTAACCTGGACACTTTTTGGTTGACTTGGTGTGCTAACAATATTATGAGTGAACTTAATGGTGATGATGCTTTAGTGATCCATGTTTGTTTGCTTAAGATGTTTTATTTTATTTTATTCATATATTGTGTGTATATTGTAAATTTATAACATATTAAGTAGTTTTTAATGTGACTTTATGTGAATATAGGTGCTTTTTCATGTCATATCTTTCTCTGTCAATCAGCCCACTTCCTGCTGTTTTTAAATTGGAATCCCATATTTCTCCCAGGTGGTGCTCATCTTATAATTAGGATTAGCTTAGCCCCAGGCTTTCCAGCCCACTGGCAATTCATTCTGTTATATGCACAAAAAGGAAATTAGTATTATAAAATAAACTTTTGTCTTTTTTTCAAGTAATTGTCAGAGAAAACAAAATGTTTTCACTGAAACCGGATTTCATTAACAATGAACCGATTAAACTAAAAAAATATTTTTTCTGTGCTAAAAGCATCTTCCAATGTGGTATTAAAATGTATACAATTTGCATGGCAATATAACCAGTCAAATGTTTTCACTGAAAGCATTTTATCATGTCATGTTGCTGTACTTGTTTCAATGGCAAAATTACCTTCATTTGTTCTCTTATGATAGTAGAGATAAAACTTTACAACTGGACATTTTTGGAGGGAAATAAAGTTGTGACATCTTGTGAGACTTCTCAATATATTTTCAAAGAAGTTATATGTGTTGTCCAAACTGTCATACTGTGGTAATGATTGGGTGTGAGCGGGGAGGTGCATTTTTCTTTGTCTGTCATGAAATTTCTATTGCCCAAACTTTCTCTGTGCAGTGTAGTACTTGATACATTTCTGCTTTATCGTTCTCATCTGCTCTTCCCGATGAGAGATCACCACTTTTATTTGTTAGAAACTTGCTTTTTTTGATACAGTATAAAACAAGGGAAGTCTATAATCTACATATGCTGCCTATTAGTTTTTCTTCTGCTGCTGCTAGAAATATTTGTTATTAGACTGACAATTAATTAAATAAGGATCTATCTACATTCTATCTGTAAACAGTTGATCAGCTTGTCTATGTGCAAATAGATGTTTTCCCTTCATATGCATATTTTATTTCTTCATGAAAATACAGACTCATCTAAATCCTAGCCACATGCCAGTGCACATCCGTACTACGCCTCCAGTTTTTCTGTCTTGAATTGAGCGAAAATTATTCCAATTCCAGCATAAAAGATCCCTGGCAAAATCACCTAATGCTGTGGTTTATTATGAATCAGTCTTTAAGAATGATTGTCCTTAAGCTCAGTTAAAGCCTTACATAGTGAAAAATGAACTTCTGGGCAATCTATTTCCTTGCCTACAGTACAAGCAATAAGAAGTGCAAATGGGGCACTCAATAAATCATCTAGTAAGCATTTAAACTAATTAAAATGTGATGATGGCTGTTTTTAAGATCTCAGTTCATAATTTATATTGCAGTCTAAGTGAAAAATCTTAAAAGCTGATTTTTGTGAGGTTAGCTTTCAGTTCTGAAATGTGACAGACCTCACTTCTATCCAACATGTAAAAAAATATTAAAAACCAATATGAGCAAAAATTAAGAAGCACTACTACTTTAAATTGACATTGCAATAGAATAGTTCTAGCTCAGGAAAGCCTGTCTGTTAAGAAATCTTGGAGTGATGTCTCTTTTGTAAAGAAGGATAAATTAGAATACATGACTATGATGATTTATTTTTGTCAGCACAGGGCACTGGATGGACTGCTGTCCTTCCTGTCATAATTTTGGTGCTGGACTGGGTGGAGCATGAGTTGTTAAAGCAGCACCTGGCCATAGAATCAGGTAATCTTCTGCCAGCTTGCCTCCTGAAATAAGCCTGTGTTTTGCTCTTCCCTCTGTTCCACCATTTCTCCACAGAGAGCACCCATCCAGATCCTCCATGATGAAGGATCCACTCTTTCAGAGGTGGTCCCAAGAGCAGCCACTAGCTATAGAATTTCTGGCAATGTTGCTCCATTTGAATCTTGCTGCCTAGATCAGAAGGGGAGGACACTGCAGGAGATAGTACTGAAGCAAAGACCCTCTGCACAGATGGTCCTTATTTCCCCTGATATCCTTTCATCAATTTTTTTTTTACAAATCACACTTCAACATCCTTACTCTCTGTAACCTATGCTTATCACTCTATTGCAGTTTTTTTCATTTCAGTTACCTTCCTGTCTTAGCTGCTTCATTCCATTGCATTCTTTTTTTAAATTTCTTCAATTAAATTACCTGTCTCAACAACTTTCATACCATCTTAAATCATAGTAATACTTTAACATATAGCCTAATATGAGGGTGCCTTCCTCAAATTATTCAACTCCCAAAGTTCTTATGTTCTAGCTGTGATGTCATTAAAACCAAAAGTTTTTGAAGATTTGGTCGCTGCTTAGCTGTCAAGGTATTTATTTCTGTAGAAGATCAGACTAGACAGGCATGCAATTTTAAATAGTTTTCTAGCCTGAGATTACTATAAAATACTTGTCAACAGCAGAAAATTGAAGAAAGGTTGATTTGTCTGGTTGTTGCAGATGTCTAGCTCTGATGAATTTCAGTAGCTTTCTCAGTGAGTTTTTCCTCCTTCATAACTGAAAACTATTTTGAAACAATCCTTGTTATTGAGGCTTTGGCTAATGTTCCAGTTACACATGTTTCTTTCAGATATCTAAAACTTGAACTCCATCTTACTTTTCTTCAGTGCTATTTTTTTTTTCTCATTTATTTTTCCTTTTTCTAAGTAATCCCTTTTCTCTAAACTAGATCCAATCAAATTTCTCCTAAGAATCTTTTTTTCCTCTAAAAGGAGGAGATGACATGAAATGAAGAAAAAACAACAACAAAAAAGATTGCTTCTGTAACTGCTCTTAAGACCTCAAACTGGTCTATTAGTATTATCCCTCCCACTCAAACAGAATATTAGCAACAGCACTTGTGATTCCCAAGTGCCATCCCTGCAATGACTGATATTAGTGCTATCCATTAAAAAATTGGAGTCTCCTAGGGATAGCATTTTCTTCCCTTCACTGTCAGCTAGTACCTCGTTGTCTGAGCACAGCAACTGACTAGATAAACATTATTTTATGCAGTGGTGTTGTAGCCATGTTGGTTCCAGGATATTAGAGAGAAAAGTTGAGCAAGGTAATATCTCTAATTGAACCAACTTCTTTTAGTGAGAGACTCAAGCTTTCAAGCTTACACGGAGCTCTTCTTCAGGTCCTAACTGAAACTTGTCTCTCTCACCAACAGAAGTTGGTCCAATAAAAGATATTACCTCACCCACCTTGTCTAGATAAACATTAATCACTCTTAGGTCCTGAACATGCATCCTTGCTCAGGAGCATACTTCTGTCTCACCTATTTTGTTAATGTGTGTCAGTGAACCAGGAATACCGGTGTGAGTACGTATTGCTCATCTGGGACACCTCTAATTGGCTGCAACAATCTGAAGAAGATTCTATACTGAATTATACAAATATAACTGAAATTCTCTCTCATAGCCATTTTCATCATGAATGACTTACTTTTCTTCTACAACAAACACAAATGACTGTTTCTTCGTTCCTGTTATAACAGCATGCGAGCCAGCTCAATCTTTTCAATTTTCAATTCTTTTTATGTACTAATTTCATATCTGCCCTAATGCCAGCTATTGCAAAGCTTTATAGCTTTCCACAACAAAAATATCACGTCCAATCTGACAGCATGGCTAAAGCTCCATTCTGACTTTGTCACATTACACCAAAATTAACTCAGCACTAGCCAATTTCAGTACCATATCAGTTCTTGTATTAATCCATATAAAATATCAGCTTTCTGACTATTTTTCAGACACACCAGAGGACAATCTCTGCTGTAATAATCTTCTTTTATATTTCACTTACAGACTCACTAGGCAATTATTCTCTTCCATGTTCCCTCAAAAAGTAGCACATCTGCTGTAGTGTCTATTAAAAGTCTGCAGTGCTGATAAATTTCCCATATAGCTTCCATACCTACATCATACTTCAATATGAATATAGAATTTTATATAAACTTATTTATTAATATAAAAATTATATTTATATTGATTTATTGGGGGCCATATTCTGTCTTTATTGAGATCTGCTTGGCACAGGGGAACAAGAAACAGGTTGTCAGGGATCAGTTATGGCTCTCTGAATCGCTGCTGCTTTGTTGGCTGCTTGCTTTAACTTATGCAAGCTGGCAATGGTCTCCAAGGGACCATCCTGCAGCTAATAATTACTGGATAGTAATTACATGTATTACACCCCTCTTAAGCTCAGCATGCCTGTCTGCCAGTTGAGAGCCCCTCATCACAAGGGAGATTCTTTTCTGAGCAAAACTAGCCAGAATTCCTCCTGAATATGCATTAGACATAGTGGCATCAGTGTAACATATTATAAAAGTTGTGTCCCAGCCTGTATGCAGGAGGAGAGAGAGATATAGCACTTGGGAGAGGCCAGGATGATGATCGCTGGTGGCGATAAGGATAATGATGGGTAAGACGATGGCTAACAGGTTGTTCTGCAAGGGATGGTATGAGTATATGAATGTTCAGGTTCACATTCCATATTGTCTCTATTTACCTTGCTGGCTTAAAGTGTTAGTGACTTTGCTAAATGTATTAAAAAACTATTATACATACAGAAGGATTCCTAAAGTGTGATTGTTGCAACTTTGCACATTTAGGTTCCCAATTAAACAGTAATTTTAATAATACTGGACCAGATCTTAGTACAAGAATCTTTCAAACCTCAGAGTGATAACTGGGAATTCTTAAATAATCAATATAATGAATACACAATCCATAGATCAGGCTACAAAGTCAGGTTTGTTTAATATTCTCATGCTGCTTTGGGCCTTGTCTTCATAGGATGTATTTTCATTATGTTCTGATTATCATTCTGAACTTGAATTATACCACTTCTCATTGTCATTGTCGGAAGATATATTAGTAACAGCAATAGCTTCTGAGTGAGAAGTCTCTATGTTTGTTTTACAAATTTCAGTTGTCTTAAATTGTTTGTTTGGATTTGCTCAGTTGTTGTACTGCTGCCATAAAATTTTGTTTTTAACAAATGTTAGAAGATCAGACTACCTATTTGTCAGCAGTAATGGCAGATCTTATTTTTCCTTTCAGAAAACGCTATGTATCATACTGCAGTAATTCATTTGATGGGTACAGGAGAAGCAAGGCATTTGTTGCTGTGATTATGTGACAATGGCAATTCTGCATTCCACAGCTCAGATATATTTTAAAGAATAGAAAGACAAGGAAGAACCTAGAGAAACAAATGGAAATTGGTTGGCTTTCAATAGTTCCCTGTTAATTTTTATCTGGAACGATTGTTTTTGAAACCTTTGAAGAATGGATTGCAGCTTTTATATAATTATTATTAATTTTACTTTACAAATTCTAAAATGTGACTTTAAATTTCATGGTACTTTTTCATCCAGGAAGCAAACTCTAAATGAATCTTCACTCGCTTTTATCTGATTCATTTATTTCTCAATTTATATTTTCCTTATTTGGCTTTAGAGGACATGAGTTATATTTAACATTCTTGCATAGACACCACAGTTATTGGTTTTAAGTAATCTGTATTGGGGTTAAATGTATGAGTTTAATACAGATTTTTCCCATATTCAATATTTTGAAAAGTTTTACTTGTGTAGCCCAAGGTCCAGTGTACTTCAACAGCAGCCCTGGGAACTACAAGTTGTGACCGACAAACTGCAACATGTTGAGAGAACTTCCTGGTTCCTGCCAGGATGTATCTTCTGCCCCCCAGCAGGAGGTCTCAGCACAGACTTAGCTGGGGGCACGTAGCAGGCAAGCAGAGAGGAGGCTGCTGGACTGTAATCCTGCTCTATGTTCTTTACAGAATAGAGCCTTGTTCCTGGTGGTTTGTCTGAGTGGGTCTGGTCTGAAGTGAACACACACTGACACATAATGCAGAGCACAAAAAGGAGCCTCAGGCCCAGTTTCCCAAAGGGGAAGCCTACCTTGTGACTTTGCACAACTATCTTGAACAACCTCACACTGGGCCAGTGAACAGGATAGAGGGTTACTCTTGCATAAAAAGTTTGTTTTGCTCAAGGTCTACTAAAGAGTAAAGAACAAGAACGGCCATGTCAGGTCAGACAAATGGTCCATGTACCCCAGTATCCTGCCTTCCACCAACAGCCAGTGCCAGATGCTTCAGAGGGAGTGAACAGAACAGGAGAATGTAATGAGTGATCCACCCCAGTCCCAGTTTCTAGCAAAATCATCCTTCTCCTCTGTGTACAGGGTGATCAAATGCTTACAATTAAGTTAGCACAAATATTTCCTCATCTTAAGGCTTAAAATTAAATACATTTATGTAAAAATTGAATGTATAAATAATAGAATTGCATAAATGTAGATTATGAGGGAGATGTGCAGCACAGACATATTCATTGTTTGTAGAAATAGTGACTCTTTCCTAATGAATGGTTTATTCAACAAAATCTGCTTCATTTTTTCCTTGCACAATCTGATTTCTCAATTATTTTCATTATTTGGAACTCCAATGCTCCACTAAATTTTCATGGATTTTGTTATTCTTTGTGTAAGTTGTGTTGCTTAGGTATAACTGGCCACTCAAGTTTAGCCGGGGGATCTTCTGTACTGTAGTTGGAGGAGTGCAATTCTTTTATATGGATTTCATGTGAAAACGTTTGCGGAAAGCAAATCTAAAAAAAAACCACTTTTCAAAAGCATTTCTAAATGATTAAAATCACTGTCCATAAGCATTCGTGCTAGTAAAATTAAATCACACAATATTTTGCAGCACATGAATAAGATCAAAACAAGTTCATATTAAATATTGATGAAAGAATATAGGCCAACATTGGGCCTGAATGAACTATAGCTTTAAATTGAGTTTTAAATATATCTAGAGTCTTTTAATGTAGGATGAGTTTCTTATAAGTACATCTAAAGATACTTGGTACCAATTGAGCAGAGCTGACTATAATTACATTAGCAAATCTTATTAATTCTAGGGACCATAACCTTAAGGTACTTTTGGAGAAGATTTGTAAACTTGAAGAAATCATAGGAAGTATTAAAAATGAGCAAGTTAAGGTTTATCAAACCAAAACTGATCTTCAGAATTGTACACTTATATGTAGCCTGGCATAACATAGTGTAATTTTACAGTGAAGGTAAAGTGCGTTGAAGAAAAAATGCAGGATCTCCAACCCAGGGTTTGTTATGTTTCAAGGAGGAAGATGAAGGAGCTGATGTTTCACTTTTTATATTTCAACAATATTTGAATACAATGTCTGAGTTTCCTACCATGGCCACTCCCTTATCTTCAATTTTAAGGAAGATGTCCTGCCAACCTTAAGATGCGCTAATCAATTGGTACCAAGAATCTTTAGATGTACTACTAAATTGAGTTAGGAAGAAGGACTAGCTAAAATCTCAGCTGAACGTTCTAGTGTGGTCTGCTCCTCTACTTTGCTTACTCTCTAGCCTTAACTAAGTGTCCAAATTATTCTGTGTGGCCTCTTAGCTGACTATTTCTTCATTGGTGTCATGTTCAAAAAGCTAAAGGAACAGTCAATAGTCCACAATTTTAAAGAGAAAAAAATTATCACATTACATAATCAGATTACACAGTAGGAAAGATCCCCCCAAAATGAAGAATGTCTAGGTTCTGTGATGAAATCTAAATGCATGACCCTCATCTTATAAGAAACTCATCCTATATTAAAAGACTGTAGGTAGATTTAAATCCTTTAATAAGACACTATAGCTAACCAAAGCAATAAGTAGTCAAGAAGCAGTTAAGAAAACATTTGTGACCACTTGGAATCACTCATGCTAGCATCCAGACTCAATTTAAAGCCATAGTTCATTCAGGGCCAATGTTGCTAAGCACCCACTAATTTTTTTCTGTGGGTGCACCAGTCCTGGAGCACCCACGGAGTCGGCACCTATGCTTCAGAGCACTGGCCCAAATTCCTTGGGTTCCCGAAATGTATATTATTCTACAGACATGTGTTAAATACTCTGATTCTTGGGGCAAAACATGGCTAATAGGTGTGCATACAATATTTACTTAACTTACTTGTGAAACAGATATTGTTCGCTTGGGTATAAATTTCATTTTTTAAAACTGCAACTGGGCTTATGCCATGAGTAACCTCTATTTTAGGACCAAATAGTGCAAGAAACTGAATTATCTTAATTCACCACCACACATACCCAGTTTATCAATTACCCACAGAGTTTTAAGCAGCTCACTCTACCTCAGATGTGTTCTGTAGTGACTGTCCCCCCCACTTCTTTATAAAACTGAGTAAAGTGAAAGTTGCTGATTTTCCTGTTAGAGCTGTTTTCTACAGTTTAATTGTTTGTCTGTTTAATTTCCTGTGACATATCATATCACATCCAGCCAGTCACATCATAGTTTGTCCCATCACATTACAGTATCTAATGCACCTTGACAGATGCAACCCTTAGGGCTTATCAGTCACTAAATTATGTTCTATGTATACTTATTTCGCATTCTGTCCTTGTGGTGCCTCTTTCACGTAAAGAACACAAAATGGGGTGTGACTGAAAGGTATGCGTGCCAAAAGCAGGAACAAAAGCTGAAGTAAGCAAAAGAGCTTCTGAAGAGGTTTTACTAATTGAAGGAGAATGTGTTTGTGCAGAAATATTCCCAAAATTCAAAAGGTATGGCCCCGATTTTAAACTATGTCCCAGTCACATATTAATCTATGTCCCAAATCTGTTCAATGTCCTAGTCACATACTTGCTGACTATAAATGATGGGCCGGACTGTGCTCTCAGTAAACCTAGAATTACACTGGCTTAACTTCACATTTGTGTGAAAGTATGAAAGCAGAATCTGCCTTCTGCAGTGACCAGTTGTCGCCAGCATGAAGCATCTTAGTTCAATTACCATTACAGTTTAATAAACAGTCAGGAAATCCTGGCTTCAAACCCACGCATCTCCCCGGGGTTATGCGGGTATGAGAAAGGATAGAAGCTGGTGCCCAATGCCAGACACCACTAAACAGCACCTGAGCTTGTGGATGTTGAACTAAATCTGAACCTGTTAAGATCTTCCTGTCACAAATTTTAAGATCAGTTTCAATCTCTTGAAATGTCCCTTTACACAATAGCTGCCAAATGGACAGCACTTTGCATAAATCAGCACAGAATTTGGCATAACATGCTAATAGGGGACTCTTAATGTAGTAACTGCAATGTAACAAACAAATTTCTTCATTGTGGCATATACTGTAGTACAAGATCATCTATGCTACATATTCATGTGAGGAGCAAATGTTTGGCTAGCATTGACTTCTACACCAGAAAAAAAGGACTACTCTACCTGTGATTTCAACCCACCCCCAGATTGTTTCCAAGATTGTAACTAATATCTCATAACAAAGCCTCAGTTTGCACATTAAATTATGCAGTGCAGTATGACTGTTTCAGATTGACATGGCATATCCCTCTGCAATCTCTCAGCTGAAAACGAATACAAAAGAATGCATTTTCATCAAAATCAAATGAAAGTTGCCACACTGTAGAATGAAGGGAAATAAATAAACCTCTACTTCGAAGGAAGTTTTCAAGATGCTTCTGCTACATACAGTGTTTTGAGGGTAATTAGGACTGTGAATATTACAAAATGCTCCCCTGGACCACTGCAGGAACATCCTGTTCCAGAAACCTTTGAGCTACTGACAAATCTTTTGGAACATACTAAGATTTGATTGAATCTTGTAATACATATAATCAAGTGAAATATAAAGTCTGCAAGCGCAATACAATATATATGTCCAGAGAAAAGATTAAAATCTCCTTCCAGGAATCAAGAAATGTTTGGTATATTTTGGCTGAACTTTTGCTGAATCACTTTGAACTTCACCCCTCCTTCCACAAAGCTTGAATAATGGAGATTTATTCAGAGGTATCTGCTGGACTGAGAGGCCAGAACTTCCTCCTTCTCACTAGTCCTCATGTATGCCCTTCTCAATCACTACTCCAGTTTAGGCCCATTGGTTAGGATATGCAAGTGAATGAGAATAGACACAGGGATAGTTTCTAGGTAGCAGGCCACAACTTTTTAAAAAGCAGCAAAGAATCCTGTGGCACCTTACAGACTAACAGACATTTTGGAACATGAGCTTTCGTGGGTGATAACCCACTTCGTCAGATGCATCCCTCCAGGGGCAGGTATACATATGCAAGCAAGCTAGAGATAATGAGGTTAGTTCAATCAGGGAGGATGAGGCCCTGTTCTAGCAGTTGAGGTGTGAAAACCAAGGGAGGAGAAACTGGTTCTGTAGTTGGCAAGCCATTCACAGTCTTTGTTTAATCCTGAGCGGATGGTGTCAAATTTGCAGATGAACTGAAGCTCAGCAGTTTCTCTTTGAAGTCTGGTCCTGACGTTTTTTTGCTGCAGGATGGTCACCTTAACTTCTGCTATAGTGTGGCCAGGGAGGTTGAAGCGTTCTCCTACAGGTTTTTGTATATTGCCATTCCTAATATCTGATTTATATCCATTTATTGTTTTCCATAGAGACTGTCCAGTTTGGGCGATGTACATAGCAGAGGGGCATTGCTGGCATATGATGGCATATATTACATTGGTGGACGTGCAGGTGAATGAACCGGTGATGGTGTGGCTGATCTGGTTAGGTCCCGTGATGGTATTGCTGATGTAAATATATGGGCAGAACTGGCATTGAGGTTTGTTGCATGGATTGGTTCCTGAGCTAGAGTTACTATGGTGCAGTGTGCAGTTACTGGTGAGAATATGTTTCAGGTTGGCAGGTTGTCTGTGGGCGAGGACTGGCCTGCCATCCAAGGCCTGTGAAAGTGTGGAGTCATTGTCCAGGATGGGTTGTAGATCCCTGATGATGCATTGGAGGGGTTTTAGCTGAGTACCGTATATGATGGCCAGTGGAGTCCTGTTGGTTTCTTTCTTGGGTTTGTCTTGCAGTAGGAGGCTTCTGGGTACATGTCTGGCTCTGTTGATCTGTTTCCTTATTTCCTCATGTGGGTATTGTAGTTTTGAGAATGCTTGGTGGAGATTTTGTAGGTGTTGGTCTCTGTCTGTGGGGTTAGAGCAGATGCGGTTGTACCTCAGTGCTCGGCTGTAGACAATGGATTGTGTGATGTGCCCAGGATGGAAGCTGGAGGCATGAAGATAAGCATAGCAGTCGGTAGGTTTTCGGTATAGGGTGGTGTTAATGTGACCATCACTTATTTGCACCATGGTGTCTAGGAAGTGGACCTCCCGTGCAGATTGGTCCAGGCTGAGGTTGATGGTGGGGTGGAAGCTGTTGAAATCGTGGTGGAATTTTTCCAAAGTCTCCTTCTCGTGGGTCCAGATGATGAAGTTGTCATCAATGTAGCGTAGGTAGAGAAGGGGAGTGAGTGGACCAGAGAGCAGAGGAAGCGTTGTTCCAGGTCAGCTTTAAAAATATTGGCATATTGTGGGGCCATGCAGGTGCCCATAGCTGTGCCACTGATCTGGAGATATATATTGTCATCAAATTTGAAATAGTTGTATGTGAGGATAAAGGCACAGAGCTCAGCAGCCAGTTGTGCTGTGGCATCATCAGGGATACTGTTCCTGACCGCTTGTATTCCATCTGTGTGTGGGATGTTTGTGAAAAGAGCCTCTACATCCATGGTGGCTATGATGGTGTTTTCTGGAAGCTCATCAATGCATTGTAGTTTCCTCAGGAAATCAGTGGTGTCACGGAGATAGCTGGGAGTGCTGGTGGCATACGGTCTGACTACCAAAAGGAGGCTGCCAGACAACTCTCCAATACCAAATTCTACAGGCCACTTCCTTCAGATCCCACTGAGGAATACACTAAGAAACTGCACCATCTGCTCAGGACATTCCCTACACTAACACCGGAACAAATCAACATACCTTTAGAGCCACGACCAGGGTTATTCTATCTACTACCCAAGATCCACAAACCTGGAAATCCTGGATGCATTGGCACTCTCACTGAAGGACTATCTGGATATGTGGACTCTCTGCTCAGACCCTATGCCACCAGCACTCCCAGCTATCCGAAGCACTGAAGTACAACCTCATCTGCTCTAACCCCTCAGACAGAGACCAACACCTACAAAATCTCCACTAAGCATTCTCAAAACTACAATAGTCGCACAAGGAAATAAGGAAACAGATCAACAGAGCCAGACGTGTACCCAGAAGCCTCCTACTGCAAGACAAACCCAAGAAAGAAACCAACAGGACTCCACTGGCCATCACATACAGTCCCCAGCTAAAACCCCTCCAACGCATCATCGGGGATCTACAACCCATCCTGGACAATGATCCCACACTTTCACAGGCCTTGGGTGGCAGGCCAGTCCTCACCCTCAGACAACCTGCCAACCTGAAACATATTCTCACCAGTAACTGCACACTGCACCATAGTAACTCTAGCTCAGGAACCAATCTATGCAACAAACCTCGATGCCAGCTCTGCCCACATATCTACACCAGCGATACCATCACGGGATCTAACCAGATCAGCCACACCATCACCGGTTCATTCACCTGCACATCCACCATCGTAATATATGCCAGCAATGCCCCTCTGCTATGTACATTGCCCAAACTGGACAGTCTCTGTGGAAAAGAAGAAATGGACACAAATCAGATATTAGGAATGGCAATATACAAAAACCTGTAGGAGAACACTTCAACCTCCCTGGCCACGCTATAGCAGAAGTTAAGGTGACCATCCTGCCCCAAAAAAACTTCAGGACCAGACTTCAAAGAGAAACTGCTGAGCTTCAGTTCATCTGCAAATTTGACACCATCCGCTCAGGATTAAACAAAGACTGTGAATGGCTTGCCAACTACAGAACCAGTTTCTCCTCCCATGGTTTTCACACCTCAACTGCTAGAACAGGGCCTCATCCTCCCTGATTGAACTAACCTCATTATCTCTAGCTTGCTTGAATATATATACCTGCCCCTGGAAATTTCCACTACATGCATCTGACGAAGTGGGTATTCACCCACGAAAGCTCATGTTCCAAAACGTCTGTTAGTCTATAAGGTGCCACAGGATTCTTTGTTACTTTTACAGATCCAAACTAACACGGCTACCCCTCTCTAACTTTTTTAAACTTAATATCAGAAAGGGGTGCTATCTCCTCCATCTCCCCATACCAGGCATTGAAGTGGGTCCAGTGTGAGGTTAAGGGCTCTGTGACAGAGCGCTAGGTATGAAAGGCTGAGTCAGCACTTTGTTAACAGTAGCTTCAATCAGGCAAGGTAGAATGGAGCTGACTGAGCAGAGCTGTGCCTAAGTTGTGGGTGGGGCAAGGAAGAAAGACTGAGGGCTAGTCTACACTGGCAATGCTGAAGCGCTGCTCCGTGGTCATGGCACAATGAGGGGGTATCTCCCAGTGCTGGGCACTGTTTACACTGGCACTTTACAGCGCTGTGACTTGCTGTGCTCAGGGGGGTGTTTTTTCACACTCCTGAGCGAGAAATTTGCAGCTCTGTTAGTTGCCAGTGTAGACAAGCCCTAATTAAGCCATTAGCCAGAGCCCGCAAATAGGAGCCCTCCCCCTTTCCACTGTCTTCCTGTGCCTATCATATAGCCCATGACTCAGGGTAGGAACTTCACTACTTACCCCTAGGATTCAGCTCCTCTGCTGAATCTTATCACTCTTCCCAATGCAAAAGGAACAGGAGGTATCAAAGAAGGATCTCAGTCTATTAAGATTTAAAGTTTTCCCTTTTTTCATAGGCCTGAGATCTATCAGCAAAATCCCATGTCTATTATTTCTGGGTGCTGTTCCTTTGGACTTTTATCCACACTGGCTGCTGGCTGCTAGGGGAGCCAGTGATCAGTTTGGTTAGTCTCTGCAAAACCCTCCCATGAGCAAGGCTATTGCAGGGTTTAATATTTTCAAAGAGACTTCCACCATCTCACATTTGTGTGAGTTTCATCCCCAGAACATTAACACTTGGAGCAGGCTCCCATCTGGCAGAGTTACTGCAACTTAAGCCAAAATTGTCAAACATTGTGCCTAAAGTCAGGCACCTAAATAAGTAACTTAGTTTTCTGAGTACCGAGTTTAAAAATTGGCTTACCTTTTTTAGGAAAAAATGTTGATTATTAGTTTCTTTTTAATGAATGTGGTTTCCTTTTTTCCCCTTGACTTTGGTAGCATTATAGATATTACAAAAAGTTATTTTTAGTCTCATGCTGCAGGTGAAAAGTGGAGAATAGCAGAAACATTGTACTTTGAACAAAACTCTTGAAGGAGAATTTTAAATTACTACTGTTTCCTCATACGGAGTAGGTGTTTCAGTTCCCCTAACTGCTACAATAAGTTCTCATTCTTTTATTTCCTTTTCCCATTTCTCTCAAAGATTTGGTCTACTTGTCCCTCTTCCCCAGTTTAATCCTTCTTTCCCCACTTTCTCTGAAAGTTTTCAATCTCATATTTTTTTAAAAAAACACACGTTAGAATGACAGTACAATAGGACCTCCCACCACCACCGCACACACAAAAAAGTCTTGACATATACATGTTACTCTCCTATAGAATTGTCAGTCCTTTGGAGCATACTTTACATTTACTAAGTGCATAGGAACTTTCTGAAATTTTAAAGTATGCAACTACTTGGCCTTCCGATATTGTGTTTTCCTCTGATTTCGCCATCCATATGCTAACCACAGACGGTTTCTGAAATTCTTATTTATGGTATTTCAAACCATCAGTTTCTCTTTGGGTCAAAAATTAACATTGTTTAAACTCAAATATGAATTAAATATGTAATCATTAGACATTTTGCCTTATATGAACAACGTTACTTCCCATTAACTCAGTAGCGAGCTATATTTTTATACTGAACTCATCACCATGCTAGCTGATCTCTTGCAGTATTGACCATACGCTCAGTTAAATACATCTCAGTATTCAGCCACTGAGTCTGCTTAACCCAGAATACGTTTATTACCCTACAGACAGGAAAAACCATCAGGTTATCATATAATTAATTGCAGCTCAAAAAGTTCTTGTTATGCCATTGGCAGATAAAAATTGCTTATATGGTATATGATTTTTTTTCTTATTTTAACTCACTTTAATGCCTTTTTTTGTTGTGCAAAAAACCTCAACAGTAATTACAGTATTCCAATTAAAAAAAACACTCCAAACTCCTAAATACAGAGTGACAGCACTTAAATAGGTTTCTGATGCAGTGGCATATTGCAAGTTAAGATGGATTCAGGATCATTTTATTGCAGAAACTTAAATGCTACTATGAATAATATGCTTGTAAATATGGTGCAGAATCTGTCACTATACAAACCTTATGGCTCCCCAGGCCCTTATGGCCTCATGGCTTCCACTATTAAACTATAGGTAATTCAAGATGGCTACATAACCACTACATGATGGTGTGAAGTATGAATGGTAGCCAGAAAACTCACTAGTGTGCAGAACTGTTTTGCTTTCTTTGGCTTCCAAAGCCTAGATAACAAGGTGATAAATGGATAGATGCAAAATATAAATAGCAAAGAGTACAAAGAAAGCTATTTTTTATATTTTCCCCAAGTTTTAATAATCATACCTGCTACTGGAAATACAGGTGAGGATATTTCCTATATAGAGCCCATTATCGTCTTATACGGTTTTTACAGCTATGTTACTCCATTGACTTCAGTGAAGTTATTTTTGATCCATACCAGCATGAAAGGAGAATCAGGCCCATGCTTTTTATCTTGGTAACACCCATGTAGAGTTAGCTGCAGCTGTAGTCTTTTTTATAAACCCATGCTTTTTCTTTACTGAGAGGAGCTCCCACACATAGTGCAAATTCCAGGAATGTGGCGGAGAAGGCCTTGCCCTTTGAAGCCTTTGAAATATCTGCAGGAGCTGCTCTTAGTGGAGATAACCTCAAGTGTTTTTAAAAAAATTTACTTGAAACTGTATATTTTTCTTTTTAAAAACTGCAAGGTTTTATGGGTTGAGTTTAGCTTCAGGTACTTTCAAAAGCAGAGCCCAATGTCTGAAGTTGAACCTAAAAATCCTCATCTTGGGGATTTGACACTCTTCCAAATCCAGGACTTTCAGTGCATTAAAAGTTTATTTTAATGTATTAAAAATTAATGTTGATAGCTCAACAGTTGGGTTAAAATCTACTATTCACTATTTTAACAGTTTACAATTTACTTCAAAAACATATAACCTTGTTATAAAAAAAATCTCAATTTTAAAAAATGGAGACACATTATTAATAATATTCTTTTTGCTATTACAAAAAGACCTTTTCTCCCAAAGAATCCAAAACACATTATACAATGAGAAACAGATTAAGGCCCAGTAAACTTGAGATATAGCTAAAAAACAGCCAACCCCTATGCACAAAGTTGTGAACAACAAAATATTGGCCAAATACGATGGGACAAACCTTTAAGGTTTCTAAAGTTGCCATGAAATCTCATTTCCTCTTTAAAATTGCTGAGCACATAACACATTTTCAATGTATATGTACAGGATACAGGACCTCTCACCTTTTTTCTAGCCTTGATACCTAATGCAAGTAGCTACAGGCTCAAATTATTCTCAGTCCAGTGAAAATGTAAAAAAAGTGAGATCTCACCATATTCAAGTCTCTGTAATTTTTGCTCGATTCTATTGTTTCTATGCATATTCTGTTTTTAAGCTACCATTTTTTTTTAAAAAGTATCTCTATTTTAATATTGTGACAGTATTAACTTACATTGGAAAAGCTACAAACTGCTGCTATTTTAACTCAAACATACCAAAGACTGTTTCTAGCCAAACAACCAGACTAAGCCAACCATCTCTTTATATACACAAAATTCCCATCAAAGTCCGCTATGAGTGTGAAAATTTAATCCATTCAGAGCTGACCAATTTATTCTTCAGTCTTTGGCTTACCAGGCTGCAGTGTGATGGATAATCTTTTAGAGCATTTTCATCATAATGCTCTGAGTAGGGAGGGAAGAGGAAATTATACATATGCAGATTTTTTTGCTGGGGTAATGAGAGGAGATAGCTTAGTGAGATAAATAACATATTTGAAACAGCTAGTCTCTCTCAAACAATAGAGCTGAATGAGAGTTGATATGAATGGAAAATTTGCCCAGGAAAGGCGGCAGGATTGAACCCTTTCTAGCACCAACAAGGTATGAACTTTATTTTTTTTACAATCACTTCTGGGTGAACTACAGAGCTAATACTGCCTATTTAAACGCTAACATTTTTAAGTACAAGCTGCACTTTTCTTTGACCCTCCCTCATCATCAAAGAATAAATGAAAAGAGAAGGAGATTGTGACTCCTTGAGTCATAATCAACCTGATGAGCTGTTCCAGGGACAGTGTAGCTATCCATCGACCCTTACTATGGAGTAGTTTGCATACTGATGATCTAACCCTAAAGGAATAAATTTACATGTTTTGGACAGTGTGGCATGTACTCAGCTGAGACCACTGCTTTTTAGTCATACTGTGTTCCTTTCTCTTTTAAATTGTTCTCATCACCACTGTTGTTTCCTCCCACTTGCAACCGCCATCATAATCCTAGACTCTGGAGCTGCCTTATTCTGTGTTTGTCCAATGGGACCTTGATCTTTGATTGAAGTCTCTAGTAATTACATTAACACAAATTAATAATAATATACATATATATGTGAGTTCATGTTAATCTGAAATTATTATTTGTTAGGTTTCAGAGTAGCAGCTGTGTTAGTCTGTATCTGCAAAAAGAACAGGAGTACTTGCGGTACCTTAGAGACTAACAAATTTATTTGAGCATAAGCTTTTGTGGGCTACAGCCCACTTCTTCAGATGCATAGAATGGAACATATAGTTATAAGATATATATGCATACAGAAAACATGAAAAAGTGAAGCAGCCATACCAACTGTAAGAGGCTAATTAATTAAGATGAGCTATTATCAGCAGAAGACAAAAAAAAGAAGGTGTGAGGATACTTAACATGGGGAAATAGGTTCAATATGTGTTAGTTATTTTTATCGATAACATGGTAATATGCAGGGCCAGGTCTAGGCACCAGCAAACCAATCACATACTTGGGGTGGCTCATTTTCAGGGGCAGCATTCAGGCCACCTTTTGGTGTGTGTGTGTGTGTGTGTGCATCAGGCAGAAAAAGCCTAGAGCCGGCCCTGTCAGCAGCAGTGCGTCCTGTGGGGGGGGGTACCCTGGGGCCACTGCGGTTCGCGCCATGGGGGAGCAGCACCTGCACCTTGTGGTTTGGCCAGGCAGGCTCTGAGCGGGGAACACTCAGGCTGGAGGCCACCCCATGGGGCACACGGAACTGTGTGCAGGTCACCACAGGACAGCTGCTCCTAGCACCGCAGCCAGGGCTGGGTGAAGTGGCCCGAGCTGCCCAGGGACTGCAGCAGGGTGGCCAGAAGCAGCAGCAGCAGCGGGGCCATAGAAGAAAGGCACTGCTGTGTGGGGCCTGCGTCCTGCTCTCCGGTGGTCTGCTCCCTCTGGGGCTACCCTGCCCCAGCTCCTCGACCCCCTGCTGGGGCAGTTCCCAGCTGTGCCCTCCCAGGTCCCAGCCAGTTCTGGAAGCAGGAGCCCTGGCTGGAAGGACCTTGGGTTGAGGTGCAGCCCAGGAGCCCCTCTTCTTACCCCGACCTTGCCTGTGCCGGACCAGCTGGAGGTGAGGGGAGAGCAGGTGGAGTCAGCACTGGTGAGGGGGAGCCCAGGGCTGGGGCAGCAGGGAGTGTGGGCTGGGGGCAGAAGAGAGAGCCCAGGGCTGTTGCGGCAGGGAATGCAGGTAGGGGAGGGCACTGGTGTGTGTGGGGGGTGAGAGCCCAGGGCTGAGGTGGGGTGCAGCCACAAATGTTTTTGCCTGGGGTGGCAAAAAACCTAGAGCCGGCCCTGGCAATATGTATGTGATAAATTAGACACTAAAATTATAAACTGGCCCAAATTAGCACTTTAGTTCCAGTCATTCCCATACTTTGACATGGATTGGAATCTGGATCCAAAATGTACAGCTTGAGCCTATTTCTAATTAAAACATAGACATCAGCTCCAATAAATATATGATAGATCAGATTTCCTCCATAAATTGATATTGTTTTAAAAGCACATGAATCGTGTAGTTCTAATTCATGGATGATTGGACTTTGTCTTTTAAGATGAACATATGTCTTAATAATGTGTATAAATGCTAATAGACTCATAGACTCTAGGACTGGAAGGGACCTCGAGAGGTCATCGAGTCCAGTCCCCTGCCCTCATGGCAGGACCAAATACTGTCTAGACCATCCCTAATAGACATAATAATAATTCACAGGCTTCCCTTTAAAGCCAGCCATGGCAGCTGTTTTTCTGGGTGCACCAAGTTTCCTAAGAGAGCAAGGATGAGCCCTTCAACATCTGTGTTTGGTATAAACCAGAATGAGGAGAGAGTCAAAAGGGAAAAAACCAAACTGTTGTATCCTGCCTTCATTTCTGAAATGTTAGCACCTCAGTGAAACATACCCCCAATGAAATCAAGCGGATTAGAGCAATGGAGGCTAAGCTGTATGTTTTACATGAAGCAATGAACTCAATACCTGAAGCTTTAATTTTCTTGAGAGTGCTTTCTTAAATTCTCCTTAATTCTTCTGAAAATCAAATGCAACTATGAATATTCTGAATTCTTACAGGAGGTGTTTCTAGGAACTTGCCTTCTGACAATTTTGTATGCAGTATTCACACACCTTATTGTGCACTGAAGGATTTGCATGCTGAATATCAAATCTCTAATGAGTGTTTCTGTGGAAAATGGGAATTTTTGGAGGGAGGGTGTTTGAGGAGGATAGAAATTTTATTCTGTAAATAGTTAAGTACACCAGGGATGAATTTGACCTATCTTGATTCAAAGAAGATGTCATAATCTAAGTTTTTAGCTGAACTTCTTAGTTTCCTTCATAAAATCTGTGAATACCCCCATTTTATGCATGCAAAATTGATAATTTGCAAACAGAAAGCAACAGTTGTGCTTGTAAATGGGAATTGTGCATATAATTATTCATCTGAATGTACTCAGAACAGAGGCAAAGTCTGCTTGCACAGTTTAAGGGCTAACTGAAAGCTTGACCAAAATAATATGACATAAGAGAATGTGATGTCTTAAAATTCTAGGTGGCACTAAAGTTACATTTTCTGTTACTTTTTCCCTTTTTGAGTGTTGACTGCAAAAGCAATTTTTCAGGGACCCTTCATTATATGCTTTCATTTATCAGTGAAATTATTTGATGTCCAGTGTGCTTCTGTTACAGCGGAGTGATAGTAAGCTGGGAAGAATAGGAATACATAAAACTTAGATGATACAAGACTTTAAAACTCTTGTTAATTTCCTAAACTTGGCAGTGATGTATTTGGCCACAGGAGTTGGTTTTTCTCCTCTCAAAGTGATGTTTCAGCAATACTGTCCCCAGGTATCCACCTGCCCAATTTCTGCTGATATTTTTTTGTCGCATTTCTCAAGGCCTGGCATATATTCGTGGATCAATGTAAAATGCTGTGAGGCTGATGACTTTTTTGAAGTTTCACTTTGTGGCTCCAAAGGAGTAAGTAATGAGAACGACAGTGCATGAAAGTGAAAATATCGGTGACTGGAGATTTCAGGGAATTTTTGCACCCAGCCAGCAGTGAAAAATAGATATATTTTAGGAGTGTGTTCTTCTTTTGGATGATTTCCCATTGGCTCTAGACAAAGTAGGAGCTGTAATGGTGGAACTCTTCTCCGATGTATTCCCTACCTTCATCTTCCTCTCCCTCGGGTCTCACTCTTCTTGATCCCTCCTCACATTTTTTATTTCTCTCCCTCTTTTCCTTCTGTTATTAGTTTTCTTTCCTCCACATCACTCTTCTTTTTCTCTTTCCCCAAGCTCCTTCCCTTTCATCTGTACCTCTTGTCTTCTCACTTTTTTTTTCTGTCCTTCACTCTCTCTCTAATGCCCCTTCCTTTTTTTCCTCCTTCCCCACTCCCTAACTATTCTGTCATTAATTTCACGATTCTCTCTCCCTCTGGATCCCTCCCCTGGTTTTACTTTCTTCTTCCCACTTCCTCTACTTCCCTGATGGCTTCCCTTCTCTGCCTCTTCCCCTCTTCCCCTCACACTTATCAGAAGGAGTCACACCAGGAGAAGGGAGAAAAAAATGCTATTTCTGTTGTGGGAGCAGTGAAGAAGTACACTGAGTACCAGCATAGGAAAAGGACAAAGAAAAATCAAGTTTGCAACTGAAAAGCTCTTTGCTTCCTTGCTTCAGTTTCAGCTTGGAACTGCAGCGTGCATGAGATCTACTTCTTCTGTCCTATAGTCTCTCTTTGTCTCTCTGTTTCTACTACCCTTCCAAACCCCAATCTCATAGGGGCCAATCAGAGACAACAGGTGAGAGAATTGCTATGTGACAACCTTTGGCGAAAAGCAACAAAGAGTCCTGTGGCACCTTATAGACTAACAGAAGTATTGGAGCATAAGCTTTCATAGGTCATCAGACACATGTGGTGGAAATTTCCAGAGGCAGGTATAAATATGCAGGCAAGAATCAGTGATACTCATTAAAAACAGATTTTAGGGAAAGAGGGTGTTCTTGTTCCGGTCAGAAGAAAATGGACTACCAATTTAAAAGATATCATCTTGAGTGAAGACTGGGAATCAATAAAAATAATACCAAAGTTACATTTATCTTGCCCACATTATATGTCTATCTATCTATCTTACCAGTATTGTAAATAGAATTGTTGGACAACATTCAGATTTCATTTGGCTCAATGGAATCTAACAAATATTGAAGAAGCAGCAAAGAATCCTGTGGCACCTTATAGACTAACAGACGTTTTGGAGCATGAGCTTTCGTGGGTGAATACCCACTTCCTCAGATGCATGTAATGGAAAACTAAGAGAGGAGAAACTGGTTCTGATGATGATCATATGCCAGCAATGCCCCTCTGCTATGTACATCGGCCAAACTGGACAGTCTCTACGGAAAAGGATAAATGGACACAAATCAGACATTAGGAATGGCAATATACAAAAACCTGTAGGAGAGCACTTCAACCTCCCTGGCCACACTATAGCAGACCTTAAGGTGGCCATCCTGCAGCAAAAAAACTTCAGGACCAGACTTCAAAGAGAAACTGCTGAGCTTCAGTTCATCTGCAAATTTGACACCATCAGCTCAGGATTGAACAAAGACTGTGAATGGCTTGCCAATTACAGAACCAGTTTCTCCTCTCTTGGTTTTCACACCTCAACTGCTAGAACAGGGCCTCATCCTCCCTGATTGAACTGACCTCGTTATCTCTAGCTTGCTTGCTAGCACACATATATATACCTGCCCCTGGATATTTCCATTACATGCATCTGAGGAAGTGGGTATTCGCCCACGAAAGCTCATGCTCCAAAATGTCTGTTAGTCTATAAGGTGCCACAGGATTCTTTGCTGCTTTTACAGATCCAGACTAACACGGCTACCTTCTAAATATTGAAGAGGTCAACATTCAGTAGTTTTCCCTGCTTGCCCTTAAATTTGGGGTTTGCATCAGAATTATAACCAGTAGGTAGGACATTTTAGAAAATCTAGTTTGATTTTGGCACTATACTGAGAATATCCATTGAGTTACGTGTATTGCTATCAGCTCTGTTATGTATTTTATCATCCCATCAGATGAAGAAGGGCATAGAACATGACTTTCAGACATTGAAGCTGAAAATCTTATGATGAACAGCTATCTAATGTTATACTCATAGCAAAAATAGAGAAAACCACCCACTGTGAAGAACCACAGAAACAACTGTGATAATTGCATGCAGTTTTGAGAACAGGCTATTCTTTGAAGACCTTCACATTTCCCTGACCATGACAATAATTTCTGTGTATATATATATATATATATAATATTAACTCAAGCAATATCTGAATTGAATTCCCTCCCTTTTTGAACATTTTAAACCAGATGTCAGTTGTGACTTTTAAACATGATTAGTTTTTTCTTTTTGCTTCAAAACTCTTTTATTGGATTTGTTTTATGTATATTTTATTTGTAAAGTTATGGAGAGGTGGTAGCCTTTCTATAGATAAGGTTTCAAATAGCTTCCATTATAAAGCCCTGTTTCAGCACTCCTACCACGTGGGTATGGAAAATTGCCACATTTGGGACGACCATCAGTATTTGCCACTTTATCCACATTTCTCCTATTATCATTGCAACAATTGTGCCTCCATGATATCTCTCTTACAGCTTCAAGGGCTACATACACATAAATTCTCTTCACTGGCCTTATCTAGTCATATGCTGCAGCCTTGCATTATATTCATTCCTTAGCATTCTATAGCCCAAAATGCCCAACCTCACCTTGTAGCTCTGCAAGTTACTTTGTAGATCACTTGCAGTTCTTCTTCTTCTTGAAATAAACAGTTAACTATTTAAGTTAACAGTTGACTATATGAAGATCCCATGCCAAAACAATTCATTTTTGTAGTGCATTATATTTTACAGATTGATTTCTATGGCAAATAATTTTTGAAAGGTTGTCTATAGCAGATTATCTCTGATAGGTTGTTGCAGGAAGTGTGTGGTAACAAGAGAGTTGACTGAAGAAATGATGGCATCTGTTGCATAAATGGTTGGCGATTGTACCAAGCAAGGTGCAGCAAAAAGGAATACTCAAATAATCTTTATTCTGTGCCTTCAGGAACATGGTTTCTTATCATCCCAAGACAGGAATAGAGAATCCGCTACCTGTCCTCCTTCTAATGCAGTCTTCATTTTAGGAAACCCTCCAAAGCATATACCACTTGGTAGGTAAGATAACTACTGTATAGAGTCCCTGAGGACTGACAGGAAGTTTTTTTATAGGTTCCCTGTCCAGTAAAGCTGTTTTAGAGATGGAATGATTCTCAAAATGCAAATAACTTGTACATAGATTCACCTCTCCCATCCCCCCCTCCACTGCTCCCATGTGCTACTGCAGCATTTGAGTTTAGCTAAGGTGTTTGAGCTATGAGTTACTAGACTGAAACATATGGATCTGGTGACACAGCATTCTCATCTGAGGGGCTGCAAATCTGGAATTTAATTCCCCTGCTTTGCTGACAGATCCCAGGTTTGTTGAACTTAAGGGCATGGTTCACATCTTTTTTTTTTTCCCCAGGCATTAGCTGGGGAACAATGTGATTGGATAGGTGGTTTGTGGATGCTTTACAGGAAGGCCCTTTTCTTTTGGTCTGTGAAAAGAGGAACTTCAATTGTGTGTTTCATTATGTTAGATTTAGTTTTACCCGAGACATTTTAATAGGGCACGTTACCCTAAAACCATATCTAAACCATATCTAAACCCATAAACTAATCTAAAACTATATCTAAACCCATAAACTAATCTAAACTACACAATAATCAAAATGTTGTCTTTTTATGATAATATCTAATACCAGTCTGTAGAAAACTTAGAAAATTTGGACTTATTTTTATGAAAGTCTATGTGACTCAGTTTCTCCTGACTGAAGGTAAGTCACTAAGCATGAATAAACTATCAGGAACTAACATTGGTAGGGGATAATGAATACAAATCACTAGACAGGTAAGAAAGTCTGTAGCACCAACCCCAGGGAAATTCAAGATGACCAGATGGCAGTAAACAAAAAACTGAGAATCGTATAAAGCAGGCAGCATGATATAAATGACAGGTCCCCCCACATTGGATCTAAGAAATGCCATGACACTATGACCAAGAGGGACAAACTGTGTTAAAGGAGTCTGAAGGATCTTGAGAACTTCCAGGATCTATGTGGAAGCTGTGTGAAACCTGGTAAGCTGTTTATTGTTTTCAAGAGAGATTTTTTTCTGTAATACTTTTATGAAGGCTGGCTGGCTGCTGGTTAACCCTGCCACAGTCCCTAGGAGAGAAAAGGAAGTCATGAAGGGTCAGAAGCACAGTTACTTCAGGCATTGCAACACTCTCATTGAAGGTAATGCTTACACCATTGCATGATGTATATTAATACATATAATTCATTTAAATTTGCAATAGTTTGAGATATTGGGTTTCAGATAAATCACTGGCCCTTTGAACTAGCCTTTCTTTTTTTGGCACCAGTCCAGCAATTCTAGCACCTCAGATGAGTGTTATTTTCCACCCTTCCAAATAGTAATAATAGAACTTGACGTGTGTTTACAACTTTACATCTTCAAAACATTTTTCATAAAATAATTAATCCACCCTCCAGTCTGTGATGGGAGTGTAAGGATTATTATCCTCATTGTACCAGTGGAAGTAATAAATACTGTTTCAATAAAGTACTGTTCTGTTTCTAGTTAACTCTACATGCTGTAATGCTGTTTTTCTATAGTCAATGGTACTCTATCTCTTCCACTTCATTGTTGTCAATCCCTGGTTCCAACGAATGGCCATCTCTGTTTTCCAGTGAAAATAGGTGAAACTGCCTGTAACATCATGAATAATAACTTAAGCTAAATATGTCTGGTACATCAGTTGTACTGAGTGTGCTGAAAATTTGTCTCTAGAAGACAGAATACTTTAAAATCACAAATAAGATAATAAAGAGCAAATTAATCATTCATTTGTGTCAAAAGTCTAAAATTTTGGTGATTTGTTATGACATGCTGAAAGCCCACTAAATGTAGTCCTATGTCAAATATTTTATTTTGGTGGCCAGTTTAAGATGAACTGAAAGTGAATTGCATGCTATCAAGTTTTGCTGAAAACTGACTTGCTGAAACCACTTTATCTAGTTCAGTAACAAATCTGCACAATTGATTCCATTTTATATTAATAATTGTCCTGTATTTACAGTGGCTGCATTCCTTCCCTGTGATTCCTCCTCCCCCACCTCCCTCCCAAGAAACAGCTAGTTGTGAGGGTTGACAGAAAATAATTCTCTTTCCCCTTCTTTTTTTCAGAGAGGATGAGCCTCATACAAAATGATCCATTCCTTCTATCCTTAGTTCAAATTTAGCATTTACCTGAATTCTAGACCAGCTGCAGTATAGCTTGGTCTCTCTAATATATTTAGAGCAAACTCTTTTGAAATAAGAGCTAGTTTAGCCCATGGTGTGCTAATCAGCTCAGGTCTGGTTCTTCTAGAAAGAAGGAAAAATCAAGTCCTAGGCATCTCAAATTGGGCACCCCAAATTAGTGGACACATTTTGACTTTAATCTCTCTGTGCCTCCGTTCCTCATTAGTAAAACAGGGAAAATACGAGCCCTTCATCTCATAGGAATGTTGTGAAGATACATTACTTTTGTGAGGCACTGAGATACTATAGTGATGAGTGTTATAGAAAAGCCATAGAGGAATTTATTGAGGAGTGCTAGTTCTGCTATATTACGGTTGACAAGAACTTGCTGTTTAAAGGCTATCTCTTGTAAATGTGCATAATCACTCAGATTATCTTAAAATTTCCTATGCCTCCTGGAGGTTTTAGATAGTGCTAGTGGTGAAAATCTAAGGTCATTTAAATATAGATATAGCCTCCGCTGCATATTTTATTTACCACTAGTGTTTACCTACTTACCTCTTCCATAGGATAATAGGGAAGAATGTGTATAGGAGCTGACCTATAAAGTTTTCAGGAAACGTGATTTTAATATCATCACAGGAATTGTTTAATGACTTAATATATTAAATTTGAATCAAGAAGTATCAACAGCAGATGCTTCATGGAAAGGCAGAACATCCCTGGAATAATGGTCAAGTACTCTTGCTCTCTTGTTTGTTTGTTTGTTTTTTGATAAGGGAGAAATGCGACTACATCTGTGCAATTAACAAATTTTTATTTATATTGTTAAGTTGAAAGATTGCTATATCATCTGTGCCTATTTGTATATGGATCCACAATTGCTGACATGCCCTGTAGCAGATATGCACCAGAGAGTTAAAATAGAAATTTTAGATTTAATAACCCTATTCAGACACAAACCTTTGTTAGTGTCCAGGAAATGTGGCAGGAAGACAAAAGGAAGAATCAGTTCTGCAGCCTGTTGAGACTCTAGAATCTTAACATACTCCAGGAAAGCCAGAGGCTTGAATTCCCCTTATGACAGTACTAGTGGGTGGCCGGCAGGGAGCACTTGGATCTATGACAGAATTTTACAAAATCTAAAATTCTTTTATTTATTTTTTTGGCCTCACCAAAGCTCAAACTATAGCTCTGATCATCCCCAAACTAGTCTCCATTACATGGGATTTATTTCAGCTAGTGCATGGCACTCATTGCCCCTTTATAGGACAGGTGAGGAGTGATTGGTTACATTGAAGAAGTTATTCAAGATTAAGTTAAGAACATAGCTGGATCCAAAGAGAATTAAATGTGCGTATACAGCATGACCAAGGCTCTGTTGAAACAAGAGGGTTTCCAGGGAAGCAGCTGCCACACTAACTGAATGGTTCAAAAGGCCATACAGTGACCATTGAACTTGATCTGCAACCATGCACTAGGAGTTCAAGCCCAGCCTTCCGAAAAAATCTGAGAATGATCATAGAGCATGTTGCTACTATCTGCCTCTAGCAAAAGAGGAGGGGGTATATTTCTGGGAATTATGCCAAGTAATACAACTGCTTTAGAAGGATCTCTTCTTGTTTTCTAGGGGGCCCTCTTCCTGACCCCCATGTGAGTAGGGACCTGGGGGCCAAGGATGTCTGAGCTTCCTCTATGCCCCTTCCTTCATTTGGGCCTGGATCTGGGGCTCCCCTTCTTGCCTCTCCCCATATGAGCCGACATATAGCAATCCCTCTCTCTCTGCCCCCCATGTATGATCTAGGAACTGGGAGCATTTCTCTTCTGGGGCAGTCTGACCCCCTCTCTTTGCCCCTCCCCTGCATCTGAGCTGGGATTTAGGGGTTCCTGTCTGACTGGCTGGGGAGCTGAGAACAAGGGTGCTTGGAGAAGGAGCTAAGCTCCTTCTCCAAACACAGTGCTGAGCTTTGGAGAAGGAGCTAAGAAGGGGCACAGCTGGTGCATGAGCCAGGCTCACAAGCACTGACACTGGAGAGGGAGATGAGAAGATCACTGAAATGACTGGGGCAGTTCACATATCTCAGAGCTATTATTTTAGGCTTTATTCATCTCGATGGGGTGTTCTCATTGAATTGAAAACATCTCATTGAGATGAATGGACCATTTCACACTGCTCTGAGCCTTTTATCCTGCAAATGGTTGTGTAGCTCCCCTTCTCCATACAGTAGGATCAGATTTTAGATAGGGACACCATGGCCTTGTCTACACTATATAGTTTTGTCGACAAAAGTCAGCTCTTGTTGACAAAAGAGTGGAGGTGTACACACTCAAATGCTCTTCCCACCGATGTAACTCCCCTGCTACGTCAACAAAATAAAACCACCATGATGAGAGGCATAGAGCTTTTTGCGACATAATTTGAGCAATGCATCATCAGTGCAGACACTGCACTTGCTTGTTTCACTCTAATTGGCCTCCAGGAAGTGTCCCACAATGCCCATCATGATTGGTTTGGTCAGCAGTTTGAACTCTGCTGCCCTGCAGGTACGCAGCCAAGCAGCCTTCCATGGTTTAAAGGCCCAGAAATTTTTGAAATCCTCTTCCTGTTTTCTCAGTGTGTACAGTTCACACAGCGTCTTCCAAACTGACCATGCTGGTTTTCCACAACAGATGTGCTCCTGTATGGAGTACACCAGAGCTGTTGGATCTGCTGGGTCTGTGGAGAGAAGAGCAGTGCAGTCACAACTTCGCTCAAGCTGTAGGAATGTTGATATCTATGAGCAGGTTGCATGTGGCATACAGGAGAAGGGACACAAAAGGGACTCACAGCAGCGTCGTGCTAAGATCACGGAGCTGAGGCAGGCATACCAAAAGGCAAGGGAGGCCAATTGTTGGTCTGGTGCATCACCAAAGACATGCCGCTTCTACAAGGAGCTGTATGTCATCTGTGATGGCGATCTACTGTCACCGCCAAGAGCCCTGCAGATACTTCGGGGGGCTGGAAGCAGCAGCCAGAGGAGTCAACCTCGAGAACAAAGTGGTGGATGAGGAAGTGAGGTTGCAGGAGGATGTTGGAGGGTTATCCAGTGGCAAACTAGCACCTCTTTTGACTCTGGAGGGGTCTAGTGAGTCAGTCCCAGAACACTGGCTCTGGCACACATGAAACAGGAGAGGCAAGGTCTGGTAAGCATACATTTTGCTTTGGTACTGCACAGTGATAGGAGATTGAGGTCTCATTTACTTTGTTATATGGTAGAGAAGGGATAAGGGATAGAAATTAACAGAGCCTATGCAGCTATGCAGGGGGTCCCCAGCAGAAAAGTTTGTTAATGTACAGTGGGATATCCCAGGAATTCTCCATAGATATCTCTAGGAAACTTTCGTGTAGGTACTTTGCAATCCTCTGCCGAAGGTTCCTTTGCAGAGCTGTTTTGTTTCTAACCCTGTTGTAGGAAACTTTGCTATGCCTACTGGCAATTATTTCTATAGAGACCAAAGCGACATACAGGCAAGCAGCATACGGACCAAGTCTGAAGCTCCATGCATGCAGGAGATACATCCTTGCATCCTGGGTTACCCTCACGAGTGAGTTATCAGCTTTGATAACCCCAGCCCATGGAAAAGGGTGTCAGTATTCAGATTACTCTCCCTAGGTGCAGGTACTGACCTGACTCTTGTTGCAAACCACCCAGACCCTTTGTCCCTTATTATTCATTCCTCCTTCCAAATCCCCGCCCTCCACCAAACTGACTGTATTTGAGACTCTCGAGCTGTGTACTAACTAAAGGACAATGAGAAATAGGTGTGTGACTTTTGTGATTCACAGCTTTGAGTGCACTCACAGTACTGTCTGTGTTCATTGTTTCTTTGGCTTCTTCAGATGTGCTCTTGAGAACAAACTCTTACAAATCAGCATAGCCCCTCCATTAGGAGGAGTAAGGAGGATATGGTTTTGAGAAGTGCTGCAGTAAACAGATACATCATATAGCAAAACAAGAGCATGAAAAACTCAGGCTGGATAGCCTGGAAAGGAGACAGGGGCAGGAGCAGATGATAGATGGACAGAAGCAGATGATAAAGCTGCTGGAGGGCAAGAGAGAGATCCTCCAGGCCCTCAAAGCACTGCAATCTGAGCACATCCATGCATGACTCCTCCTGCAGCCAATATACAACATCGTTCCATACCCTTCTCAAACTCCCCCAACACATTCCTTGCATATGCCTGTTCCATTACAGGACCCCTTGTACTCCACCCCTAGAGACTAGTTGCATGATGAAAGTTGGAGTTAAACACAGCTTTGAGAGCCTTAACCAAGAGACTGTTCTTCATAGATTCATAGAGTGTAAGGACCTCGAGAGGTCATCGAGTCCAGTCCCCTGACCTCATGGCAGGACCAAATACTGTCTAGACCATCCTTGACAGACATTTATCTAACCTACTCTTAAATGTCTCCAGAGATGGAGAATCCACAACCTCCCTAGGCAATTTATACCAGTGTTTAACCACCCTGACAGTTAGGAACTTTTTCCTGAAGTCCAACCTAAACCTCCCTTGCTGCAGTTTAAGCCCATTGCTTCTTGTCTATCCTTAGAGGCTAAGATGAACCAGTTTTCTCCCTCCTCCTTATGATACCTTTTTAGATACCTGAAAACTGCTATCATGTCCCCTCTCAATCTTTTCTTTCCCAAACTAAACAAATCCAATTTTTTCAGCCTTCCTTCATAGGTCATGTTCTCTAGACCTTTAATCATTCTTGTTGCTCTTCTCTGGACCCTCTCTAATTTCTCCACATCTTTCTTGAAATGCGGTGCCCAGAACTGGATACAATACTCCAGTTGAGGCCTAACCAGCGCAGAATAGAGCAGAAGAGTGACTTCTCGTGTCTTGCTCTCAACACACCTGTTAATGCATTCCAGAATTATGTTTGCTTTTTTTGCAACAGCATTACACTATTGACTCATATTTAGCTTGTGGTCCACTATAACCCCTAGATCCCTTTCTGCTGTACTCCTTACTAGACAGTCTCTTCCCATTCTGCATGTGTGAAACTGATTGTTCCTTCCTAAGTGGAGCACTTTGCATTTGTCTTTATTAAAATTCATCCTGTCTACTTCAGACCATTTCTCCAATTTGTCCAGATCATTTTGAATTATGACCCTGTCCTCCAAAGCAGTTGCAATCCCTCCCAGTTTGATATCATCTGCAAACTTAATAAGCCTGCTTTCTATGCCAATATCTAAGTGATTGATGAAGATATTGAACAGAGCCGGTCCCAAAACAGACCCCTGCGGAACTCCACTTGTTATACTTTTCCATCAGGATTGGAAACCATTAATAACTACTCTCTGAGTATGGTTATCCAGCCAGTTATGCACTCACCTTATAGTAGCCACATCTAAGTTGTATTTCCCTAGTTTATTGATAAGAATATCATGCAAGACCGTATCAAATGCCTTACTAAAGTCTAGGTATACCACGTCCACCGCTTCTCCCTTATCCACAAGACTCATTATCCTATCAAATAAAGCTATCAGATTGGTTTGACATGATTTGTTCTTTACAAATCCATGCTGGCTATTCCCTATCACCTTACCACCTTCCAAGTGTTTGCAGATGTTTTCCTTAATTATTTGCTCCATTATCTTCCCTGTCACAGAAGTTAAACTAACTTGTCTGTAGTTTCCTGGGTTATTTTTATTTCCCTTTTTGTAGATCGGCAATATATTTGTCCTTTTTCAGTCTTCTGGAATTTCCTCTGTCTCCCATGATTTTCCAAAGATAATAGCTAGAGGCTCAGATACCTCCTCTATTAGCTCCTTGAGTGTTCTAGGATGCATTTCATCAGGCCGTGGTGACTTGCAGGTATCTAACTTTTCTAAGTGATTTTTAACTTGTTCTTTTTTTTATTTTATCTTCTAAACCTATCCCCTTCCCATCAGTATTCACTATGTTTGGCATTCCTTCAGACTTCTCGGTGAAGACTGAAACAAAGAAGTCATTAAGCATCTCTGCCATTTCCAAGTTTCCTGTTACTGTTTCTCCCTCCTCACTGAGGAGTGGGCCTACCCTGTTCTTGGTCTTCCTCTTGCTTATAATGTATTGATAAAAAGTCTTCGTTTCCCTTTATTCTTGTAGCTAGTTTGAGCTCATTTTGTGCCTTTGCTTTTCTAATCTTGCCCCTGCATTCCTGTGTTGTTTGCCTATATTCATCCTTTGTAATTTGTCCTAGTTTCCACTTTTTTATTGACTCCTTTTTATTTTTTAGATCATGCAAGATCTCATGGTTAAACCAAGGTGGTCTTTTGTCACATTTTCTGTCTTTCCTACCCAGCAGAATAGCTTGCTTTTGGGCCCTTAATAGTGTCCCTTTGAAAAACTGCCAACTCTCCTTGGATGTTTTTCCCCTTAGACTTGATTCCCATGGGACCTTACCTATCAGCTATCTGAGCTTACCAAAATCCACCTTCCTGAAATCCATTGTCTCTATTTTGCTGTACTCCCTTCTACTCTTCCTTAGAATAGTGAATTCTATGATTTCATGATCACTTTCACTCAAGCTGCCTTCCCCTTTCAAATTCTCGATTTCCTCCCTATTTGTTAAAATCAAATCTAGAACAGCTTCATCCCTCGTAGCTCTTTCAGCCTTCTGAAATAAAAAGTTGTCTGCAATGCAGTCCAAGAATTTTGGATAGTCTGTGTCTCGCTGTGTTATTTTCCCAACATATATCTGGATAGTTGAAGTCCAGTGGCCTGTAGTAGACTCCTGGCATGACATCACCCTTGTTTTTTACCCCTTTTAGCCTAACCCAGAAACTCTCAACACTTCCGTCTCCTATGTCAATTTCCACTTCAGTCCAAGTGTGTTCATTTTTAATATATAAGGCAACACCTCCCTTTTTCCTGTGTAGCCTTCCTGAGCAAGCTGTACCCATCCATACCAACATTCCAATCATGTGTATTATCCCACCAAGTTTCGGTGATACCAACAATGTCATAGTTGTATTTATTTATTAGCACTTCCAGTTCTTCCTGCTTATTACCCATACTTCTCACATTTGTATATAGCATCTAAGATACTGATTTGATCTTGCCTCCCAGTTTTGCCCTGACCCTTCTTTCTCTCTGCCATTATAGTCCATGCTCCCTCCTTTTTCCGACTCATCTTCCAGGTCTCCATGTTCTCCAATTATCTGCGGGCTTTGCTCACCTGTCCCAGTCAAACCTAGTTTAAAGCCCTCCTCACTTCATTGCCATATTCCCTGTTTCCAAAAAAAAGAAAAAGGGTTTTATCCTTTAAAGTGTAGTCTTTGAAACAAAATGAGTCTTCATCTGTCTCATGCACATGGTAGTTGCTGCTAAAATTCAAATACAGTGGCTATAGGCAGGAACATGTCCTCATTGCATTTAAATCTCAGGAAGCAAGCATTACAGGGGTCATTCAAGATGGCAAGTAAATATTGCCTGGCTGAATGCATCACATAAAGACACATTGCTAGGACTCATTGTCAAAATGCTCCTTCAAAGCCTCCCTGATTCAAATAACGCCCGGCAGAGCCCCTCTAATTGCCCTAGTATCTAGCTACTGAAAAAAAGCAGCCAGCTGATCCACCTCAGAGCTCCACCAGTGGGGAAATTTTTCCCCCTTTGCTTCACAAATGTTATGCAAAGCATGGCAGGTTGCTATGACCATCAAAATATTTTCCTCATTGAGATCCAACGTACTAAAAACGTTGTACCAGCAACCTTCTAATATGCCAAAGGCACATTCAATGGTAATTCGGCACCTGCTGAGCCTGTTGTTGAAGAGCTCCTTGCTGCTGTCTAGCCCATTGTAAGGCTTCATAAGTTATGGGACCAAGGCATAGGCGAGGTCACCCAAGATTTGCACATTCCATCATTGGAATCTTCTGGTCTGGAAAGAAAGTCTAAGCATGCAAGATTACTATGGGCATTTGAACATTCCATCACTGGAATATTCTGGTCTGGAAAGAAAGTTCGAGCATGCAGCTATATATACAGATCAGAGTTCTTAAAGATGCATGCATCATGAACTTTCCCTGGCCACCCTGCATTGATGTCAGTGAAATGGCCATGGGGATCCACAAGTGCCTGCAATATCATAGAGAAGTAAACCTTTCTATTGATGTACTCTGTTGCAAGAAGGTTTGGGGCCAAAACTGGGATATGTAGTCCATCTAGTGCCCCACTGCAGTTAGGGAATCCCATTGCTGAAAAGCCATTAATTATTTCCTTCACATTACACAGAGTCATAGTTCTTCATATCAGGAGGCAAATAATGGCCCTGCATTCTTCCATCACCGCAAGCACCATGGTGAACTTTCCAACTCGAAACTGATTCATGACTGACTGGTAGCAGTCTGGATTTTCCATCTTCCACATAGTGATTGCCACTCACTTTTCCACTGTGAGGGCAGCTCTCATTCTGTCACGGGGCAGGGCGAATCCACGCACTGTTCCAAGAAGGTGGCTTTGCACATCTGAAAGTTGTGCATCCACTGCTCATCATCCCATACATTCATCAGGATGTGATCTAACCATTCAGTGCTTGTTTCCTGAGCCCAGTACTGATGGTTCACCATGCAGCTGCTCCATGAATACCAGCAGCAATCTTGAATTGTTTCTTTCCATTGCACACAGCAGGGCAGGCACCACAGATTCCCTTGCTGTTTCCCAGCTCATGACATATTTCAGGACCAACTGCATTGTGTTCATAACACTTATCACCAGAATGGTCTAAAGTTCAGGATCCACGTTTTCAGGCAGAGATGGTGAGTGCACAGTTTACCTGGGCTGTTCAAAAACAGCACAAAATGTAGCTGGAAGCCAGTGGAATGAGGGAAGAAAAGAACTGCATCATGGGATGGTGAGCCTGCACCCAGGATGCACTGTGATCCATTCCCAGATCTGCCAGCAGTAGAAGGTGGCGAGTTGCACAGTGGGACAGTTACTCGTGATACAACATTCTCTCTGTTCATGAAAGATGACTTCTTGCTTCTCCCTCCATTTGAACAGCTTTGGCAATAATTGTGGAATTCTTATCCTTTGTCTTAATTTCATATGCCTACTTCCCCCTTTCTAGCTAGCTGGTTTACACTGTCCCAGCAGCAAAATGCACCAGTCTATCACTTTGTTTCTAGGTGAACTTTTCTTCCTTTTTTATATTATTATTAGCTTACTTTTTCTTTTTCTACAGGCAATTGGCATATAAATTCCTCATTTCCAATATATTATATTTGGACCCAATAGAGAAGATGATAGACACAGACAAAGAAGGAGCTGATAGAAACATTACTGTCTGCTATGGAGACTTTATTGTTCTGCAGCAAAACTAAAACCAACATGAAAGTGAGGCTTTGTACTGGGGAGGGAGAGTGATCAAACATTTAAAGGGCCAGGACATCATACATGCTAAAGACAGATTGCAAAGGATTCCTAGACTGAATAATTTATTAAGATCAGCAAATTAATTTTAAAAAAATCAGCCCATTTGCAAACACTTAACATTTATAAAAACTGTGAAATTCATCACATTTGAGAGAGATGAAATTGAGTGATAGTCTTCATGAAGTTCCTCCTGGTCTATTCATATCTCTGAGACTGACAGGTTTTAACAGACATGCTAGATTTCTATCTTTACATGCCACTGAGGAGAGTAGGGCTCAAAGTTTCTGTCCCATCTGGCACAGTTTAAATCAATGTATTCTCTCTTATGCAAGAAAGGTACTGTGGAGTCTCAAGATTTTTTAAAAATGAAATGAAAATACATTATGTTCCATAATGCCCTAGTTGGGGATTTGCTCAGATTGCTCTGTTCTAATTCTTAGTCAAGTAACCTGAAGAAATCTGAAGGAAATCTCAGTTGAGTTAATTAATTTTGGCTGTAGTTACTCAAAATACATAAGAGCACACACTGAAAGTTAATTATCTAAAAGTGAATCCTCATTGTTATCAAATTAGAAATATAGAGAGTGTAACACTGGGGAATGTACAGAAACAAACTGTATTATGCCCTCCTCCCAAAATGCATCCTACTTCTCAACTGTGGGAATTCCCATCTCTTAACATTTTGATTACTGGAATACATGGTTAACTTGTAAGTTGGTCAATATGTCTGTCCCACCAAAGCCATTTCTTATTTCCTTTTTATTCAAGATGTCAGACATGAATTCAGTACTAGCCTTGAACATTATTTGAATTATGGGCCTGGCAAACTATAACCTAAGCAATGGAAGCATTTTAGGCACAGAAATTCCCATGACACTTGATGTCAGATATGAAAATATTGCAACACACAGGAGTGCTGCTAAGGCACATATTTACTTCCTGTCCTGGTCACTTGATATATGTGTTGTTGCAATATATTATGACACCAGTAACATGGCAGGCATTAATATCCAATGTGAATCTAGTGGATACTCTTATATCTTCCTCTTTTTTCCTGCTTTGGGAAATTAAATTCCTATTTTAATTTTAAAAAGTTTAAAAAAAAAGTACAAGTTCATGAAGCCAGTTAAGAAAATGCAAATAGAGGTGTCAAGGATAGAGGTCAGGATAGATGACCTGAAACCCTGGACAGATAAGATTATTTTGCGTTGTATGTGCCTCTCAATAATAATCTATGAACCTTGATGGCTTTCTGATCACAGTCACATTTTGTCATCAAAAACATACTTGTGCATTCTCCGGTGGCATATTCAACCACTAAGATATATCAACCACTTGGAATCTGTGTTTGCTGCTCGTGTTTTTCTCTGACAGTGACTGAGTGCGTGTGTGTGTGAGAGGGAGTATTACTTCTGTCAAGGCAGAAGCACATTCAGTAGCATTATGGATGTCCTCAAGAAGCAGAGCACAAATCCTCTTTAGATATCATAATGGGTGCTTATAACGTAGGATTTGGTGCCAATGAAATAGTTGTAACCTTTAGCAGCTTGTATTCTACTCTTTATCTGAGATCCAAGTTTGTCTTCTGTTTTGAATGACGGCACCTCTCCGGTGACTTTATAATAATATTTTTTCTATAATTGAAATGTTTGAATTATTTTGTGCTACAGTTTCTGGTTCTTTTCATTCTCCCACTGGAATATACAGTACATTTCCAGTGCTTCTGGGCCAGCCACATGTATGAGAGATTTTAGGTCTAGTTCCACAAAAGGTCTTAGGTGCCTAACTCTCTCTCTCACCTAAGTCTAAAATCCCTCAGAGCCTGAATTTTCCACTGTCAAAGTCCCCTAGGCACCTTTGTTTCTGCAGCTGGGCGTGTGCACAATGCCACACTGTACATGCCCTGCCACTTATCACTTACCTAAACCCCAACAGGATCCTCAAACCAAGTGAAGGTAGGCATTCTCCCATCTATCTTGTCTATAGGGCCTAGTGTGGTAGGCACTCTCAGAGCATACTTACCTGCATACAAAATGACTGGGGGGTTATAAGGGAGGCTGCCACCTTCTCTTAACTGTAGAAGAGGACACTCATGGGTCATTTTGCATAGCAGTCTCTGATCCCCTACTACCTCCGTAGACAGATACTCTGGCCCTGCAGTGATCTGGCTTTTCTTGTGACTAAGCCCTCCGGTCAGGTCACAGTTTAGTTTCCACATCTTCATAGCCTTGGGGGTACTCCACTCCCAAGCACACATAAAACAATACTCAGTGTTCCAACCTCTTCAGCCCGTCTTTCTGGGTGTTACCATAATTCATGGGTCCTCACCTAGGATCTTCAGAATGGACTACTCAAAGAAATTTCAACACACATACTTCTGGCCCACTCAACTCCGAGGACATACCATAGTGAGAACCCCTTATCTCCCATTGTCTTGGCATGCCCTCAGTCTCAGCTCCATCTTGGACTGCTCTTTTGGGCCTGCTGCAGTGAGAATCACCATCTCCTCTAACTTTTGCCTTTTAATTATGCATACCTAGGGTTTTCCTTGCTTTTATCGGCCTTCACTGATCTCCTCAGCTTCCCAGGCTTCCTTTAGAGGTACCACATCCTCTTTCTTCAAGGCTTCCTGCTGGGGTTCAGCTTAATTGCTGCAAAGTTCTTTCTTACTCTTCTTACAGAACACAGACTCCCTCCTGATTCAGGCACCTGTAGTTATAGCTCCAAACTTTAGGCCTCTCAGAGTCTTCTCTCAGCCTTTAGCCCAAAAGAGGAAACTTCCAGTTACATCTCACCTAGGTCTCCTTCCTGGCCTTCTGCCTACTGTCTGCTCCTTCCTTTAAGATGAACCAGCTCCTCCACAGCTGGATTTGATCATCAGTTATGCTTAACACCCCTCCAGGTGCCAGCCAGTGACTAATTCAGCTCAGGCTCCTCTTAACCTCTGATTTACCAGTATGGAGTTTATATACCCCATCACATAACTTTTAGCTCAGTGGGAACTCATCGAGGATGTGGGAAACCCCACCTCAGTTACCCTCTCTGCCTGATGAATGCCCTTACCACTAGACTCTTGGATACTCTGATGTAGGTATCTCTTAATCTCTTCTGTTGAAGGTCTTCCAGTTAAATATGCACTGGGCTGAGAGAGAGAAAAAATAAGACTCTACACTCCTCACTTAGCATGCCAGCTTTTGTGGATCCCATTTTTAGGCAAATATCTCTCCCCATTTATTATATAGGGAGTATGGACACAGACTCAGAGTTGATGGATCCCATTGGATGAGTTGGCCTTTAGCCTCTCTGCAATATCACTTTCTTCCAAAAAAATGTAGAAACTATCTTTTCTAGTTCTCTGTCAGGTTCCTTTCCAGATTTCATTTTCTTCAATTGTGTCAAAGATTCAGTTTCCTTCTGACATAGAATAATAATGATGTGACACACACAAGTGCAGGTAATGGACTGTTCTTTATTTCTTGGCCTCTTGCACTTGACATGTTTAACCTTTTCTTCATTTTTATTTTGTTAATTTTGATTCAGGAAAGGATATCTAGCAGGTACCCTGACATGCACATATGTTTGTTTGATTTCTTGGATTTTTAGGAGCTACTTAAGAGCATCAAGTAACTATAAGAACAAATTCAAATTTCATAGAATCATAGAATATCAGGGTTGGAAGGGACCTTAGGAGGTCATCTAGTCCAACCCCCTGCTCAAAGCAGGACCAATTCACAATTAAATCATCCTAGCCAGGTTTTTGTCACGCCTGACCTTAAAAACCTCTAAGGAAGGAGATTCCACCACCTCCCTAGGTAACCCATTCCAGTGCTTCACCACTCTCTGAGTGAAAAAGTTTTTCCTAATATCCAACCTAAACCTCCCCCACTGCAACTTGAAACCATTACTCTTTGTTCTCTCATCTGGTACCACTGACAACAGTCTAGATCCATCCTTTTTGGAAGCTGCTTTCAGATAGTTGAAAGCAGCTGTCAGATCCCCCTGGGGGGGGGACCGTATCAAAAGCTTTGCAAAAGTCAAGGAATAACACATCCACTGCTTTCCCCTCATCCACAGAGCCAGTTATCTCCTCAGAGAAGGCAATTAGGTTAGTCAGGCATGACTTGCCCTTGGTGAATCCATGCTGACTGTTCCTGGTCACTTTTCTCTCCTCTAAGTGCTTCAAAATTGATTGGGGCCTGCTCCATGATTTTTCCAGGGACTGAGGTCAGACTGAGTGGCCTGTAGTTCCCCATATCCTCCTTCTTCCCTTTTTTGAAGATGGGCACTACATTAGCCTTTTTCCAGTCATCCAGGACCTCCCCCGATTGCCATAAATTTTCAAAAATAATGGCTTCTGCAATCACATCTGCCAACTCTTTTAGCACCCTCGAATGCAGCGCATCCATCCCCATGGACTTGTGCTCGTCCAGTTTTTCTAAATAGTCCCGAAACACTTCTTTTTCCACAAAGGGCTGATCACCTCCTCCCCATACTGTGTTGTCCAGTGCAGCAGTCTGGGAGATGATCTTGTTCGTGAAGACAGAGGCAAAAAAAAGCATTGAGTACATAAGCTTTTTCCACATCCTCTGTCACTAGGTTGCCTCCCTCATTCAGTAAGGGGCCCACACTTTCCTTGACTTTCTTCTTGTTGCTAACATACCTGAAGAAACCCTTCTTGTTACTCTTAACATCTCTTGTTAGCTGCAACTCCAAGTGTGATTTGGCCTTCCTGATTTCACTCCTGAACAATATTTTTATATTCCTCCCTGGTCATTTGTCCAGTCTTCCACTACTTGTAAGCTTCTTTTTTGTGTTTAAAATCAGCAACGATTTCACTGTTAAACCAAGCTGGTCGCCTGCCATATTTACTATTCTTTGTACACATCGGGATGGTTTGTTCCTGTAACTTCAATAAGAATTCTTTAAAATACAGCCAGCTCTCCTGAACTCCTTTCCACCTCATGTTATTCTTCCATGGCATCCTGCCCATCAATTCCCTGAGGGAGTCAAAGTCTGCTTTTCTGAAATCCAGGGTCCATATTTTGCTGTTCTCCTTTCTTCCTTGTGTCAGGATCCTGAACTTCACCATCTCATGGTCACTGCCTCCCAGGTTCCCATCCACTTTTGCTTCTCCTGCTAATTCTTCCTGGTTTGTGAGTAGCAGGTCAAGAAGAGCTCTGCCCCTAGTTGGTTCCTCCAGCACTTGCACCAGGAAATTGTCCCCTGCACTTTCCTAAAACTTCCTGGATTATCTGTGCACCGCTGTATTCCTCTCTCAGCAGATGTCAGGGTGATTAAAGTCTCCCATGAGAACCAGGGCCTGAGATCTAGTAACTTCTGCTAGTTGCTGGAAGAAAGCCTCATTCACCTCACCCCCTTGGTCTGGTGGTCTATAGCAGACTCCCATCACAACATCACCCTTGTTGCTCACACTTCTAAACTTCATCCAGAGACTCTCAGGTTTTTCTGCAGTTTCATACTGGACCTCTGAGCAGTCATACTCCTCTCTTACATACAGTGCAACTCCCCCACCTTTTCTGCCTTGCCTGTCCTTCCTAAACAGTTTATATCCATTTATTTTAGTACTCCAGTCATCTGAGTTATCCCACCAAGTCTCTGTTATTCCAATCACATCATAGTTCCTTGATTATGCCAGCACTTCCAGTTCTCCCTGCTTGTTTCCCAGGCTTCTTGCATTTGTGTATAGGCACTTAAGATAACTCGCTGATTGTGCCGCTTTCTCAGTCTGAGACAGGAGTCCTCCCCTCTTGCACTCTCCTGCTTGTGCTTCCTCCCGGGGCCTTGGTCTCCTTCCCTCAGTGAACCTAGCTTAAAATCCTCCTCACTAGTCCACTCTCCACATTAGTACCTGTGTAGAGAACATGAAAATAGTTGCTCACCTATATCTTCATTGCTGGTACATGGACACTCCTCTTTCTTCTTCTGGAGGTCACATGCTGCCAAATTTCTTCACCATCCCTCTGTTCCTTCCGCTCAGCCTGTTCCAAATCTTCACAATGTTGTGCCCATAGAAATATATCCTGATGTCTGTCCAGGAAATCTTCATTTTCTCTTATGCAATGAAGGATCGATAGTTGTTGCTCCAGACCTCGAACCTTCTCTTCCAATATGGAGACCAACTTGCACTTTGTACAGACAAAGTCGCTTCTGTCCTGTGGAAGAAAGACAAACATGACACAATGTGTGCAGGTTACAGCATCTGAACACTCACTTTCCATATTACCTTGCTTCTAAGAGCTTCCTCAGCTGTTGCAGCAACTACTCACAGAAGCCTGCAAGATGAAAGTCCCAGTGCGCTCTCCCCAGGCAAGTTCCCAGGCAAACTCCTTCTGTTAGCCTCCACTGTTCCACCTCTCAGCTGGTTCGCTGCTGACTGCCTTTTTATAACAGTCAGGCCCATTCAAAGCACACCCGGAACAAAGCATTCCCAATTCATACTTTTCAAACAAACAATCAAGTGCATGGTCAAACTGACAAACTGTCCCCACAACAGACACTCAGATACTCACCAACACAGCCCCTCTAATGCAGCACTTAGTGTACCTTCTCTCGGTACACTAAGTTAATGCCATCTAATTAAAGCCAAGATCCCATGTAAGATTTGTCACAACGTCCTTTTGGGAAGTCTAGAAAATAATCCTGGCATGACATTGCAATTATGACATTGTTTCAGTGGTGCTTCTATAATGTGGAGCCCTGTTGCTTCCTTGCTATTAGTTCTTGCTGACACTGAAGCCAATAATAAAACTTGCTTTGACTTTATCAGGAGTAGGAATAAGCAGTCTCTAAACTCCTAGTTCAGCCTCAGGTTACAGTGAGGGATGACCTGTTTAAAACTAAATCCTAAAAATTCCAGATTATTGTGGAGTCCTTAATCTGCA